>NW_024104425.1:110872-710872 GCF_003945595.2 Pipra filicauda
CATTAGAACAGGCTGCCCAGGGAAGTGATTGAGTCACTGTCCTCGGAGGCATTTAAAGATAAGTAGATGTGGCACTTAGGGAGATGGTTTAGTGGGGGCCTTGGCAGTGTTGGGTTTGTGGTTGGACTCGATGACCAGGAAATGTCTACTAATTGGCTTAAGCAGGGAGACAATTGTAAAGATTTATCTAGGATTATTTGACTAGCAAGGGCATTGTCCTAATCATTGAAATTAAAAAGCAATGAGTAGTGGAAACAGAAGCCCCTTGGGGGAACCTGTCTGCAAACAAATGATGCTGTAGTGAGGGTTGAGTTTGAAATACATGGCTAGGCTTCGCGAATGAAGATTTGGGAGGGCTCTCTCCACATTTGCTACAGGCACGCTGGTGGCTTATGAGGCCAATACGTGACAGACATATCCGATTGCAAAAGGCACAGCAGAAAGACTCCTTAGATGGTATATTCTGCAATACACGGTTCTTTCTGCGTTGCCTTTTTTCCTCGAGAGTGATCCTGCGAGTGTTCTCAAAGGAGACAGCTGCGTTATAGATGGTGTGTCTCCAGACCTCCCGATTGGAGGCCAGAGTAGACCAGTTATGGTGATCAATATGGCCAAGGCTGAGATGTTGTTTCAGGGAGTCCTTGTATCTTTTCTTCGGGGCTCCTCTCATGCGGCAGCCAGTGGCAAGTTCACCATAAAGCAAGATCTTAGGGAGGCAGTGGTCCTTCATCCTGGAGACGTGCCCTGCCCATCGCAGCTGTGTTCTCAGTAACATGCCCTCAATACTTGTGACTGCTGCTTGCTCTAGAACAGATGTGTTGGTCACATTGCCGCTCTCAGTGAAGTTTGCCTTCATGAAGAAGGCAGTCTCAGAGAACATGGTGCCGGTTACACACTCTTTTGGTCAGGCAAGCCCAGAACCGAAAAACACCTCTCAGGAGTCGGCTTCATGATCAAAAACTCCATTGTTCCTAAACTCGAAAATCTGCCGACAGGTCACTCTGACCGCATGATCTCCCTACGCCTCCCACTAAACAACAAGCAACATGTTGTCATCTTTAGTGTATATGCCCCAACTCTCCAAGCTGACCCTGCTGAAAAAGATAAATTTTACACTGACCTGCGCCTGAACCCAAAGGGTTCCTGCAGATGATAAGATCATTATCCTTGGTGATTTCAACGCCAGAGTAGGCAAGAATTTTGAAGCCTGGAAAGGAGTATTAGGCAAGCATGGTGTTGGAAACTGCAATGATAATGGTCAACTTCTGCTAGAATTCTGTGCAGAGCAACAACTCACCGTCATTAATACTATCTTTCAGCAGAAAGATAGTCTGAAGACAACCTGGATGCACCCCCGTTCTAAGCATTGGCACCTCATTGATTATGTCCTGGTTTGAAATACAGAGCTGCAGGTAAAGGTAAGGCAGACAGTCAGAACTGGGGCCAGCCAGGAGTGACTGTCCTGTTACCCCTGCCAGGTCCATGGCACTGGCCACAGCCACACCAGAGGATCTGGGGCCTTGGTCAGTGTGAACATATTGTTATGAATGTGTATGTGTGTGTACTGTAGAATAGGAATTGTTGTACAGTTACTATACCCATCTCAACAAGTAAATAAATCTAGTATTTTAAGTTACTGGGGAGTGTGGTTCTGTTCTTGCAGTCATACCAGCCTTAATTCCCCCTGTTATAATCTGGTCAATGCTACATTAACAATCAATACTAATTAAGAATGCGGTTTGCCTCTCTGATATAGCTTTAAATCAGTGTTAAATAAGGGTGCCTTGTAACAGATGGTATATGTACGCTAGCAATTAACTTTGTTTTTAAAAGCGCAGCCTTATTTTTAAGTTAAGAAAGAAGCAACAAGTTTTTTATGGGGTCCAATACAGGTCAGAGTATCGATTATAAATACAGAGTCTATAACTCTTAAAGCTGCTGTATAACTTTTTTCACAAAACAGATGCTATCAAATTGTTATCTCTAAGATGTCCCCATTGCCTTCACAAATTGAAGTGTGCCTAATCCAGTAGGTAGTGTATACTTGATATTGATATACAAAGCTAGAATCTAAATTTAACAAACAAGTGAATATGCTTGGGTACCTAAGGCTCAAACTACGTTTGCAAGACACGTGATAGGAGAGGAATTGCAGGTCAAATAATTTGATTCTGAGGATCCGACATTCTTACTCTGTGCATTTCATGATTTTCTTAATTTTATTTTTTTTTTTAATTTAAAAGTAGTTACAGTCTAGTCCTGTGACTGGTTTAGTTTAATCAAAATTACTCGTGTACTCTGAGACCACTTCATTATATGAATCAAAGCATTGTAAATCAGGCAATTGTGGAGGAACAAGGATCAGAATGGGAACGATTTCAGGAATGGAAAAAGATATACAGCGATTGAAAGGACTTTATTACAGTTATGATGTGTTTTGCATTGTATGATTCCCCGAGATTTGTATTTCCCGGGCTTGCCCAGACATGCCTGTTCCCTGCTTCCCTGCTTCCCCGCATCTCCCTCCGATAGGCTGAAGAAGCTGCAGAGAGGAGACAGCTACCATTCGCCCTTTCCTTCCTCGGTTCCTTCCCCGTTCCTCCCTCTTCACCTGAGTCCCTATCCCTATTCGTTTCCCTGGTTGTCTGTCTCATGCTTCACCCCATTTTCTGGTGCATTCCAAGCCAGCGCTCATAATACCCTTGTGTACCCCCATGAAAGTCGGCATTGCATTACAACCTCAAATCTCGTCGGACCCTTTTGTGCAGTGCTGCAGCCCTTCTCCCCTCCCCCACGGGCCGTAGCAGGCAATCAAGCACACTCCACAAAAACTAAAACATTAATGTATGCCCTACCTTGGATCCCATAATGTTTGATAAACACCTAACGAGTACAATTAGTGAGCCAACTCAGAGATACATACAGATGACTGTCCTTAGGGATCTGAATCAGCACCCCATTGTTTTAAAGGCTGCACACTCAGATTGCTACCAGATCCTCCATAGATCTACAAGTCTGTTGTGAAGGTTTTGGGTGCCCTAGGGCATTTGTTATGGCATTTATATGAATGCTTAGGCAACAAAGCCTGAAACACACTTGAGCTTCATGTGTCTGGGGAGGCTTGATTTCAGGCTGCAGTGACAGTACTGAGTGGTTTTCATTGACTACAGTAGCAGCATAGACAGTCCTTACGTTTACGCCTAAACATAGGGACATGTGGATATTTAAATGTATATGTTTTATTCTGGAGGTAATCACACCAGCTGTCTCTATTGCACACAAAAGAAGCATTGCAGAGGGATCTGGATAGACTTGAGAGATGGGCTGATTCCAATGGGATGAAGTTCAATAAAGCCAAGTGCCGGGTCCTGCACTTTGGCCACAACAACCCCCGGCAGCGCTACAGGCTGGGCACAGAGTGGCTGGAAAGCAGCCAGGCAGAAAGGGACCTGGGGGTACTAATTGACAGGAAGCTCAACATGAGCCAACAGTGTGCCCAGGTGGCCAAGAAGGCCAATGGGATCTTGTCCTGTATCAAAAATAGCGTGGCCAGCAGGAGCAGGGAAGTGATCCTTCCCCTGTACTCTGCGTTGGTGAGGCCACACCTTGAGTATTGTGTTCAGTTCTGGGCCCCTCATTTCAGGAAGGATATTGAGGTGCTGGAGCGGGTCCAGAGAAGAGCAACAAGGCTGGTGAAGGGACTGGAGCATAAGTCCTATGGGGAGAGGCTGAGGGAGCTGGGGTTGTTTAGCCTGGAGAAGAGGAGGCTCAGAGGTGACCTCATCGCCGTCTATAACTACCTGAAGGGAAGTTCTAGCCAGGTGGGGGTTGGTCTCTTCTCTCGGGCACTCAGCAATAGGACAAGGGGGCACGGGCTTAAGCTCCGCCAGGGGAAATTTAAGTTGGATATCAGGAGAAAATTCTTTACAGAGAGAGTGATCAGGCATTGGAATGGGCTGCCCAGAGAGGTGGTGGATTCACCATCCCTGGAGATTTTTAAACGCAGATTGGATGTGGCACTGAGTGCCATGATCTAGTAAATGGACTGGATTTGGACCAAGGGTTGGACTCGATGATCTCGGAGGTCTTTTCCAACCCAATCGATTCTATGATTCTATGATTCTATGATTCTATGATCACCTGTAAGGGTGTGTTGCCACTTTCAGTACCAAACTAAGCATTATCATAAATATATAATGAGCTTTCATTTTGTACCAAAATGACTGATCTTTACCAAGAGGTAGAGTTTTATTGCTGGGGTGATATGCCAGGTTTCATAGAATGGTTTGGATTGAAAGGAACCTTAAAGATCATCCTTTTCCAACACCCCAGCTGTGGGCAGGACCACCACCCACTAGATCAGGTAACTCAGGGCCCCATTCTTGAACAGTTGCAGGGATGAGGCATCCACAGCTTCTCTAGGCAACCTATTCCAGTTCTCACCACCCTCACGGTGAATAATTTCTTCCTAATGTCTAGTCTTAACCCACCCTTCTTTAGTTTAAAGCCATTACTCCCAGTCCTATCACTACATGCTGTTTTAAAAAGTCCCTCTCCAGCTTTCTTGTGGGTACTGGAAGAATTCCTTTTATTACTGCCTAGTTTATCAAAGCACAAAAAAGGCTTGTTCTCCAGAGAAATCTGCCTGATGAGGAGACACCACATGAATTACAAGAGGTTATATAACGAGAAGTTTGTGGCAGTATCACTCAAGTTAATGCAGTAGTGTTACCAAAGCACAGGGCTTCAAATAAGATATAAGGGAGGAGGGGGGGCGAAGGCTGTGCTTAGTACATTATGAAAAACATTTTAAATGGGTAGATGACATAATCGGTTCATAGCACCCATGTTTAATCTCTAGGGGTCTGGGTTCAAACATAGAACATCAGTAATGGAATGAGATTGTGATCCTGAACTAATCTGTAATTGAAATTCACTCACATTTCAAAGCATTATAGAAGCACTTATACTTATTAAACTCAGTAGAAGTGGGACTTCGCTTAAAAGTGCTGCACCCATTAAATAATTTTGAAATAGAGAGTTATGGAATACTATTGAGAGTCACAAGAAGTCACATAATATTAATCGCTAGGTTTGTTGATATAGACCAGGTGTAGAAAAGGATGGATATGATACAAACCCTATCTTATTCTGGATGCTAATTTCTAATATTGGTCTTATATAAAAATTATGGGGAGAATAGTAAAAATAACAGAATTTAAACAGAACTAGAAAATATCTTGCACTAGGAGAACAAAGATAAACTTTCCCTTTTATTTCAGGATTGATTATTTTATGAGGTTCTGTTAAAAAAATAACTCAGATGGAAGCTGTCAGTGAATAAAATAGATTTTGAGAATTATTTAGTAGTTTTCCAACTTTCTGATTTTTACAGTGAATATTACTATTTCCCATGTTCAGAAAATTTTATTGACTGTGTTCTTAATTTGATTGAATAAAACCACAAAAGTGATCTATTATTGTCTTTACGGAGAAGAATTTTATTTCCATTTCCCAGTTAATTCACAAAATGAAAGTGACATCTTTTATAAAGTGCTGTTGTTTATCCAAGTTATTCTGATGTTAGCATTAAAATGGGGTGAAAATAAAGGACTTCTCTGATGAATACTGATCACATTTCATCTGTAGAACAATGATTTGAAGCAATTTATTTGTTCTTTCTGCCCTTCAAAAATATAGAAGCTTAGTAATATTCATAGGCATCAGAATTATATGTCTAGCTAGTTATCTGTTAATAAAGACTGTATTGCTTTTGCATTCAAGTTTACAAAAAAAGAGGTAGTCTTTTGTTTTGCAAGTTTCTTTTCACTCTTCATACAATTTTTGGATGGCCTTTTGTTGATAGTGTTTCCATTAATAAGAATATAAGTAATATCCCTAATTTTATTAAAAACACTGTCTCCATTTTAAAACTCAGTTAATGTGTTACAGAGTTTTATTTTCTTCATTAAATGATGCCACATCTTTGCCTCAATGTATACAGATGCAAGGGGAGGCAAAGTATTATTAGTAAAGAAACTTCAGTTATTCCCAATAATCTTCAATTCATCTGTGCAATTCTGCATATCAGTGGAACTATTCCAAGGCTATTCAACCTCAAGATTGGCAGAATTTCATTATAATACTATAGGGCTTATTAACATTGTAGTGACAGATAATTAAAGATACTCATAGTGGTTTGTTATTTTATGATCATACAATCTGTGACTAATTTTAATGGCTGATTTTCTATGGTGCTGAAGTGCTTATTGGTTTGTTTGGAACAAGTATCAGTGAATTAGCATGCACTGATAAATCTTCAATAACAAGCATGATCCTTGAATCTCTTCTTCCTACTAGATGTAACATATATGTTCACTATATATTAACTTCTGATAATATAGCCACATCTAAATTTACTTCTTAGCTTGATAGATATATTTAACTACTTACTTAGATATTAGAAAGCCATGCATCCATTCATATAATAAGTGAAAGGGGATTGGAAAAAAAATAAAAAGAACCAAAAATATTTGGTTCAGAATTGGCACCATATGAAAGGCATCTATCTTTCTCCTTCATCTTGATACAGAAGGAATAAGCCATAGAGAACTTGATGTTAGGCTGTGATTATCCATCCTGATCACAGTAATTTTCAAAGCATCATAGTATGTTGATACGTCTCAAATCTACCAGCCTTTAAATCTATGGTAGCTAGTGGGCTGTGTCTAACTTGCCCACTTAAAACCTACAAAATGTTAGGTATTTTCTCCTGTACCTGAAAATACTTGTATCTTTGTTGTAATGTCTGATGTAAGGCAACATCTATATGATTATGGGCCCATTGTTTCCTAAGGGTCCACCTAGGATCAAATTTTGATACATTGGCATGTTTTAGAGATTACTGAACAGTGTAAAATTCTTCTTCTGATCTTTGCATTTTGTCTGTTTGATCTTTAAACAAATGCCATGTAGTTTCCTTCTAAGCCATCCTCAGAATACAGTAAGAGAAAATTTGGTATAACCTTGCCTAAAACATCTAAATCATAGAAGACAGACAGAGAAAATCATTAGCTGGAAAGGTCTTCTGGAGAAGATCTGGTCCAGGCTCCTGCTCAGAACAGGTTTACATAAAAATTGATCTAAGTTGCTTGGGGCACCCAAGTCATATTTGGCAGAGCTGCAACTCAGCCATTATGTCGCTCACCTACACTGACACAGGGAGTCAGTACCACAAGCAGGACTTTGCATTTGTCTCTGTTGTAACCCATGAGGTTCCATGGTCTCATTCCTCCAGTTTGTTCAGGTTTGGCAGCAAATGCTGCCCCTCAACTTGTCGGCTGCTGTCCCCACTTTGGTTGTTATCAAGGTCAGATGTACTGAGGATGTGTTCTTTCCCATCTTCCAGGTGCCTTCAATCTGTGTTAAGTAATATCAGCCCTGGTGCCAAATCATAAGTAACTTAATTTACAACAGTTGCCAGAGAGGAGTAAAACTACTGCACACTACTTTCTGAGGTGATGTCAAGACAGTTTTCCAGACATCTTTTAATGTACTCATCCATTACACGTCACCTTATTTTGGCTACAAAGATGCTGGGGAAAACTCTTTTGAATACCTTTTTAAAATCAAAATGAAAAATATCCCCTGGTCTCCCACAGGGATGTCACAGATGACAATCAGCTTAAGGTTAAGGTTAAAGATGATTTGCCTGGGGAAAGTGCAAACAGCCTGTTCCCAGTTACCTGACTCTTTTGTATCTGGAAATATCTTTCATGAAATCTTAGTGTAGTTGATCAGCTGGTGAGAGCTGATGAGTTATTACCTTTACATCCCTTTTTTTGCTTTCTCTCATACCTCACTTATTAAATTATGTTTATTTTGATTTTTTTTTCCTCTTTCAATTATCAGTCTAACACTGAGACTGCACTGAGACTGGTTAGATAATATTTTCCTCAGGATGGACTATGTCAACTCACTGGAGTGGCAATGGAACAAGTTGCAGTTAATTGCAACAGTGCATGTATGTGTGTTCTGTTGAGTGTAAACATGGCCCTGACACAGTTCTTGCTTGGGTTATCAGGAGTAGGTCAGTTTCACCTCATTTCTTTGCTTTTACACAGTACTGGATGTCTCTTAATATTTCCTCCAAGTCCTAATTATGGGGGCATTTCACAACCAGATGTTGGCATGGGCCACAAATCATCATTCTGTGAATTCTGCTTCTTTAATTCATTATACTTTTCTTCTTGTTCCCAGCAGGAAGATACCTCTTCCATGGAAGAATGACTTGTCTCCCTGACAAATAATAAAATTCTAAGGTCTGATTTTTAATTATTCATCCTGCTGTAGCTGTGTTTCTCTGTGTAAATATTTTAATTAATGCTGTAATCTTCTTTCTTAGTCTCCTTTCTAATTTAAAGACCAAAATGTGAGAAGGGAAGTGGGTTAGTGATTGACTGAACAGCACATTAAAGAATTTTTGATTTTTAAATAGTAGAACAGAAGAATTTCAGGTCACATATCTTGTCTCTAGGATTTGTAAACCAACTTGATATTTCACTGTCAAGGCTATCATGCCAGATGAATGTGGCTTAACAAAAGACAATAGAATGTTCCATGTAGTTGTCTTGCATCTTCAACCAGCCATTATTTTCCTGAAACTCACCATGCTCTTGAAGAAGCGTGCCTAAACATCTAAATAATTTCCCAGAAGTCTGACCCTTAAATATAGATCTGTATTGTCCAAAGAAAAACAGCATGGATTTCAGGTTCTTAAATTAAAGAGTAAATAAGCAACCTACAGAAAAAAAATTAGTACAAATATTTGCAGTCATAATTAAGGATCAGTTCTCTGAGTGCATCAGTAAATAACAAGACTGTAAGAACAGCAATCAGTGACCTAAAATTGCTGAATTATAATGGCTTACATTTAATGGCTGGGCAAAGTAATGGAAGCCTTAGGAGTCTTTCCTAACTTGACAGGGATGTCAAGGGAGAACAAGTACAAAACCAAAACTTGTCAATGTGGTCCTTATGCTCAACTGCTTCGCAGACCCCATGTTACACTGTACTACTATTTGTCTTTCAGTGCCTGATTTGAGAAATGTAAAGCTTCACAGATGAACTTCCATTTGAACCACCAAATAACGCCTTAAATACTCAGTCTTAAGGCTACCTATGTCCACTGTTTGCCACTCTACTTTTGCAAAATAGATCTATATCCAAAACTTCATCCTATAGAGCTTTTCTCAAACAAGTAGGTAATTGACTAGAGTAACAACAGCTCTAATGTGCCACCTCCATGATTTTGATGTAAATGTACTTATAACACAGTAAATCATAGAATCATAGAATCAGCCAGGTTGGAAGGGACCTCTGAGATCATCAAGTCCAACCCTTGATCGACTACCGCCATGGTTACTAGACCATGCGCCACTAGACCAAGTGCCACATGCATCATCATGGCTAGGCTTCACGAACGAAGATTTGGGAAGAGCTCTCCCCGTGTTTGTTGCAAGTGCACTGGTGGCTAAAAAGGCCAGTACGAGATAGGCATGTCCGGTTGCAAAAGGCACAGCAGAAAGACTCCTTAGGTGGTATATTCTGCAAGGCACGATTCTTTCTGCGTTGTCTTTTCTCCTCAAGGGTGATCCTGCGTGCTTTCTCAAAAGTATCAGCAGCGTTATAGATGGTGTGTCTCCAGACCTCCCGATTGGAGGCCAGAGTATAGACCAGTTATGATGATCAATATGGCCAAGGCTGAGATGTTGTTTCAGGGAGTCCTTGTATCTTCTCTTTGGGGCTCCTCTCTTGCAGCAGCCCCAAAGTTCAAGTTCACCATAAAGCAAGGTTTTAGGGAGGTGGTGGTCCTTCATCCTGGAGACGTGCAATGCCCATCACAGCGTGTTCGCAACAACATGGCCTCAATACTTGTGACTGCTGCCTGTTCTAGAACAGATGTGTTGGTCACATAATCTGACCAGTGGATGTTTAAGATTGTGCAGAGACAGCGTTGATGGAAGCGTTCTAGGAGTCGCAGGTGGTGGCAGTAGATGACCCATGATTCAGATCCGTATAAGAGAGTAGACAGCACAATGGCTCTGTAAACACTGATCTTTGTACTTTTCTTCAGGTGTTTGTTTTGCCAAACTCTTTTATGAAGCTTTCCGAAAGCACTGTATGCCTTTGCTAACCTGTTGTCTATCTCTCCATCAATCTTACCATCCGAGGAGATGAGGCTACCTAGGTAATTAAACTGCTGGACTGATTTTATCTTAAAAACCACCACGGACGGAGAATCCACTGCTTCCCTGGGCAGCCCACTCCAATGCCTGATTACCCTTTCTGTAAAGAATTTCTTTCTAACATCTAACCTAAACCTCCCCTGGCAGAGCTTAAGATCATACCCTCTTGTCCAACTGCTGGTTGCCTGGGAGAAGAGACTGATGCCCACCTGGCTACAACCTCCTTTCAGGGAGTTTTAGAGAGTGATGAGGTCTCTCCTGAGCCTCTTCTTCTCCAGGCTAAACAACTCCAGCTCCCTCAGCCTCTCCTCATAGGACTTGTGCTTGATTCTCTTTACCAACCTTGTTGCTCTTCTCTGGACCTGCTCCAGCACCTCAATATCCTTCCTGAACTGAGGGGCCCAGAACTGGACACAGTACTCAAGGTGTGGCCTCACCAGTGCTGACTACAGGGGAAGAATCACTTTCCTGGACCTGTTGGCCACACTGTTCCTGATCCAGGCCAGGATGCCATTGGTCTTCTTAGCCACCTGGGCACACTGCTGGCTCATGTTCAGCCTCCTGTCAGTGCAAACTCCCAGGTCCCTTTCTGCCTGGCTGCTCTCCAGCCACTCTGTGCCCAGCCTGTAGCGCTGCATGGGGTTGTTGTGGCCAAAGTTCAGGACCCAGCACTTGGCCTTGTTGAACCTCATCCCATTGGAATCAACCCAACTTTCCAGCTTGTCCAGGTCCCTCTGAAGGGCCCTCTTGCCTTCCAGCTGATTGACACTCCCCCCCAACTTGATGTCATCTGCAAATATGCTAGTGGTACACTCAATCCCCTCATCCAGATCATCAAGAAAGATATTAAACAGGACTGGGCCCAGCACTGATCCCTGGGGGACACCACTAGTGACTGGCTGCCAACTGGACACAGCCCCGTTCACCACCACTCTCTGGGCCCGGCCCTCCAGCCAGTTCTTAACCCAGCACAGGATGCCCCTGTCCAAGCCGTGGGCTGCCAGCTTTTTCAGGAGTGTGCTGTGGGAGATGGTATCAAAGGCTTTGCTGAAGTCCAGACAGACCACACCCACAGCCTTCCCCTCATCCACTAGGCCGGTCATCTGATCATAAAAGGAGATCAGGTTGGTCAGACAGGACCTGCCCTTCCTAAAGCCGTGCAGGCTGGGTCTGATCCGACAGGTTAAAGTCACCTATGAGAACAAGGCTCTAAGTCTGTACTGATGACTAACCTACTGTCAGAGAATTAACATCCAAATCTTGGAAGCCCCAAGATATCCATTACAGGCCAATACAGATTTTTTTTTTTTTTGTGATAGCCTGAAAGCAGAATTTTCTCAATTTCTACCTGACATTACAATCACTATTTTTTTGTACATTTTTAAGCCGTATTTTTGGTTTGTGTGTTTTTGTCAACAGCCTCTATATTTTCTATTTTCCTTTCTTCTCTTTTTTAAAGGATTGATGCCTTTAAAGTCCCTTTGGAAAGAACGTGTACCAAATGGAGGTTTAATTCCTTTTCCAGTAAGTATTTAGAGGCCAATCCAGTGTTACCAAATCAGGTGCTCTGAACCATCTCTGGGAAGCATATAGTTCACTTTTTTAACAATAGAACTGCGTAGTATGAACGGCTTACCATCTCACTGCTTAAATAGCCATCACTTTTATATAGAAGAAAACTTTTACATGGTATCTGCATTTAGGTTTGTTGCATCATCATCAAAACCCCTTCAAGGATAAACTACAAGGGATTGTCTCACCTTTTTAATACCACGACAAAATATAGAAATAAATCAGTGGAAATATTTAAAAGATTCCTTCACATAACAATTTGACTTCACCAAAGATAATATTTTAAAATAAAATGGATTGATTTTTCTCTATTTGACCATCATTTGCACCTGCCTATGCATCATTCTTCCTACCTAACTCAACCAGATTCATGAAATACAGCTAGGACAGGGAATGCGCAATGCCTAGAGCTGTTTCTCAGCAACTCACCAACATATTATATGCATTAGTTTCAATTATATTGGTTTTAAACAGAGTTTAAAAAACAGGTTGCGCTTCCTTCCTTGGCTGCCTTATATGAGTAATAGAATATAGCAGTATTGAAAATTCTGACAGGAAGAGACAGATAGCAGACCTCATTTGTCAGGTAGCCCATAATCCATGACTGCAGCTTTTACAAAAAAAGACAAAAATAAAACAATAAATGAGTTAACACTGTGGAAAAATAAATCTGTATTGCTTTGAAGGGTGCCTACAAAATATATTTTCTAAAACAATATATCGTGTCCTGTCAGACAGACTTTTATCAGTCCCAACCTCACCAGACACCCACAAATAAGTGTATTAAGTGTTTTTACATTTATTCCCTGCTTTTAGAAGATACGCTTTTTTTTCTCCTAAACTAGAGTCTACAAGAAAATAAAAAAGTAAATATATAACTTCTCATTCTCTTCATATGGTTATATTTTTGTTATATGTAACACAAAAACCAATTTTCTTTCTTTCCCCTGTAATGCCTTTCAACTTATCAGCTAAATAATTCACTCATTTGTGATAACCACTCTCCCTTTTTTCTGTTTAAAGCTTTTTAATTTTACATTTTGTATACTAAAACCAGTATTTCAGTGTTTTACTTTCAGCATAATATCCTATATGCATTTATATATCTGGAAGCTTTCTTCAAGAAGCACAGGTTAGTTGAAGGCAGCAGAACTTTATTACCTTTATATTAAATTTCCCCTTGGTACACCCTCATGACATTGAAATAAGTGCAGCGTGTTCAGTGGCTCCTCTATACTGCAAAATTTCAAAGCCCAATATGTGTTTGTGAAAAGGTTTCTGCAATCATACAACAAAGTGTATATTTTACAGTTTTAACCCATTTACATGCTGATGAGAGTTTGTAGTAAAAAAACCCCAGCAAATCTACACTGACATTAACCATAAACCTTTAGAAGTTTTCACAATCCTTTTAAAAAAAAAAAGATCACAATCCTTCTAGTGTGATCTGGTATGGTGGCCAAAATGAAAAATTACACCAAAATGGTTGTTCACATCAGCTAACAATCTTCATGAAAGCCCTTCTATTTCAAGTTTATTTCAAACTTATTGTAATTTCTCATTAAAATACTTATAAATCATCAGTTTGGGGATAAGATATTTCTCCTGAAAATTTTTATGTCTTAATCTTCAAGCAACTTACAACTAAGCCATTTTATTTAGACTAATCAATTCAAGCTATACTGAAGTATTACCATGTTGGACTTTTCTGATATAGTAGTAAAATATAAATCTTTACTAACCTATTCAGGTACCTATAATCAAGGAAAGATAGTATTAGCTAATCTGATTTTATGCCCATAAACAAAGATATGTTTATATAGAGACACACATGTTTCTGCACACATACATGCACAATGTATTAGCATAACAGATGTTAAAGCCTGCATTTTGGTAATTTTTAAAAAATTATTGTATCTTTAAATACTGCTCTAGTTACAGAAAATGCAAGGAGAACATTGTATATATAAGCTAAATTCTGCAATTTTAGTAATTCTATTACACTGAAAAGAAGGGTTCTCTACCTTCTTTAGTGATATTTTCTATAGAGAATGATTTGCTGTATGTGAGACTAACATCTCACATCTGATTTGAACAGTCAGATGGCTATTTTAGAAAATTATTTGTATACATAGGGGGAAAACCAATACATATTTAAACTTTGTGTTTATTGTTGCTTTTAGTGGGAATTGTCCCCAAGAAAGGGACATGAAATCACTCTGAAAAATCGAGATGTATACAGGTCTGTTGTTCTTAACATCTTTACCACAAGAACTGCTTTGTTTGTTTCTTCACTATGATGGTGGTGAGACATTGAAACAGGCTGTCCAGTGTCTCACCCATCCAGCGGATGCCTCATCCCTGGAAGTGTTCAAGGCCAGGTTAGATGGGACCCTGAGCAACCTGATCTAGAGGAAGGTGTCCCTGCCTGTGGCAGGAGGGGTGGAACTGAATGGTCTTCCAACACAAACCATTCTAGGATTCTGTGATTGTTTGATTGAAGGGAGTTGATAGAGATGACTCTCTTCAGGATATTCACCACCTATTCTCCAGATTTGCTCTTCCCTTCTAAATAAAATATTCCAACAGGTCTCGATTGCTAGCAGTGTTGAATCAAGGACCTGCAGAAAAACTTGATGGAGAACCAGATGAGCATGAAGACAACTCTCAGCCAACTCAGGATTTCAGAGTCTGAGAGAAGTAGAAATTAAGCAAAATCTTCTTCTCTATGTACTTCTATAAAATGTTTGCCAGAACTTAGAAAATACTTTGGTAAAGTGAGATCAGTCAGATATAAACTAAATTTTGCAGAAACAGCTGCACATAATGGAACTGCAGTTTAGGTTTTATGTATCACTCCATATGTTCCTGGTGTTTGACCAGGTAGACACCTCAGCATGAGCATTGTGAAAGGTTGCTTTCTTGGATATTCTCCAGGATGCATTGGCATCCATTGGCAGTTGGCTGCGAAGTTAAATTTTACAGTTCATTAGTATGTTATATCTGGAGGTCTTTACGTACATTCTATATGGCTGTATTCTTTGAAGTCTACAGGTGGGGCTAGAATACAACAGAAGAGGGAAGATCTTTTTATTTATTTATTTAATTTTCAGAATGGAAAAACAAGAAGGCCTAACAACTCACTGTCATCTTTATTTGGAATATAGATACTGGTAAATATTTTGGCATTCTAGAGGCCAGTATGAGATAGCAAACTTTAATTAAAAGAGAGAACAAACAACCCAAACCAAAAGATTAAAATCTACCAATATAAGTAGTGACTTAAAATGGTGTACAGAACTTAAGTAGTATAGAAGAGTAAGAGAGCTCTGCTTTTGATCCAACTGTACTGCAGCCAGGTCACTATGTAGTTGCATAGTCTATTTGAATTACCATGGAAAATGAAACCCCCTCCACATCCTTGTTTATGGAGGTTATTCCCACTGTCTTGATTGTGTATCCTCGCTATTTGAAACTAGTTTTTTTCCTATTGACTAGTGGCAACTGCCCCTGAGCCCAAGGGTTGGAAAGCAATTCCCATGTAAAGAACCAAATCCTTTCTAACTTATAGAGTACGTAGATGACAAATCTAGCTCACTTTCTAAAGACACAGTTATTTACCTTAGCCTATTGATAAAAATGTCTTCCTTGAGCAAAAACAACCCCACCTTACTTTTATTCATACTGAGGAATTTTACTGAAATCTACCCTAATTTTTTTTTAAAAAACATAATCTTGAAACCATGAGCCAGCAAAGGTGTCCTTACAGCAAAGAGTATTAAAGTTATCCCTTTATAGGGTGCATTAAGAGGACCTTTGCCAGCATGTCAAGGGAGATGATCCTTACCCTCTGCTCAGCACTGGTGAGGCCACACCTGGAGTTCTCTTTTGGGCTTCCCAATACAAGAGAGAAATGAAACTACTGAAAAGAGTGCAATAAAGGGCCTAAAAGATGATTAAGGGACCAGAGCATTTCTCCTATGAGAAAATGCTAAAAGAGTTGGGGATATTCAGCCTGGAGAAGAGAAGGCTCAGAGGGGGATCTTATCAATGTCTATAAATACCTGGAGGGCATATAGAGGACAGAACCACTCCCTTTTCAGCGCTGCCCGGTGACAGCACCAAAGGCATTGGGCACAAGCTTTACACAGGTAGTTCTGTCTGACATCAGGAATGCTTTTTCACTGTGAGGGTGACTTAGCATTGGCACAGTATGCCCAGAGAAGTTATGGAGTCTCCATCCATGGAGCTATTCCAAACGTATGTGGATATGGTTCTCGCAACCAGTTTCTAGTTGACACTGTTTGAGCAGGGCCATTGGACAAGATGACCTTCATAGGTCCCTTCCAAGCTAAACCATTCTGTGATTCTGTGAAACACTATAGAGGAGAAACTGTGTTCTGTATGAAAGAAATTACAGTCCCAGCCTACAAGAAATAATACAGTTATTTTGGCTATTAGAATTTAAAAAAAAAAACAAACAAACACCCCCCCCCACCCCCACAAGTTAGTGTAGCTAATGATGATCAAGTTATAGGTAAAATACAATTGCTTCCATTTCAAATTTAACCCAGGGAGGTAAATGCACTGTAAGAAGATGAGTTTTACACTTTGAAAACTCCATGTTTTGAAAGGCTATCACTCAGAATCCTAATCAGCATGAATCCATGAAATCCCAAACCCAGATAGCAATCTATAAATATTAAAGTGTTTTTCTTAGATAATGTACATGAAAAAGAGATTCAAACCAACAGAGTACTGATGTCATTCATGTTTGCCATGCAGATATGAAAGGCTGAATACCAGTTTAAAGTCTGAAGCTGAAACTGATTCAGCCAAGATTAACACTGCAGAGTATGAAGCTTCACTTGAAATCTATAATTGTGCCAAATCATTTGTTGAAATTGGTTTTTTTAATGAAAACTGAGTTATAAATTCAATCATAGATTAGAAGCAGGCAAATAAAGACTGAAAAACAGAAGGTACTTCAGTTGGTTCAGTGAACTTCTCTATAAACTTATCATAAAAAGAAGGAAAATATAGAGGCTATCATTCAAATGCTTAGCCTCATCTTTGCCAAGAAACATGCAGTCATGCTATTGAGGGCAACTAACCCAATGATCAGGAGGTTTTCAGTAATTTAATACATGAAAAAAAAAATCTATACAAGGTGTTTATTTTATATGCAGATTAGAAATTCTAGAAAAAAAATATTGTAAAGCTTCTAGAAAGAACCACCCAAGAAGATCAAGATTTTCCAAAAGACAGCATGTACTCAAAGTTTATTCCTTGTAGGTACAGCACTCACGGCATATTACAAACATGATCAGGAACAGAAATGATCATGGGACAGCTAGCAGAAGTATCATACTTACACTGTCTCTTATGAAGCCAAAAGATTTATAACAAAAATGATCTCTCTCTTGTGGGTATTATGCCCACAATACCTTGTAGAATTTTTTCTTCATTTGGTTTTATTTTTACATTTTTTTCTTTTTGTTTCAGTTACAGTAAGGAAAACAGAGACTGTAACAAAATTATTAATATTAAATAGTTTTGCATTGATAGCCATAGAGATTGGTAGCTGTCTTATTATTTTAGGGAAATACCATAAAGTTAAAACAATTTTATGCAAGATATGCCCCTCAAGTAGTAATCTGAGAGAATAACTCTTACACCTGCAACTAGATCTAAAGTTTGACCTTAATCTCATCAGAGAATAATTTAGGACAGTATCTGAATAAATAACAAGTTGAGAATGGCTATTACATACCTAGGGAGAAAATCAACCAGTGAGATGCTTATGGAAAGACTGAAAAAACATTTTAAAATAATTAAGCTTCAAAAATGAGGCATCTCCGAAAGATGTAGCTGTTATAAGCTATTAATTTCATAAAAGTAAAATATTAATCGTAAAAATATAATAAATCTGAGTTCTGTCTACAGGAAAGGAAAAAAGCTAGGTGAGAACGATAGCAACTGAAAGGACAGGCTAGCAGTGAACCACTGATTTATTTCTGTATGTAAAATAATCCTGATTGTAAAGATTATTTTACTATAAACTTCTTATACGATATATAAATAAATTTATCTCTGAAGATTAGACTGTCAAATAGGAAACTTTTTATAGTCATATTTACAGTGTAAGGCTTGTTGACGATACCCTGCTATGTGACTGGAAAAGTAGGCACTGACTTAAACAGAAGCAGGATTAAGCTGTAGTACTAAAGGCAATATGTACCATTTCTGCGGGGATAATTCAAGTTGCAGATTATTACAGCAGGGGGAAAACAAATTCTTCACTGAGCTTTGCTGTAGGCCTGCATGGTTCATTTAAATGTAGCACAACTCCAGCTTTTATAATATATGTTCCCCAAGTAAAGTAGGGCATTGGTTCAGAGTGAAGCTAAAATGTTTATCATGTGAATTGTAAACAATGAGCAACAAGAAGAAAAATATAATGGAAGCAAAAGGAACACATCTCCACACTCCAGAGCACTCTGGTCCTGCTACAAAAATTTAGTTTAAGCAGAAAAATCACTCACTTTAAACAATGGAGACTATCTAATAGAAACAGCAGATATTAATACTGTCAGTGTGACGGATGGTTCTGCAGTACGTAATAAAGTAAAAGACATTTTGACGAGAAAGAAGATGTATCTGATAATTTGCAAATCAGAATCCTGGCAGCACAGCAAGGCGAAGATAACTGAGTGCACTTTATGCTGGTGCATCTTTAATGCTTCACATTTCAAGACAATAAAGGAATAGAGGTGAACACAAGTACTTGAAGAACTGAAAGGAATAGAAAAGGATATGCTTATCTGCTACTAACAATATACGCTATAGCAGATTTTGGTTTGAAAAAATAATTCTACACTTCTAAATAGCTCCATATTATCTATATGTGGGTATATGTACACATTGATAATATTTGAATGAGTAACTTAATTCTGAAAATCATCTTCAAAGTTGATACATTTAAAAAGTCAAAAATTCCAATCAAGTCACAACTAAATCTAAAACATGCTTAATTGCAAGAATTTCTGTTTCTAACACAGTTGTTTTAACTTACAACATATACTGAGATACCCAAGATTTTTAATCAGTGTTTCCTCCAAAGGAAATCTGTTCCCTGCAAATATCAGACAGACTTAAATTATAAATATTGTTTTCAGATAGCTAGAAAGTGTTACAGTTTCATAGTATATATCCAGCATATATCTTCCTTTTCCAATGCCAAACTTCAGGGTTTATTTCTTCAAAATATACATTAGCCAGAGACCATTTTAAAGAAAAAAAATGTCATGTACAAAATATTTTGTCTTGACTTTTGGCAGAATTTAGCCTCAAAGAGATAGCTTAGCAGGAAAATGTTCATCTCAAAACTTTGGAACATAATCATCAACTTAAAACAGTTTGTCATGGGACACACCAGCAGTCTTGGTAACTGGGAGTTCTGTTTTCTATTAAATACTATTATTATTTCTTCTTATACATCTTATCAGAAATGTGATACTTTTTTCCTTTTTTCTTGTTTTGACCTTTACTAATTCATATGTATTACCAAATACATTTATTATATCGTTCAAATTTATTTATCTGCTGTTACTAAATATACTCTTATCTGCATTCCATTCTTCCTCTACTAGCAGATTAAGAGAAAAAAAAATTATGTATTTCTAAGAGAATGTATTTTTGCCTACATCTGTATCATTTTGTCAGTAGAGCTATACAGGTTTGTTGTTATGAATATCTGCTGTAGTACAACAACACAGAGGTAAAAAAATGCATAACCTTCCCAGAAGAAGACAGAAACAGCTGTCTCTTAGTTTCTGAATGTTGTGTACAGCTCTCAGGAAGATTTATGTTGACATCTGAGACTGCGAATTTCCATTAGAGTCGGACATAGGGACACAACTCTCATTTACTCTCCATAAAAATGTATGAGTCCTGCTAAAGGCATTTCATGTATCATAGGGATATGCGATAACGGTACCCTGAGAATTACTGCTCACTTGACCATTTTATGATTACAAACTAATGGCGATTGTTAGGCTGTAAACTTGTAGTTACATTTAAGTAACTCATAAGCTGAGCATTATGAAGTACTGCTCTATCAAGCCTGACACAAAGGTAGAGATGGTGTATCTCTTTCCTTTGCAAAATATTCAAGTCAAGATTTCAAGAGACATATACTTGAAACTAGGTCTCTTAGTTTATTTTTGGTTAATATAAAATGTACACAGATTAATAAGTTGTCTCTAACATCCAAGTCCCCATGCATATATAAACATCAAAGGTGACTCATGGATTTTTTGCAAAGACTAATAGTTTGGGCTCAACTATCTTGAAAAACACAAAGAAAAATGGATGACACTACAGTATGTAATGTAAATTTAGAAGGTACACACTGCCTGAATTCAAGTGACTAAGTTTAGAAGTTAGTCTTCTGAGACAGGTGACATAAACATACAATGAAAAGACAAATTAATGAAAGAGCCTGCCAATTGCAGCATATGGAATCTTGGCGGAACTGTATGATTTTAGTTAATTTCTTCAACTAATCTTTTTTCAGGTGTATATTTCCAACAATCTTGGCTTCTTATGTTCTACCCGTATGATGATCAGCTTGAAATTTTTTCCTGTCAACTGAAGGAAGTGTTATTACCTAGTCTCACATGACATCAGACTTTTCAGAGCAAAGAATTAATATTCTGGCAAGTCAGAAATGCAGTAAGAAAGGCTACATGCAGTCAGGTTTAAAAGTTTTCTGGAGGTTGTACAGTTGTACTGGTTGTACTAGTTTTGGCTTGATTAGAGTTAATTTTCTTCCTAGTAGCTGGTATGGTGCTATGTTTCAGACCAGAACAATGCTGCTAACACACCAGTGTTTTAATTATTGCTGAGCAGGGCTTGCAGAGCCTCAGGGCCTGTTCTGCTCCTCATGCCACCCCACCAGTGAGCATGCTGGGGATGCACAAGGAGCTGGGAGAGGATGCAGCTGGGACAGCTGGCCCCAACTGACCAAAGTGATGTCCCATACTACGTGGTGTCATGCTCAGCAATAAAAGCTGACGGAGAGAGGAAGGGAAGGACATTTGCAGTGATGGTGTTTGCCTTCCCATGTCACCGTTCTGCAGTGATAAAGTCCTACTTTCCTGGAGATGGATGAATATTTACCTGCCCATGGGAAGTTGTGAATAAATTCCTTGTTTTGCTTTGTTTGTGTGCATAGTTTTGTTTTCCCTGTTAAACACTTTTTTTCTCAATCCACAAGTTTTCTGTTTTACCATTTGTCATGGTTTGAGATAGTCCCAAAATCCAATCCCCTAGTCTAAGCCCCCTCCCACATCTCAACCGAATGTGAGATGGGTTTTTCCAGACAAAACACACCAGACTCAAAGTGGGGAAAAGGGAATATATTACAATGACTGTACAAATAAATACCATATCACATTATACACATGATCACAAACTATCTCTACCATGACATATGTATTTACAATGGATCAGATCTCTTCTCCCCTCCAAATAAAAGTCCAGGAGGGAAAGAAGGACAGATCCCTTCCAGTCCTGAAGCAGCAGCATCTTCTAAGGCAGCAGGTTCTTTTCATCTCATGCATGCAGCAGCTGTGGCTGGCTTTTCTGCCAGCATCCACGAGGGAGGTATCCAAGCCTCTCTCTCGGCCCCATCGCCTCACAACCGAGGGGTCTTCCGTGGGCTTCGTAACCCCAGACAAGGTCGTTTCACCACGTCATATCACGAAGACACAGGGGGGTCTTCGTGACGGTCTGGTATCTCTTGCAGGGCCTCTGTGCCCTGTCTCTCAGGCTGCCACCGTGGCAGCAGTGCGAGGGGGGAGCCAAGGTCAACTCCCCCCGCATTCCATCTGGCCGTCCCGGTCCAGCTCTGGGACGCTCTGAGCTTCTCAGCTCCTCTCTCTCTCGGTGCTGCATGTCTAAAACTGCTCTCCAAAATAGGAGTCCATGTCCCTCTTCTCCAAGAGGGGTCTCAAGGGAGTTTTGGGGGAGTGTGGTATCAGTCTTACCCCCAGAACTCTGTAGCTCTCAGCTGCTGGCTCTCCTTTCCTCGGCTCTCCTTCCAGGAGTCTCCTCTGCAGTGCTGCATGTTGCTTCTGCTGCTCCTCCAGTTCAGGTCCTTATCTCTGGCTCTCTGCCACTGTTTCTCTGGTCAGTGTCGGCTGCTGCTCTGTGCCCATGGAGAAAACATCTCCCGGCATAACTACAGGCACCTAGCCCAGCTTTATGCTGTTCCAGGTCCCTGCAGCCCCCCAGCCAGGGGCTGGGAGGGGGCCAGAGGCCCCAAGGGGCTCAGAGCCCCTTCCTCGTGGCTCTACAACATGGCCACCTCTCCTACAACCACCAAACTACAACTCTTCTTTTCCGGTCTGGTTGTGGTATGTTTACATTTCTGCAGGAGCGCCCATTGGGCAGAACTTCAAAACTTCCAGGGGTTTCCACCCCTTGGGGTCTACCACTTCTCTTAGCCTCTGGGGAAAACAAGGTTCAAACCACTACACATTCTTTTTCTCTCTCTATCCCAACCAGAGGCAGTGAGTAAGCCACTGCACGAGGCTGAACTTCCTGCCAGGGTTAACAAGCAGTAGTTGAAAAAAAAGTATTCTTCTCCATGAAGTATTAATTAAGTTGCAATGGACTGCTTTTTCATTTAATTTTTCTATGCTATGTAGAGATAAGTAAAACAAATAGCAGAAAAGCTACCCTTGAATATGTGTCTTTAGTAACTTACACCCAGCACGTGATACTAATTTATTTCTTTGCTAATGGGTAAGCAAAAGCCAGTCAGAATCAGTCAGATATAAATCTAACTTGTCAGTTCACTGATTTTTTTGGCCTTCAGATTTCACAGGCTGTACAGTATTAGCTAGTTCTGTGACTAAACATCTGCCTATTGCTGACTACTGTTGCTAAAGAAACAGCCTTTATCATTAGTATTTCTTCCCATTTTTGGAATAGAACTGTCATTTGATTATCATTTTTTATGGTATTTCAAATATAAAATTACCAGGTTACATTGCTTTTTTCATGATTTAGTACAGCTGATGCCAGCATCCTTTATTATAAAGGATACAATGATCCATAAACAATCTTACAATATATGAAATAATATTTCAGGACACTGAGGCATGTCAGTCAGCGGATAACAGCATTAAAACACAAAAATTCACACAAAGAGGTGAATATTTTTGCTGAAGAAAGAAATCAAACATGAAAAATAGGAAGTAAACTGAGAAAATGGAAACATTAGAACCATAAAAATGACACATTTTCAAAGAACCAGTTGGTCTGTGTAGTGAAGCATTTTCTCTCCTAAATGGAAAAGTTAGTTTTGTATAGCCATGTGTGACAAGTTTTAAGCTATAACATCAAACATTGTAATATATGTATTTGAACTCTTTGCATCCTGGAGTTCAATAAAGAAATAAAATTAGTCTCCATGTCTAGATAAGTCCTAAAATTTTGTATTTGACATCTTTGGCAATTATACCATACTTGTGTTAAAAGAAAAACATTAAGAAACTAGCTACATAAAGAAAGCATGAATAAGTTTTGTCCAGTATTGCAACTCATAAGACTTAGAATTGTGTAGGAAAGATACTCTCAACATTAAGCATAGATTTTTAGATTTCTAGATAGTTTAGTCTCCACTGCATCTGATTCAATATTTTTATTGTATTTCTAATATACATTTAAGATAAATTTTCTGTTCTCACTGCAAAAAAAATCACATGCAAGCACTTACAAGACAACCTCCACTTTCCACCACATATACACTCATGGTTCTGGGGTAGATTCAGTGATCATAGGATGGAACATAGCTCTATTAAGGATCAGGAAAGGTATTTAGATGGGCAGTTAGCAGCTAATGAACTGAAAAATTCTACAGATAATGGACAGTTCTGAGAGAAAGATACTTCAAAGATATCTAATAATGTGGCTTTAATATTGAAAGTGATGGAACTACATATTTGAAAGACCAAAAACAATTGCTGAGAGAAAATAGAAAAAGGTGAAGAAAAAATAGAAAGGAAGTAGATTAAACTAGTATGGTGATATTTCCAAATATCCTGAAATACAGGAAATAAAGCAAGCCTTTAACATTTGAAGAGATTTGTGTCATTGATATTGTTTTTCAAAAAGCTTGGGCTTAGGATGCACATCTATGCTGAAAATCCAGAGCAAAAACAGCAAAATAATTATTTATCTGACTTATATTAGAGGAGAAAAGACTGTGAAAACCACTCACGTACATACAAAACTATTGAAGACCAAGCATCTAGAAGTTCTACAGTAATGCAAGAGAAAAACTACATGGAGGTATTTCTTCTATATTCAAATGCTTAAGTAATTTTAAAAACAGGTCATCATTGAGTTGCAGGGTGTGCCATGTACGTGTTTTATGACCTAGCCTTTTGGTTTGACTGCAGGAGTATCACCCTAGTTTAACAGTGAGTAGATAGTCAACCTTAATTTCAAATAAGACATTATGCTATTTTCAAACATTTATGATGGGAAATATTATTTTTCTGTAATTAATAAAGTGTGAATTTATCAGAAGTGCAACTATAAGCCAGATAGTGATTAAAACAGGGTTACTTAGTCTTCAAAGATATGAAGATAATAAAAACATCCACTAGATTTATGAAAGAGATTAAATAAATATAAAATATAATGTTAAGATATATTGTCTCTCTGCTTTATTTAGCTTTGAATATAAATTTAACATTTTAAACTTAAATTTGATATTTTAAACTTAGTCTTCTCCTAACGAATATCTACTTTCAATATATTAGGACCAGGATTTCTTCACTCTTAATGTTATATGTTAAGCTGGTCTTTCAAAAACTCTTACCTGGTACAGGGAGGTATTCACCAAGAAAATGAGAAAGTAGGAACTTAAACATTTAGTCAACAAGAAAGAAAGAATTACTCAAAGACAAAGCCTGAAATGAAATGCATCTGTTCCCTTCCTCACAATTCCTGTTTTCCAGAACCTGGAACTAAAAGGATTAAAGTAAACTATGGTTTTCCTCATTGTTTGTTTTTCTCATTGTATAGTTTGTTATAGTGACAAGAAGGCAGTGTCAGTGGTGCCCCATAGTATCATATTTGCCTCAACACCATCTTTGTAAAATATATAAATGCTAGAAAAATAATCCAGATACTTCAACAGCTTTTCTGGCACTACAGCTTAGTCCAGGAACAATACCCAGTGTTTCAAAGGTTCCTTCCTACCCATAAATATTACTGTTAATAGCTAATGACTTCTCTGGCTTTTACATCCTGCAGAAGCAAATGATTTTGAGAAGAGCTTAAGGTGGAGAGGAACTGAGACTGAACTAGCTGATCTGGTTACTCAGTAAAACATAAGAATTAGAGCTTTGTTAATTTACACAAAAAATCCCTCACTTGGATTTAGGGCAACTAAAAATTAATAGAAATATTTACTGTTTAGTTGTAAAAAGAGATATTAACACATTGAAATATTTCTTTAGAAACTGAACAAAACATTTCTTCCTGTTTCTCTCTTCTACAAATATATTGTATTTTTTAGTGTTTGTTAAATACTCCAAGGAGCTGGGAAGAAACTGGAGTACAAACGTGTTCATTTGAGAGACCATAAATAGACACCAAGTACTCCTGTTGAAAACCACCCTGTGTCACTATGAAATGAATTACCAGAAAATGAAGAGAATGCAACCAGTTAAAATAATGATAATGTACCTACTTATCACACCATTTTCAAACTGATCAAGAGCATTCACAGTTAATGACACTGTGCTTCATTTTCTGCTCCCATAATAAGTATACCGCTATTTATGAGTAAAGTTTATAGAAGTGCAACAATCTTAACTCCATAGTTGCATAAAATTTATTTATTTATTGCCCTTATTATTTGAAAGTTTTTACATAATTACTAATTTTTATCAATCAAAGATAAACCTTTGGTCAAGTATCGATTCTTTTAAATAATTCACAAACAAGAAGTTTAGCTCAGGATACAGTTAGCATCAACACAGGAGGTAAGAAGTGAGGTACTATAACAGATGTATGCTCAAAACTGTGGTTCACTTTTTGACTAATATTTGAACAAAGAACTATGATGATTGTTTGACCTCAGAAGCTGACACAACTGAATGGTTCTCCAAAGAGTTCTTAGTGAATGGATCAGATTCCTAAAAATGAGACAGCAAAAAAATTCTGTTGAGTGTATGGTGATGCTATTCTGTCTTCCGATGTGACTGCTGGGTATGGAAGCAATACTTGGTTTTGGAGTTGCAAGTTTACTTGACCACCATGTAAATTAAGAGGGACAACAGCTAAAAAGTCCTAAGAGCAATTCTCGATAGTGGTATCAAAAAGACGGTGATAACAATAAACATCATTGGAACTGCACAATCTTTACAAGTGGAAATAACTTGTGACAAGAAAAAATGCAGCTGGATGAAACTCCAGATGAGTTCACATAGATAATGCAAATGATGACACATGAATTTTAAATAAAATTGATCATACACTTTGAAGAAAATGTGAAAATCAGAAGTGTTAAAATTTCAGCAAAGTTCCATATTTTCATATTCCCTTTGTTGTTTCTATTTTCTTAAAAAAAAATTGTTTTGTACTGTTGCCAGTGGTGATCCATGTCACAGACGATGCCATAGTGGCAGTAACAAGTGTGTACTCTGGCGGCAGCATTCTTACTGCATTGATGGCTACTTCACACAGAAGGGAACTACTTGAATGTGAATGAATAAACATAAAAGACTAATAACACAGCAGGACTTATTCTTTGCACCACCTTGTGTAGTTAAAATCAGCTATTTCGTTATGCTAATCATTTAATTCCATCTGTTGAAATCCTACTAGCCACATGTCTAACATAATGACACAATTTGTACTTCAGAGTGTCATTCACATCTGCCATGCCTATGAATTGCTTCCCATCGATAATGCTATGGTTGTATAAAATAAACTGTAATACATGTCAAAATGGTAAGTGAAATATGCCAAGGGAGAAGATATATCTCCTTAGAAGAAGTGAGACTATATCTCAAAAAAAAAAAAAAGGCACTTCATTTCTTATCCAGAAAACAAAATTTACAAGATAAATTCTCATTGAAAAAGGTAATACGTACTGAAACAGGAAAAAAAAGGCTGTATTCAACTGTATATTGTATTCAATTGCTAGTACAGAGATATACAGTTTCTTGAAGAGTCTTACCTATTCTCATGTATGTCTGAAATATTCACTCAGTGCATGAGAAACACTGTTAAAAATATAATGTGGTTGCACAAAGGTGATATTCTTGTGATTATACATATTTGCATGTAACAGATTAGGCATTTTCTATAGTTTAATTACTTGAATTTGTAACATAGAACTGTCATTTAACATACTTTTTATAAGTTTTCTGAGCATTTACTTCAAAAGGGAAAAAAATATATACAGAGATATACACCACATGCATGTGTGTGACTTGAATCTTCAGTCTTCCATATTATCTACATGTATTTCTGCATGTTAAGTCATATATTAGGCTTTTGAAGAATATTCATTTTGGACACAGAGATGTGCTGCTCAGATTACACCCAAGTGAGTGTTGCAGATGTCTCTTCCTCAGTTCTGAAGAAACTCTTTCATGGTCTGTGCCAGCTCTGCAGACTGCAGATGATTAGAGACAGGTGTCTCCTCCCCACAGCTAGTGAAACCGCTCTATAAACTCCCAAGCACTCCCAATGCAAACTATGCTGCTGCAGGTGTTGCTCTGGCAGGGTGAGCAGCGTGAGCTTAGCTCTTAAAAATATTCATGTTCTTCCTAAGGAGAAACTTTCTTCCTAAGGAGAAAGACAAAATGGCTGAGGCTGAACTTCAAACATTTTGCTAGCATAGGTGCAATGAATGTAGGGGAAAAAAATCCCATTTGCAACCAACACAATTAGGGGGATAAAGAAATCTGCTTCTTGTGACATTCAAGAAGACAATTTAATTATGGTGAAGAACAAGTTCCTTTTGCAAATATGTATCTCTCCGGCAGAGGGCTTTACTAGTATAATTGTCCTAACAAACTTCTTGTGATCTCCATAGTCCTGAAATTCAGCCATAATACATTGGGTTTTCGTAAGACAAGAAAAGACAGCAGAGTTTTGTTCTTGTTCAACTTTGAAGGCTACTTCAAATAAATGTGTTATTAAGGTCAAAATAATCTCTAAACCCAAAACTTTTTGGTTTAAATGAAGATGTTGATTTCCATGATAACACATACATATATATGAATATATTTGCAGAGTACGCTCTTCCAGATTATCTGTACAGTAGTTCAGGTACAGGTGGCTGATGTTCTGAAGAGCACGTCACCTGCTGTGTGTCTAATACAAAGATTTAAAGAGGTTGATGCCGTAAGATCCATCTGGGTTTTTCTTATTTTCCTAATTTTATATGCTTTATAAGTAGTTAAGTAGTAGATTTTAAAAGCTGCAGCCCTTATTCCCTCACCCTTTAGCACAATAGTTTATACATTCCTCAACCCTCTTACTCCATTCTATGTACCCCATATCAATATCCCCTGAATTCCAGCAGAAAATGTTTTGTCTTTTGTCAAGGCAGGCCCCTTCTGTTTGAAGACATCTAATCCTGGCCTGAACTGCAAGAGAACAGTCAAGAACTGGGTGACCGTGTACCCTTTGTGCTCTGAAGAAGATGAAGATGATGAAGAAGGGGTCCCGAAAAGCCCCCAGACCCAATTCCCAGGGGGTGGGCTGGGGGTGGACCAGAGCAAAGGCTACGAGGTGGAAACATTTGGGATTGGACAGATAGTATTATAAATTGTAACATCGCAGGCACGGAATGCACGCGCGTCTTGTGATCTTTATGCCTAGGCACGAATTAAACCCTTTTCTTATCTCATCCTCAATTAACTGCTCTGGAGTTTTTTTTCTCAGCACCCTTTAGACATCAAGGTGATTAAAACACTAGAACATTTTTACCATTTTTTTTTCTTTATTGAAAAAAAGAGGGAGAGGGACTTTTTTACATGGGCAGATAGTAATAGGGAAGGTTTAGTTTAGGTGTTAGGAAGAAATGCTTTACTCAGAGGGTAGTGAGACACTTAAACAGGTTACCCAGAGAAGATGTGAATGCCCCACTCTTGAAAGTGTTCAAGGCCAGGTTCAGTGGGGCTCCTCAATACAAGAGAGACGTGGAGCTGCTGGAGCAGGTCCAGTGGAGGGCAACAAAGGTGATTAAGGGACTAGGGCATGTCTCTTACAAGGACAGGCTGAGGCAGCTTGGCCTGTTGAGACTCAAGAAGAGATGGCTGAGAAGGGACCTCATCAATGTCTGTAAGTATCTGAAGGGAGGGTGATGAGGATGGAGTCAGGCTCTTCTCTGTGGTGCCAAACAATAAAACAAGAGGCAATGTGCAGAAACTGATGCCCAGGAAGTTTCAGCTAAAAACAAGGAAGAACTAAGAACTTCTTTACTGTGTGGGTGACCACACACTGAAACAGATTTCCCAGAGGGGTTGTAGAGTCTCCCTCACTGGAGATGTCCAAGAACCACCAGGGCACAATCCTGTGCAATGTGCTCTAGAATAACCCTGCTTGAGCAGAGAGGTTGGAACAGATGACCCACTGTGATGTCTCCCAACCTTACCCATTCTGTGATTCTGTGATTCATGTCCTGGCTTCCATTCTAACTCTTGTGATGATAAAGGGGAAGGGCTAGGCAGGAAAGGGGTGGAAATTTTGACAGTATATCAGCTAGTATTCCTGAGTCAAGATGAAAAGGTGAAAAGATGCATGAACACCTAGGAAAGGATTGGTTCATCATAGGATTCAGGATGCTTCCCTCTGTGAGCGGAAAAAAAATGGATCTATATTGTATGTCATGATGGCATTCTAGCACCATCCCAGTATATTTCTCCTTATTTGGATTAGCTTCCAATTCAGACCACGGCTGTGAGATGTATTTCCTGTAGCATTTTCTTACTATCTTTACAAGTTTAGATTAGTTGCAAGCTTTTATTTCTCTGTATTTATCATATGAATCTCAAAAGACTGATGCTGCTACATTTTAAACAGAGCAGTATATTGTACTTCCCACAGTTTTATTGATTACTGTGCTTCTGCTTTCCGTTTAAGGTGTGTCTGAAAAGTGCAAGGTTCAGAGTGTGGCCTATGCTTAATAATTTCTAAGAGCTACCCCTAGAAAATTCAGGGACTAAAGAATCTCATGAAATATATATAGCTCATGAAATATATAAATAATAAATAATAGTGTAATGCATGAGAAAACTGATCAGTTCAGAATGAATCTAATCATAGAGATGCTAAATGCTTTCAGAGAAGTACCCAATCTTGGCTGAAATCCAGTCTTTGATACCCTTTACAATAATATGATCTATCAATGCTTGTAAGCCTTCAAACAGTGTAGTGAAGAAGCTCTATCCTCTTGATTGGTGCTTTTTTCCCCTTGATTAGTCAGTATTTTGCATGAAAGATACAAAGTCAAACTAGTAGGAACTTCCGAAAGAAACACATAGATCCACTTTGCTTGGGGGACACATCAATCTGAACAGGAAACAAAGATGAATGAAAATTACAACAGAAATTTACAAACTTTAAAATTAGCTGAATATTGTTTAAAAACTAAATATCGAATGCATGTCATGTATCTAATGGTAATATTAAATGATAATGATAAATCTTAAATGTTTAACATCCTCTTTTGTACCACATAGATCATAGAATCATAGAATGGCCTCAGTGGGAAGGGACATCAAAGATCATTACTTTCAACCCCCCTGCCATGGGCACCTTTCACTAGACCAGATTGCTCAGGGCTCCATGCAGCCTGACCTGAAACACTTGCAAGGATGTGGCATTGTGGTGGGGGGAAACAGTTTTCCCCCCTGAAGTTATAAAATGGTAAAACCCCAGGGGGTGGTGACCCTTGAAGTTTTGAGGTTTTACCCAATGAGCGCTTCTGCAAAATATAGACATATCACAAGCAGAACGGAAGAGAAGGTTATTGTTGAGAGAGGTGGCCATGTTCTGAGGCCACGAGGAAGGGGCTCAGAGTCCCTTAGGGCCTCTGGGCCCCCCAGCCCCTGGCAAGGGGGCTACAGAGACTTAGAACAGTGTTAAACTAGACCAAGTATCTGTAGCTAGAAAGCTGGGAGTTTTTCTCCACTGTGAGTGAGCAGCAGAAGCAGTGGCAGAACAACACTGTCTGGAGTGGTGGCAGAGAGCCAGAAGAGATAAGACCAAGCAGCAACAACAGGCAGGCAGCAACACAGAGAGAACTCCTGGAAGGAGAGAGAGAAAGAGAACGAGAGCCAGCAGCAGAGAGAGAACTGAGTTCTACAGAGAAGGTTTGGGTAAGAACTGAACCAAAAACCCCAAACTCCTTTTGTGACCTTTTCCTAAGTGGAAAGGATGGAAGTCCTAAGATGCAACATGCACTACAGAGAGGAGCTAAAAAGCTCTGAGAAGAATGCGGAGGGTGACCTTGGCCCCCCCGCTGCTTGAGACAGAGCACAGAGCTCTGCAAAGGGACTTGAATCCCCTGAAGATACGGACTGTCACGAAGACCCCTGAGCTTCGTGATATGACCGTGGTGAGATGACCTTGTCTGGGTGAACATAGCCCACGGAAGAAGACCCTCACTTGGAGACGAGTGGCCGAGGGGGCTTGGATACCCCCTCGTGTGTACTGGCAGAGATCCAGCTACAGCTGCTGCATGAGAAGAAGAGCGAAACAGATAGACCTGCTGCCCTAGAGACATTGCTGCTCTGAAAGTGGAAAGGGATCTTTCCTTCTTCCCTCCTGGACTTTTATTTGGAGGGGAGAAGAGATTTGATCCATTGTAAATACTTTTATGTCATGGTAGAGATAGCTAAGATTGTATATAATGTATTGTAGTATTTATTTGTATAGTCATTGTAATATATTCCCTTTCCCCCATTTTGAGTCTCGTGTGGTGTCTGGAAAAATCATCTCACACTGGGTTGAGATGTGGGAGGGGGCTTGGACTAGGGAATTGGATTTTTGGGGCTCTCAAACCATGACAGGCATCCACAATTTGTCTGGGCAACCTGTTCCAGTGCCTCATCACCCTCACAATAAAGATTTTTTTTCCTAATATCCGATCTAACCTTACTCTCAGTTTAAATCTATTCTCCCTTGTCCTCTCACTACATGCTCTTGTAAAAAGTCCCTCTCTATCTTTCCTGTAGATTCCTTTCAGTTACTGGAAGGCTGCAACTAGGTCAGCCCTAAGCCTTCACTTCTTTCACCTGAACAACCCCAACTCTCTCAGCCATTCCTCACAGGAGAGGTGCTCCATCCCTCTAATCATTCTTGGTGGCTTCCTCGGGACAGGCCAATGTCCTTCCTGTACTGGGGACCCCAGAGCTTGATGCAGTACTCCAGATGGGGTGTCACCAGAGCAGAGTAGAGGGGCAAAATCACCATGTCATGCTATTTCAAAGTTATTTCACATGTAAATAGTGACATTCAGAAACCATGGACACCTGCACTACCTCCACTTTATACTCTTATTTTTTAATGTGTCAATGCCTACATTTTCAAAAATAAAATTCAGGAGCCCTGAATTGAAGACTAGATATATTTTCTGATCATCAAGGAAATCTATTGTGTCTCAGGCCCACATATTCATAGCAATGTACAGAAGTCATTATTCACCATTTGTTTCAGAAACTATATTTATTTTTTCCATGCAAAAGCACATTATTTTTTTACTTCCAGTGATAAGGATTAATATAACAACTTAAAATATGTATCTTGAACTCCATGTAAGCAGTATTTAGTACTGGAAATTTGGATTATTCATTTATTTCTCCAGATAAACTTTCATTTTACAACACAGTAGTATATAAAAATATGCATATATGTATGCATGTATAAATATGTATATACAGTCTTTCTGGGGCCAGTTTTCATCAGAGGATTTTACTGTAGGAATCATGAGAAGAGCAGATGTCTGAAATTATATACCAAAAGCAAATGCAGGATTCTTCCACTCCCTGCCAGCTATTGTTGCTCATCTATTTGAAGGATAGATGCAGCTTGGAGAGGATTTTCTTTATTGTTTTGTAGCAGTTGGCTCTGAGTCTAAAGAAAATATCATGCTGAGCTACCAGGAGCTGCATTCATTCTCATTTGAAAGCAGGTCATGCATTCATCTTTGCTCTCAATTTCTGAATAATTTCAGCAATGTGCACCACACATGCTGCTTCAGGCCTCTGAAAGGACTCATACTGGTAGCATCCCTTTACGCACTTATCTTATTAGTGGTCTGGGCTTGTCTTTCTTTTACTTCAGTTTCTCAGTTTGCACACTTGCCACCATGAGGCAATTGAGAAGTCTGCCTATGTCATTATCATTTATTTATTTATTTATTTATTTTTAGGTAGAAAAACTCAGCATTCTCCTCAAAACAAAGTGAAAAATCATGTAATCACTGCAGATTCTGTCATTGCTTCTCATAAGCTATCCAGAGGCTTGAAGCAAAACCAAATGAACTGTCAGAATAGTACTCAGAACAACAGATTTTACTGGGTATTGTCATCTTCAACACAAGTTCCATTACAGAGAATGCAATCTGGGAAGCTATTTAGATCCTATCCCTAAAGGTGTCTATTGTTCTGTAGCAGTCAGTGACATACTCAATTTACTAACCAAAAAGCCCTCAAAATTAGGAAGCATTGATTTTTACTTTTAGGTCTTTTGTTTCTGCACTGTACATCAACCAAAGAGGAAAAAGAGAATTAGTAGCAGCAAATCGTAATTTATATATATATATATATATATATATATATATATACACTTGGTATATTGTATTCTATTCACACAGCTCTAAAGAATAAATTCAGGGAGGAGAATGTAAATTGGGAGACACTAAAACATTACACAGACTATTCCATTTGTCTCAATTTGACTGTATAACAATTACAACAGTAATAATCAACTAAGGGGATATGATGTTATTATTTGACCTCTTCTACGGATTGGCATTTCACTGTAGGTGTGGCTACACTTGTGACAAAATTCATGTTAGTGATTTTACCATTCTACCCAGATAAAGCACCTATACAGATATTTAGTGATGGTCCAGCTGGGTTTTATAGTGTGGGAAATTAAACCTTTCTAGGTTCTACAACATCTGTCTTGTTACACATACCAGCTGTTGGAGACAGCCTGCAGAAGACTCAGAAGGTGGACAAGAAGGAGACAGCAAGACTAAATAACTTCTTCTGAAAGAATGCCTTGGAGCAGTCTCATTCTGTACAAATTTGTTTAAATTTTCATGAAATAAGTATCAGTTAAAAGAAAAAAATCCACCAAAAAACCACTAACAAAACCAACCAGCCCAAACAAACAAACAAAATCATAAAACAAAACACCACCGCCCAAAACCTGGCAAAATGAGCAGTGGTTGTAAGACTTCAGAATAACACAATGGATTCCGAGAACTTATAGAGAGTATTATCCATGAATCCAAAGAAAACAGTAACTGACCAAATACATCTTTCCATTAAGAGGCACACTACTATCATCATCAGGATTGCCTTCATTTGCTGTCCACTTAGAATAGGACACAGGTAGATGAACTGTGCAGCTGTTATAAAAAAATTAATTACTTGCTGACATATAAGGGATGTTGCTACTGTGTTTTACAAAGATTGTTGATATTTGAAAAGTGTGTACCTGAAGTTTCCTAACTGCTTCAATGTAAATGGATCAATGAAAACAGGTACTTCTCTGTTGAAGGAAACAGGTACTTCTCTATTGTTTGGTATCAGTGGTCAGCCACCCATAGTAAATTAAAAAATTGCTAATTTGTCAGGAAAGTATAATGGCTGCTGTAGTACTTAAAACAACATAGATATTAAAGGTGTCAGTGGCCTTGGGTGATTTAGTAACTAGGAAAAAGATTAATGTTGTGTCTAACTTTAGGACAAAAATGTGGGAAGGAAGACTGCGGCACCATAGGGCAATCAGCTTCATCTCTGTCCCTGGAGAGGTCATGGGAATGGCCTCTTGGAGATCATTTCCAAACAAATAAAGGACAGAAAGTTAATTAGGGGCACTTAGCAAGTAATTATGAAGAGTAAACATTGCTTGACCAGCTGGTCTGTATTCTGTGATGTAAAGTGTAGATCTACCAATGAGGGGAATGAAGGCAATACATTTTGACTTTAGCAAGATTTTTGACATTATATGCCAAAACATTGTCATTTGGAATATGAGAAAATCTAGGCTAGATGATCAGAATATTAGGTGAGCTTAAAATTAGATGGACTGTTAGGCTCACAGGGCAGTAACCAGCGGCTTGACGTCTAGCTGATGACTGGTAGAGTGGAACACCTCATATATTGATACTGGTCAAAATGCTTCTCAGCAATCTTGGTAACAATCCAAGTGTGTATTCCATGAATCTGCATACAGTACAAAGCTGGGTCTGGGAAGAGAGGTGACACACTGCATAGCACAATTTTAATCCAGAGTTGATACACTTGAGGGCTGAATGCACAGAAGCATCATGAAACTCAGTAGGAGGGACTGCAAAACTCTGTGGTTGAGGCAGAGTGAGCCCATAAAACAACATACAACTGTGTTACAAAGATAATGGAGATTATTTCTATTTGAACAATGACAGAAGGGCTAAAAATCACAGACTGTGAGCAGGAAGGTTCAAGCTGGGCATTCGGTAAACAATTTCAGAGGCACAAGAGAGTTCCTTTTGAACACTTTCAAGGTTTGTATAGACAAAGCTATGACCTGAATCCATCACTGACAATAGTCCTACTATAAGTCAGAGGTTGGAATAGATAATGGTATAATGGTATCTTCAAGTCCAAATGTCTGTGGTTCTGTTATAATTTCCTCTCTTTGTTTCATAAGATTGTTAGATCTTTTATTAGCAGTGTAATGAAAAAGACTTTTCAGATCATCAAGTTCAAACACAAAGCTAACACCACCAAGTCCACCACTAAACCACGTCCCTAAATGTCACATCTACACATTTTCTAAATACCTCCAGGGATGGTGACTCAACTACTTCCTCAGGCAGCCTGTTCCAACGTTTAGCAACCCTTTTCAAGAAAAAAATTTTCATTACTCTAAACCTAAATGGAACTTGTGGACATTTCCTCTAGTTCTATTGCTTATTATTTCTTCTATTTCTATTGCTTACTACAACCTCCTTTCAGGTATCTGTAGAGTGTGATAAGGTCCTCTGAGCCTCTTTTTCCCCAGGCTAAACAACCACAGCTCCCTCACCTGCTCCTCATCAGACCCTTTACCAGCTTCACTGCTGTTCTTTGGACACATTCCAGCACTCTAATGTCTTTTTTTTTGTCATGAGGGGCCCGAAACTGAACACAAGATTCAAGGTGTGACCTCACCAGTGCCACATAGAGGGAAACAACCCCTTCCTTACTTCTGCTGTCCACACTATTTCTGACACAAGTCAGGATGCCATTGGCTCTCTTGGCCACCTGGGCACACTGCTGGCTCATCTTCACTCGGCTGTCAACCAGCACCACCAGGTCCTTTTCCACCAGACACTTGGTTCCCCTAACAAATTACTGTTAAAGACTGAGACAAAGAAGGCATTAAGTACCTCAGCCTTGTGCTTGTGCATTGTCACTATGTTTTCCCCATGCATCCAATAAAGTATGGAGATTCTCCTTACCCCTCCTTTTGTTGCTAGTATATTTATAGAAACATTTCTTATTGTCTTTTACGGCACTAGCCAGATTAAATTCCACTTGGGCTTTTGGTGCTTCCAATTTTCTCCTTGAGTAACCTCACAAAATAGAAACACAGATTCATAGAATGGTTTGGGTTGGAAAGGGACCTTGAAGATTACCTAGTTCCAAGCCCTCTGTTGTGGGCAGGGACATCTTCAACTAGACCAGGTAGACTACATCCTTGTAGTCCTCCTGAGTTGCCTGCCCTACTTCCAAAATCACAAACTCTCCTTTTTTTCCTGAGTTCCAACCATAGCTCTCTGCTCATCCAATCTGGTCTTCACCACTGGTTTGTCTTTCAGTACATTCACAGTATGAGACAGTCTATTTTATTACAGTTATGAATAAAAAAGGAAAGTTTTCCCTTCTTCAAAACAAGTGAAAATAAAAATAATTGCAAACTCTATTGCCCTTCATAGAAAACTGAATTTCTACCAATGCCTAATTTTCCCCACTATCTAATAATTTACTTTGTCATTCAACAAGATTGTACCAGAAAAATCCCAAACAGTGCCCAATGTACCATGTCTGGTAGGACTCCCGTTGGAGAGAATTTCAGGAAACAAACTTTTAGATTGCTGGGATTACCCACCAAAAATCTATAAATTTAATTGCTCATTTAATACTGTTTTTGTTTGCCAAACCTGGCAAGACCTAGGGTGAAAAACAGATACTTCTCATTTTTTTTTCTTGTTGTGTGTGACCTCTCTAGAGAATGTATTTAAAATTATAAATCTAAGGCATTGCACAAGTTTCATAGCATACTGGGTTTTTTTAAAGTTTACCATACTAGGATAACTTCAGTGCTCGCATTGCCAATGTAGTGCCTAGAGTCCTATCTTAATTTCTTAATCTAGCCAGCTGCAGATATTTAAAACTGTTGAGAGATTTACAAAATGTAGTACAAAACAAATTGAAGTTGTTACCAGTGTGCAGGTAAAAGTGAGACAGAAAATTGGTTTACACCTTACAATGTTGTACTATAAAAATCCCCTTTAACCTTCTCTAAGCCTTCAATCAAACATCACTAAATGGAAGGAATAAAAATAGGAAACACCTGTTTGTGGATGAAAAACAAATTCAAACATAGTCAAAGAATTGCTTTTACTTTTCCAGTAAATGTCATAGAGTATTTACTAAACTGGAAGAGGACATTTTCAGAAGTGGAATGAGTTGTAAACGGCCAAACTTTAGTATAGTCTCAGAGACTCTTGCTGATGACTGCAGTCTCTTTCCTCTTTTTTGGCTGTTTTTTTTTTTGTTTTGTTTTGTTGGTTTTTTTGTGGGTTTTTTTAAGTTTTTCCTACCCTTTTCAAAGTAGTTTAATATTTGGAATAAAAAAGAAATATTTTCATTCCAACAGGTCACTGACAGAGAAAGTAGTTATATGAAAGACATAATTTTTCTGTTCCTTAATTTCATAACTTTGCAATCAACTAAGTTCTGTTGGTCCTCTACATTTAGTTGGAAAGCAAAGGTGGCTAAGTCTCTTTCTTGAGGTCTTTCTCTTCTCTGCACAGTAACTTTTTCAATAAATGCCAATAATTTCTCAATCTATCAGTCCACCAAAAAAACCCTGTGGAAATTCTGTTGTTTTAAGCAATGGCCTGAGATAGACTGTCCTTCAAATTCTTTATGATATTAAAGTCTATGGACAAGTGGATGCAGTTTAGAAAAAGCCTTTCTTATACAGACAAGTTGAAACTCTAATACTTCTTTATTGATCTTAAAATAAGAAATAATATTTTCCATTGATTTCTTTGTTTCTTGTAATGATTTTTTATTGTAAAAAACTGACTACATCCATTTAATTATTCAAAAATACCCTCAAGGATTCTAGTAAACTGTTGTCTTGCAGTCTGGGCTAGCAGTTTTCATATGAAGCACAGCCGTTTTATTTTGAGAGCTGTCACTCAACACACAAAGGAGTAAATTTCTTATGTTTGCAGAATGTCAGTAGGTTTAAACTCTGCAAAACAGTAAATAAGGGATTTTAAACAATAACATATTAAACATTTTCAACTGCCACACTGTATGACCTGTTAATTTAATACAACCAAACACAGAAAACTTATTTTTAAATGATGTAAATTCTATGACAGATTTATTGCTGGTTTTGTCAACAATCACTATAAAATACAAAATAAGTTCACTGTTAGCAATACATGTGTCATTTGTGTACATGTACTCAGATCATATATTCTAGAAAGAAAAAAGAATGCCATAAATATCATAAGGTTTTGAAGAGAAAAAAATGAAAAGTGATGTATGTTTGAATCACTTGCCTACTATGCTTTAGTATTCCATATGGTATGCTGAATAAATAAGCAGCTATCCTATCTTACAGCACTGTGAAATTTTTAATATTTTTCCAGATGTTGGATTTTACTTGAGCATTTATATTTTGTTTAGGACTGAATTAAATATTCTCCATGTATGACTTGTAAAAAATGAAATGTTCTGTTACAGGTACATTCCCACCTGTTCAGTCACTGCATCTTGTATAATGGGGATGTGAACATGATTCCTGCTAGCTATTTTTATTTGGCTTCCATGTCATAAAGTCAGAAAACAGCTAGAAAAACAAACACATAACCCCAAACCAATATATACATAGGGTAGAGACATTCTGTGTATTTTCAGCAATGAATTTTTAAGAGGTTTGCTTAAAAAATAGAATATAACAGTTGACAATAGCTATTCAGATGCAAGATTTAAAATTATTTTATTCTGGGACTGGGCAGATGGGTGATTTGTATTAGATTTGTGTTTTGCTTTTACGTGTGTTTTTTTCCTACTAGATTTTAGTGCCTCATTTGCAGAGACTGCTGTCTGCATTTTTGGAGACAATGCTAATTCTCTAGCAGATTACACTTTACTGTTGAATTTTAGAACTCTATAATGGTAAGGAGAGTGGGTAATTTTAACCAGATGGAGTTCTGCCATTATAAATATCACTAGTAAAAGGTGACAAGACAGAAAATGTATTATTAAAAAAAAAGTCATATTTGGGATATTGTCCTGCTTTCTTAGTGCCTTGCCTTTTTTCATGCTTCACTTTTACAGCTTCCAACCATTTTCAATTTTTCCTATTTATCTTTTTTTTTATTTAATTGACAAAATTAAATAGGTACCTCTATAGGTACTTAAAATTGTTTGATATAATGTTTGAATATAAATACATATACCCACTTGACTGACAGAATGATAATTTTTCTCTATCTTTGCCCAGAAACTCTAGGAGAGAGGTATTTCATCAGCATAATGCACACATTAAACATCTTTAGACACATTATTTGTTTGGTTTCCATACTTATTCCAAATCCTGTGATCTTGACCTTCTGGTAAATTTGCTAATACAGGCACAACTTCTCTAAAATGGATATGTTGCCTCTACAGTCATGATAGATTCCTTTACCTTTTGTGCAACACCATACAAAAAGAACAATATATCAATTTGATATTATTCTCAAAAGTATTTCTAAAATTTCAGTTTATTGTTGAAAGTATAGAGATATGTTAGGACTAACAGTTGGTAAATGCAGTTTATTAAATTAATCTTTTATTTTATATTAGCAGCTAGCAAATAAAGACTATAATGGACTTGTTCCTTTTTCCCTTATAAGCTTGTCACATAAGAGAGATACAGGCCATGATGAGCATTTTTATTATACTATTTCATTTGATAGTGTTAGAGTTACTATTTTTCACATCGAGACTCAAGTATTTGTCATTATAAAATGGAATAAATCATTAGAAATTGTCATTAACATAAACACCTATTCTTATTGACCTGCCAGTAAGAATGAGATTTTAATGAAATAAAGAAGTGTGATGCAATGTAAAATCACTTATAAATATTTATATTTATATATATATAAACTAATGATACATGGAGTGGTATAGGCACATGTTAGCATGCTAACTTTATATAACCTTTCTCCATGGAAACTACAGTTTAGTTATCAGCCAGCTTAAGAATAAAACTGAAACACCTGTATTTCCTTTCCTCACAGCATCAGTGAAATGTTAGTTGCTGTTGTTATGGGAGGAATAGAGCAGAAGAAAGAAAACATGCCACTGTACAAATAACAGAGTGGCCCATAGCCTGGATACTGTGTGTACTTCTTGTCCCATTGTGTTAGCAAAGACAAAATAGAAAATAAAAAGCTTTGAAAAAGGACTACAAGGATGACCAAAAGTTTGTAATGGCTTCTGAAGGAAGGAGGACTGGGAAAGCCAGAAACTTTTACCCTAGAAAGGAAAGGGCATGGGGAAATAGGGCAGCTGCCCATGAAAACAAGGAAAGGATGGCTTGGAATCATCTTTTCATTCCCTTTTTCCATACCAGAATGAGGTAACATGAGATAAAGCTGGCAGAAGCAGTGCTTAAAATGTAAAAAAAAAGGGAGTAAGTTTTTCATGCAACAGGCTAGACCTGTGGGTCTGTTTGTTCTGTTTGTCACAGAACAGCTGATATGGGCAGAGATCTCTGGAGATTGCCTTGAAAAAACCCTCTTCTCAGAGAAGAAGTTTATATATGTTCAAAGGAAGACCGTGCAGGTACTTAGAGACTCACTGACTTCTACTGAATGAAACAAAACATGCTCAGAAAAAAACCCTGTTTGAGGGAACATAGGAGAGTACTGGAGGACAATATGCACTTTCTGTATTATTTCCTGGCAATCCCCTTACAGCCACTACTGGAAGTAGCATACAGGGTTAGATAGTTCATGACTTGAATCTGTACATACAATCTTTTATTTTCATGTAACCTAATACATGCACACAATGCAAACACCAAAATATTCATGTTTCACTAAACGTAAAGAACTAGGCAGTCAACTATGAAATCAGCAGAAACCATTTTGTTATCTACATATAAATGAAGGGGCATCTGTTTTCACAGACGAAACAGAGAAAGAGCGTACCCCATGCATGTTCACAGCACATATGAAAGTGAGAACCTGTTGTTATGACTTGCCAGTTTTAAGAGATTCTGATGTTCCAAGTGAAGTTGTTTCTTCCATATGATAAAATTATATTCTTCTTAAATTTATGTCAGTGCTCTGAGGAACTTAGATGCATAGCTCTCTGTAATGTGTACTCTGCAACATTGGTCAGACCTTGCAAGCTGTCTGTCAACATCTAAGTGAAATGAAGCTTTTCAGTTAGCAGGCTTCCAGGAGAAGCATGCTTTTTCTGTTACCTGGCATATAAGATCTGAGTGAGTCTCAAAACGAATACTTTACCATTAAGTCACTTTTTGAGTTGATGGGGGCACACAGCTGTGTAAATACTCCCCATGTTAAGCTTTTTGAAATACAGGAAAGCCTTTGACTGTTGCCTGGAGGTGCAGTTGACATGAACAGCTTTGAAGAATAGTTCTATTCCCTCTGGGATGAAGGGCTGAATGTACAGTATTGATAAGTGACATTTCTGTTTAAAGATACTTTAAATGTACAATAGCATCATGTTCTGTTTTTTCACCTAGTTGACCCGGAAGTGATAGGGAAAATGATAATGCAACATATACTCTTGGCAGTAATAGTCAGAGGCATTCACAGTGTTTTCTCTTGTTGATGCTGGCCAAATTTCTGTCTTAGTTTTTCAAGGTGGACTCCATCATCCCACCAATTGATGCATTTGCCAGCTTCACACTGGATTATTTCAGTTTTCTAAGGACAATTTGTTATGGAAACGTGAAAACCCCAATTGTTTCAAAATGTGGCTGCACCCGTGGTTAAGTAGAGTTTCTTCAGGAGAGAACTATATATTTTTTTAAATTTTAATCTGCAATAGCTTGCAATTTAAATATACGGCTATCACTTACCAAACCCTAAACAACTTTGATCCTTAAAAATAATTTTTTGGATACAGTTGCCTAGGTTGCCCTACAAGACTGCACTTCTATGGTCCCTCACAGTTGTCTGGTTTGTACTAGCAGTATATTGTTTACTTTATACGTGCTCTAAGACAAACCATCCTACATTATCCTTTCTTATCCTATGTGCAGTCTGCATACCAGAGCCACAGAGTAATATGTCTTTGAGACTCCAGTTTTGTGCTCGTATAGATCTCCATGCTTGAATTGTTTTAATCCCTTTCCTGAATCCCTGCAGAGGCCCTAGCTAGTTATGAGGCCTGCTGCTCCAGAGAGACACCTTCCTCAAACAGATCAAGTAAATTAAAATACAAGGGTACTGGAAACAAGATACTCTAAAATCTAAACTTTTCTTCCTTGTCAATAGAATGCAAGAATAGATAGGTAGATATCATAATAAATGTTTTAAAATAATTGCACTTTATTTGGAGGAAATGTAGAACAACGTATTCCTATTTTAGAATTTTTTCTTACTAACATCTCTTGAGCTGAAAGAAAAAAGTCCTGGCCTTTTTTGATCAGTTATGCTGTTGATCAAATATTCACTCTTACCTGCCTTTAGAATACAAAAATCAAGACCGTGGAGTTGTCTTGTGATTATAACCTAATCTCATAAGGGTGCTGCCAAACAAAACTTCAGTTCTGAAACAAATAATGTAGTCAAATAAAATCCAAAAAGTGGATTTAAAAAGAACCAGTCCCACTTTGTGAATCAAAGGAGAGGATCAAACATACTTGTGACCCTACACATCTCTAAGGCCCAGACTTATTTTATACCACTAAATACATTTAAATTCTGAAAAATATTACTCAAAGTAGATTGCAAAAGACAAAATTACATCAAATTTTCCCCTAATAAAAACATTACAAAACATAAATGTGCTATGATGTGGTGAAAAGGTAAGTTATAATATTCAAGAATTTATCTAAGGCAATGTCTGTCATAAGACTGTTGACATTATTTTCACCTGATCAGACTGAAAGCAGTACACAGATAACCCTTCCAAGACAGTATGACTTCTGAACCTAGTCAGCAGGAAGTATCTGAAATGCACATTTGATAAAGACCAATGCAAGCATGAGTGGGGAGGGAGGAATATTTTTAATTATGTTTACTTTTTGAAATCCCAAGCAAACATACCGAATAGTCTGGGACCAAAAGATGTAAAAGTGGGGATGAACCAACTGTGGACTAAATACAATGGAAAAGATCAGAGTATTTTATGTGAACAGTTTCTCTTCCTCAAAATACTTGGAAAATATATGAAAATGCTTCACAGTTCCTGTTACATATTCACTGTATCAACCATATGCTGATTGGGTTGAATTGTCTTCTGAAAGCCCTCCTGAGCTCAATGCTATCTTTATTATTAATTTGATGATTTATATAGTGTTTATTGTTGTGACAGCCAGTACCTTTAATTAAGAAAACTGAAATACAAAGGAAAGTAGGTGAGCATCCTTTCCGATGGTAATCTGTTTCCTGAAGCCCTGATTCAGTGGCAGTCTGCCCAGGATAGAACTGAATTACAACTCCCAGCACCCCTCTCGTTTCCAATGAGTTGTTTTAATTTTAAACCAAGGGTTTGATGGCAGAAAGATATTTCAGATAACACACAATTCAAGGACTATCCCAAAGGGTATTTTTCATATTCATTTCAGGAAGAAGCCTGTAGGGTTGTTCATGTAATTGATTCACGCATAATTCAAGGAAAGTTGAACCATTTATTGTACTACTGGGTAAAATATCACATGCATCATAGTTGAAACTGGCAGTGCTGCTCACCGTTAAGGCAGCCTGACACTTGCCCATTACTGGACAATTTTCATTACTTCCTATTTCCTGATTTACCAGCCACAATAATAGAAACATCCTAGGCCATATCCCCAAAACAAAGAGGCTGTAAACAATAGTGGATTAATGTCCTTTTGCTGCCCATTCCACAGTGTGTAAGAGGCATTAAGGCTCGTTATTCATTTGGATGTTTGTGGTGGTTTGCTAGAGTAGGAGGTATTTCTCTCTTCCTTGTTTTTCAATTCCAGTTTTCCATCCTTCGCATCAGTCCTGCTCTGCAGTCTATACATGAGCATTGTTCAGACTGCTTAAAGCACATGGAAGGAAGGGTACAAAAGAAGTAGGGTTCATAACCCAACATTCACAGTACTGGAGCAAGGCTGACTTTATGATTTTTTTCTGTTTCTTACTTCCACTTGTACACACATTACTTGGAATGGTAGCAGCTGCTGAAGGATAGGAAAGGGAGTTATGTCTGTCTTTTGAAGCACATCAACATAGAAGAAGAAATCAGCTGGAAAAAGCCCTTTCCCCAGACCCCATCAAAAGAAGAAACTTGTATCAAGTATGGCATTTCTTTTTGCAGGGTCATAACCATATTGTACATCAGCCTACCTTACTGTAGTCTTACAACACTCACAACAACCTTTGTGATCTTGGCAACATTCAAAATCCTGATTATAATTGCTTTCAAATTCCCTGTCTCTGGTTCTATGAACTCCTCTTGATGGTCAATGCTGAGCTCAGAAACAAGTGCAAGGTAAATACCTTCACAGTGTTTGGAATAAGCTCCCAAACAGCAGAGAGGAGAAATATAAACAATCTCATTTGTGAAAGAAAAAGGATTCCACAGCACCTAAAGCTTGAAGAAAGGAGGCTAGAGTGAACATAAGCCAGGAAAGAAGAAATAGGAGAATGCACAGGATTGAATTTTCAGACTGATGATCCAACAATAAGGGTCTAAAAATTAATCAGAAATTAGAGCTACAGAAAAGGTCTTTGTGCAGGTAACACTGTAAAAGTAAGATAGTGTGAATTACTTTAGCATGTATTTAGAGGTTTAACTAAACCATAATATTTTTGAGTTATCATTGGATAAACACTATTTAATATGTTCATCAATTATATAGATAGTGCGATCAAGTGCACGCTCAGCAAGTTTGCAGATGACACCAAGCTGACTGCTGCAGTTGACTCAGTGGAGGAAAGGGGTACTATCCAGAGAGACTTTGAACACATGGTAGGATATAAGAAGATATTTATGCTTCACTATTAAGCATGTTCATAAAATACGTTCTTAGTATTTCATCTTTCTACAAATGTAGCAATTGAACAGGGACTTAGATAATAATTGAGTTGAAATAGGAGAGAATGATGCCCACAGTTTATAGAGTAGCTTAATTTTAAAGCTATATGACAAGTATATAAGCTACAACATTATATGTATTTAGTCAAAAGTCTTAGAGAATGATGATGATGGATGATAGGAAGTTGCTTTGAATATATGTCTGTGTGCACATAATATAAAAACTATCTGTCAATCTAAATTTGATTCGAAATAATTTTCTTTTTGAGTAAAAAACACGAGTATATACATATCCATAAATATAATAATTTTAAATGTTTTAGGGTCAGTTTATGTTAGAAGCTTCCACATATAATTCTGAAAAGCATTAGAAGATAAGTTTTCAGGTTAAAGTGTCTCATGTTAAACAGTGAATGATTTAAGATAACAATATTTTTGAGAACTAGACTGAGCACCAAAGCCATTTGAGTTCATGTACTGCACACAGTATCAGTACTGCCCTGAAATCTTAGCGAATCAATCTGTTATAATTAAGGCAATTATATGACAGTATTCATACTAACCTGCAGTGAAAAGCTCTTCCAGGTCCATCAACACATACACCTCCATTGTAACACAGAACTGAGTTTAGTGTAGGCTCATTGCAAACATCAACATCGACTTCACAAAACCTGCCAGTGTACCCACTCAGGCAAGTACAAACAAAGGCATTGACTGCATCTTGACAAGAACCTCCATTAATGCAGGGAGTAGATTCGCATTCCTGAGGAGAGAAATAATAATACATTGACTATACAGCTTTAAAACACATTACTTACTCATCTCAATAGCAAGTGCAAGACTGAATCTGGAGATTAAAAAAGGTGTTGGACTTTTTTTATTGTCTGATGAACCGAAATCTCTAATTTGAGGCATTTTTTTTATAGAGAGATACTTCGATTACAACTCATACTCATTCTTGAAACTATACTTGTTCCTACTCATTAATCTTGCAGAAATGCAAATATACTTTATATAAGGAGTCATTCAGCTGTAAGTATGTATTCCTGTTTTAAAATTTTAAAGCGTGTTTTTGACACAAAATTGATACAATTATTCTGTTTAATTTTTTACAGTAGGGTCTATTACAGTGAAAAAATCCCCACATTAGTTAGGTAATTTTAGACAGAATAAAGAATTACTCATATAAACCAATGCACACAATCCTTTTATCAGTATTTCCTGATTAATGCTTTCTCCTTATCAAGTAATACATAATATTGCAAATAGAAACATTTAGAAATGTTTACCTGTTCACATAATAAAATTTTCCTTTGATAAAACTAGTGTAAAAATCATCACATTCAAACCATGCAAAGCAGCAGCAAGTTAATATTTTTCCAGAATTACAGGAGGGTTTAGTTAGTGCAATTGTCAGTGCAAAAAATGTGGGTTTGCCCTTGAGCACAGAAACCTAGTTTTTACCTCTATCCCAAAGGAGTTGTATTTTGCAAATGCAACCCAAATAGTCTAGCTAAATCCAGTATTTTAAATTTATTCTCACACTACTGTAACTTTAGAAGGTTTAATTCTTTAAGGATATCCAAGGGCATTCAGATTTCCTGCAGGTACTACTGTTGCTTTTGACAGAATGTAAATTCAGATATCAATGGGGAATTGTGAGAAAACAACTTATTTTCGTATAAGCTCTCCAGCTGGATGGATATAGGATGATTTATTAGTGAGCATTACATAAACTATTTGAATTGTACATCCCATAGGAAGATGGAGATAGTCCTACAGACTGCCAAAAATCCTGTATAGAAGTAGTCTTTTGCTATATTAATTACATTTGTTGTTGACAGGCATAAGTGTGTTTTTTTGCTTATAAAAAAATCTCAATTTGCAGTTCCAACTCTGACTTTTTTTCTATTTTGGTAACTTGTCTAGTCTTCTTAATTTGTATTCACTTGGGTCCATGTCTATGACTTTTGTTTTACAGATATGCTCATTGCAGAATAAATTAAATATCTATCAACTAAGAGACCAAATTTTTATCTGATTATGATTCAAAAGTTAAAGTTCAAAAAATACCAAAATCATCAGAATAGCTAAGTCACAGTCATACCAAGTTGCAAACTTAATGTAAAACTTTTTTATTCTCTTCCATGAAATCTATTGTCCTTGTAAAATTTTACAAAACTACTTACTGTAATTATTTTTTTCAGTAACATAAACCCCAGACATTCTTTAGGAAAGAAAACACACCTATCACTTTCCAGTATATTTTGATGTGCTGCAGTTAAAAGTTAAACATTAGACTGACAAAAAACTAAAGTACACTGTTACCAGAGAAGTGCTGGTCTGCATTGCTCTTAATTCAAGAAAATTGTTTCTGTTCACAGAGACAACTGTGTTAAAAATGCCACAAATAAATTTATACCAAAGTTGATGAGCTACCACACTGGCACCAAATGCTGTAGTTTGTAATCTAAGGAACAAGAACGAGACAACAAACTAAAGTTGCAACACAGTTGTTACCGAGTCCTGCCTATCTTACATCCTACCAGAGAATGATTTTACAGCTTGACAGCTGGGAGTAGTTGGCTTTACAGAAAATTCCCAGCTACCCTGACTCTCTGAAGATAAGCTCACCTAAACACCAATGCTATTTCTATTTTGTCTTTCTTTATATAATGGGAGATTGAATCTTAACTATGACCTCTAACCAAACAGTTGCCAAATAAGAGCAACAATTGCAAGAACTCACAGTCCTAGAAATATTGTCTCTCTTCTCCAGTACAGTAGGAGCAAAATATTTTATTCGTTACCTCTGGTGCTCAGTTCCCAACCTAATGAGAAATCTTTTAATCTTTTCTCACCTAGAAATGATCTGATCAGTTATTCAAAGGAAAACTGCCTTCAAATAACTAAGGAAAATGAAAATCACAAAAATAGTATTCACAAAGATGGGTCATTTTAGTTTTTCCAAAATGCAAATTTGTTGATATATAGGAGTATCACAATTGCTGATTGGGTGGGCATCTGGCAGCTAGATAAAGTGAACTCACCACACCTGGGTATTTATAGGGTATAAAACTTTCTCTTCTGGCCTATCAGAGCAAGTAACCTGTTCAAACAGAGATATATTTCCTAGGTTTTCCTGCAGCCATCATTGCCCTCCATCTTTTCCCTTCCTGTTTTCTAGTTTGTTCCATCTAAAAGCAGCTTCAGTCAAACCAGGGCTACCACCACCCATATACAAGGAAAGAGAAGGACAGAAGAACTGCTTCTAAGGCTTAATCTTGTCAGGTTCTTCCTCTTCTAGAGGGGTTTGCTTGTTCCACTGTCACAAAAAGAAAAAAAAAAAAGGTGCCCCTTATTAAATTCAATTGGGGTTCTCTGCTTGTTGCTTACCCATCATTACAACTGTAGATGGTGCCCAGTACTCACACTATACAGCATACCAATGTTCCCCTTCACAGCTCATATTTTATAATGCAGACAGCTTCAATAATTTCCCTTGTAAAGAAATTAAATGATTTAACAAAATAGAAATGACACAATTGTAATCATTTGTATAGAGTTTTTATCAACTCTTCACCAGTCTGACATACTTTGTTCTCAGACAAATATCTTTTGAGTTTTCTCATATCTCATCTCCTAACAGTAAAGCAGCATGGGTCCCTTTCAGTAGGCATGTTTTATTCTGAGTTTGGTTTTCTTTCTGTGAAGCATACACTTTTCTTGATTTAAGCTAACAAGGAATCCTTTGAGTTTATGTATTGTTAACAGGCAATGACCTTGGAAAAGATTTAAAAATTATAATGGACAAGCTATCAACATGAACTCCCATTGCAATGCTATGGAAAAAATTGCTAATGCTACCCTTAAGTCTTCAGAGAGGCGAACTATGACTTACACTTAGACAGGTAATTATTTCTCTTTTTATGGTTAGGGGAAACTGAAACATTGTGCCAAGTTCTAGAATCTGTTTATTGCAAAGGATGTCAAAAAATGTAGCCCATAACATGATTTAGGTACTAGCTAGAATACTTTACAGTAAGTAAAATCTAAGAAAAATAACACTTAACAGAATTTTTATGACAGAGTTTTTTTTCAAAAGCATTACATCATGTATATAATTTTCACATGATACCACTGAAAACATAAATAACACATACAGGTTAAAATTATTAGACAAATTCATGGAGTACAGATCTGTTTCTAGCTATTAAAAGAAATAATCAGTGTGAGTTCTTTGCTATAAGAAGTTCCATAACTCTTGATGGCTCTATGAGTGTTCCTAGGTTTAGGTTATCACCAAAAAAAATTGAGAGAGAGGGAAAGATAATGGCAGTGCACAGATATTTTCACAAGAATATTACGTATTGAGTATTTAACTCCCGGAGAAAGTCAGTACTTGATTCCCCAAATCCAGATATATCCAGTGAGAGATAAGTTCCAACTTTACTACCGAGAGTCAGTCACTGTAAAACTGTCAAAAGTTTTCCAACCCCTTATGTTTTAAAATAAAGACTTGATGCATCTCTAAAAGATATGCTTTAGGCAAATAAATACAAGTATTAATTTCCATGGAGCTGTAAATGAATGGAATATACAGACTTCTGACAGGAGAACAGAATGGTGATTTTATGGCTTTATTTTTAGTAAATTATTTTTTACAGTACATATAAGCCCTTATTGATTTTCTTATCATAGCAAAGCAATTTAAAAATTTCTTTGGTAAAGGTAAAAAAATGAAAGAATATTGAGATTTCTAGGTATGCAGCTCTTTTAAGGGTAGATTTCCTTAAGAATCCTTAATTCAAACAATTCAAACAAGATCCACTACATTTATTAAAGCACAATAATTTATTATTTCTTCTCTGTATGTCCTGTTCTTTCAATGTCATCTTGAGTAAATCTTGTTAGTACTAGGAAGAAAATGACTGTCCATTAGAGTCCACCTGGCATGGCACAGTTCACTGGTTCTGCTAGCAGGGAATTGTTCTGAAATCTGGACTCTAGCAAGCGACCTAGAAAAGCATAGCACTTTGCTCAAGGCATACTGTTCCCTTCTCCAAATGTGTGGGTCCATACTGACATCTGTCTTTGGAAGTGAGGTTATTCTGCCTAAGAAAGCCCAACTTTCTACATGTCTCATTATATCATCTCCAAAGTCACAATCCATTGCTTGAAACAATTATAAGGGAACACATTTTAGCAAATTAATAACAAAAGTGAAAATCCATTATTTTTCCAAATAATGTGTAAGTTCAACACTGTTTCTTAAAACAAAATCTAGAAGTGTATTTTAGAAGTTAGTGGGGTTTTTTATCTTTTTCTACAGAAAAGACTATTTTTCATTAGTCCTTCTTGGACCTTGCTGATTAGAAACCGAAAATGATTTCTAACAATACTTTGAAATTTATTTCTATAAAAGAAATTTAAGGCAAAAAATTGTAATGATAGAGATATTTTTATTTAAGTGAAGTTTTGTTTTGTATCAAAAAGGTAATTATAAAATGGACTAATTCTCAACATAAATAACTAGTGCAAATGCACTGTGAGGAAGTGGTGGGGGGCAAGGAATCTATCAGGAATACACTTAAGCTATATACAGATTTATCTTTTAAAATACTTGTATGTGGTGCATTATACAGTCTAATTTCCTGTGAATACCAATTACGTAAAGTCCAAAGTACCATTTGCTGTTTGATTTCTTTGTACCAAACTATGAAGTGATTAACTGTAGGGGAAGACTTGAGGCAGAAAAAGGTAATGGCCTTAAACATCACTTAAGGAAGTGAAAGGGAGCATCCTGATATTTGTGAGAAAACTGGATCCTAGCGGAAAGTCACTGGCTTGTAGAAAGTAGAACCAAACAGAGATTTAAAACTTTGAATTTGATGGAGTTGAAAAGAAAGAGATAAGAAAAGAATTCAAATATATATATTGCAGCACAAAAGAAAGATGCCTTAAAGAGTCCTGTTTCCATTCATTTCCATTCATTTATCTTGAGTGCAACCATCTGATATAATTACAGCTGCTATTAAGACACCAAGTGACCCAGGTTTCCCTTGCTAAGTTTACAGTAGCACTTTAAACTCTGTGATTTGCTAGCTTATGGACTTTGCCATTCACATGGGAGTTTGAAGTGCATTCTTACTTTGGGTTAAATCTCAATAGTATTGATGCCATATAAAAGTATGAGATTTACATTAAGAGCTTGAGATGAATGCTCCAGATTATTTCCATTTTATGTTTAACAAAACGATAAATAAATTGTATTTTTCTAATGAGTAAAATTATTAGACTATTTTTTCTATAATTTTTTTTTGGTTAATATAACCATGTATCCACATTGTTTAATTTTTAACTTCCCAAAGCTTTTTGTTTTGGTAGATTAAATATATATACAACATCTTGAGCAATGAACTGGGAAAACTTGTGTCCATATTTCAGAATATTGGTTTTATCCAATGTATTTCAATTCAAAGGAAGTTCAAAATGATAAAGATATTTTGCATTGAAATTTTATATTATTAACACAAGGACAGGATAAAAATAATTAAAATAAAACTAATATTTAGACAATGATACAGAGCAGGAACATACTGCATCAGACCAGTGTTCCATCTGGTCCAGTATTCTGCCTATAGTGGTAGTGGAGAGTAAGCCGCTTAAACAAAATGAACTTTGCCATTTTGTGCCATCTCTGTACCACACATCTTCCCAGCAAGCAGAACTGTCTAATCAGACATGATAAACTGTACTCCCCTGACAGGTTCATTTATCATTCATTTATGGACCTGTTGTCCGTGACTTGCCTAATTTTTCTGAACCTGCTTAGAGATCAGCTGCCTCCCCAGCCTTTTGGGACAGCAAGTTCTAGGGATTCTCTCCTTCCTGTGAAAGAAAATAGTTTGATTTCTTCCAAACATTTCTCTGCTTATTTTTATCATGTCCCTCAAATTATTTTATCACAGAATTTGGGGAAGAAGTTTTCCACTTAAGTTTATCTACCACTGCAACAGTTTTCTAAACCTTAATTACACTGCCTTCAGTTTTCTCCTCTTCAGAGGGAATAGTTTCATCGATTTAAAATATCTCCTTACAAGGCTATTCAATTAATATAATATTCTTTACTCTCTGTAGCTTCTCTAACTCTACTACATGCTCCCTGTGATGCAAGATCCGGAACTGTGCACAGTACCCAATATGCGAGCCCACCTGGGTTTTACATAGAAATCATTCCCCCTGTCTTGTGCCCTGTACTCTTCATAATCATGCCCAGAGTTGTTTTTTTTCCTATTCTGCACTGTGATGTTGAGACAACTTCAGAGAACTGTCAGTGGTTGTTCAAAGTGTTCTTTCCTGAGTTGCAATTGACAATTGAATTCAGCTATATGAGACTTTTTCCTTCTAGAATATTTCTTTACACTGAAGCTTATCTGACACCTCTTCACTCTTCCCTTTTGTGAGGTCTTTCTGGCATTCCTTGAATGCAAAGGACTCACTGAGCATCTCTTGCTATGGCCTTACCCCATCTGAGTGCCCATTTTGCACTTTAACCATCAAGCAATGCCAACAATTCCTTACCTGACTTCCAGGTTTTGATAGGTGTGAAGAGTTTTTTGCAAGTTAGAGTGGTCTTTACAAGGCATTTTCCAGTTTTTGTTTTAGCTTTTTGAATTTCCTGCTAACATTTGAATTAACATGTTTAAAGGACTTCTCTGTTATTTCCACATGGACAAGCTTTCCATTTGTTAAAATTACAATTTTTCCTTGTGACAGACTTAAGTTTCCTTCTTAATCCAATCAGGGGCTTTGGACCACTTTGTGTTCTTCAGTTGTAACACACGTTTTACCTGGGCTTTTAACATTATTTAATAGCCTTTAATATGCTTGTTAGTTTCTTGTGGTCCTCACTTTTACATAGTTCCTTTTCCTGAAATTGAATATAATAATTTCATAGTCCTAGTTTTTAGGATAGTCTCTGTTGCTAGAACACCCTTGATGCAAAAGCATACTATGATATCAGTTGATAGGATTTTCTAACGTAAGGGATCAGAAATATGACTATCAGTGGAATGTTCTCAGAGAGCTTAGCACTTTGGAAGTAAAATTCCTCTGTAACATTCTTGTAGGTCTTATTAATTTCTCTTCTTCTCTAATTTATCTTTTTAATTGCTTTCTATTTAAAAGTCTTCAATTCAGTCACTCTTCCTTAACAAAAAAGTTGAATCTCAAGGCCTGGAGGTCCCTGAAGTGTTACAGACACTGAAATTTTCCCAAAGGTCTGTAATCACAGATGCTGTACTTTGCAGAATAAAGTGGGTATCTCCCTCTCCTCCTGCTGTTAGATTTACCTATCTGCATCTTGAGCATAAGACACATTAATTTTTGGATGTTTATATTAGTTTATCTTCTTTCAAGAAACTACTTACCTTGCTCAACACTCCTTGAACTAGTTAGCAATAGGTAAAAATACTCGAGTGTAGAGAAATCCCACAGAGGCACAAACAAGCATCCAGCTCATCTGAGGCTCTTAATACATACACTGAAGTTTGTTATACAAATATATGCTACATCTATACAGAGAGAATTCTGGGGAGGGGATTCCACTTTCTGGCTTACTTAAAAATAGTCCATGAAGACCCAGTGAGTGAAGTTTAGACTCACTAAGGAAATGCAGATGTCCAATTCAAAATCAGCTGAACAGCTCTGCAGATTGCTCTGAATATTCACCACATTTTCATTGACTATAATAAGTGCACAGGCAGCTAGCTTTCACAAAGACATCTCAAGTTAGGCAAGATGAATCCTACTGTTCTTCCGAATCAAATCACAGATAATTATATCACTGTCACGTCTCATGTCATCTGTGCAATCTGGCCAGTTCTGATGAATAATTGCTTATTTGCTTAGAGTAGCAGCATATTGTTCTCAGCCTTTGTATAAGCTGTGGTGCCTTTGTGTTGAAAATTCGTTGATTTTCCTGATTTCCCCCGAAAAGATCAGTAAAACCAGATAAAATAAAACAACTCTAGGATGGTCTGATTATAGCTTTCTATTAGATATAAGCACCAACAAGTTGAATATCTTCCTGTGTAAAGACTCAAAATGCTTTTTGCTCCCTTTTTGACAGGATGAGACGGCCTTAACTGAGCATGCAAGAAGAACAATTACCAATGATGCTTATCAGTCATAGCAAAGAAAAAAAAAACAAAAAAGTTTCTATTTCTAACCATAATTGCTATTACTGCACATATTGGCAATCTATCTGAGAGAAAAGATCAATTTTCAGTTATGTACATTCATTTTACTCTTTCAAAAATATGCTAATGTAAAAGGAAATCATGTGTATTGAAATTGATTCATATAGAGCATATATTTTTTCTGTTACTCTTTCTTGAGTGAATTCTATAAATGAAAAAGCAATGAAAAATGTAGAAGATAGGAAAGTTTCAATATCCATACTCCATATTAGATATGAAAAAGTTATAGGCTATAACTATAAAGTGCTTATTTTTTTCCTAAAAGTATTAGACAACCTGAGAAAGTTTTGAAGTGTATTTTCTTGCAAAGTATATTGCAGCATAGATAAAGGCTGAAAAAATTCAGGAGAAAAAAGTAGAAAAAAATAAATCCAAGTATGTCTAGGGAAATACATATACACACACAAATATATTTCATTTTTAAATTGGTTCTTTGAATCACCTTAGTTGCTGACCTTGCCTGACTCTGCCATGACCACCCAGTCATTTTCTCCCTCCTCCTATGTGACAAGGAAAGAAAATAAGGTGTCAAAGCTCCTAGACTGATAAGGACAGAGAGATCACTTACCATTTACTGTCACAGGCAAAACAGACTTGACTTGGGTTAAATAATAATTTAAGTTATTGTAACTAGAAATAGATTTTGAGACAGTGAGAAGCAGAAACAAAACCTAAAACTACACTTCACTTCTTCCCAGGCTCAACTTCACGTCTCTATCTCAAAGTTTTCTGCCTCCTCATTTTACCCTGAGAAGTGCAGACAGAGCGGGAAAAGGGGGTTGTTGTTTGCACCGGCTCTTCTCATCTGCTCCTTCCTTCTCATAGTATTCCCCTGCTTCAGTGTGGGTCCTCTTCCTGTGATGTAGGGTAAGATCGCTCCTGCATAGGCTCCTCTCCGTGGGTCATGGTTTCTGCCTAGACCCTGCTGCTGTGCAGGCACTCAATCGGCTGCAGTTCTTTCAGGGCATGTCTACATGTTGCAGCATGGGGTCTCCCATGGGATTCAGTGCAGATGTCTACTCTGGCATGGTCCTCTCCATGGACTACTGGCAAATACACGCTCCACCATCATTCTCTCCAGGGGCTACAGCTCCTACAATCTCTGTTTCAGTGTCCAGAGCACCTCTTACCTCTCCTTCTTCAATGACCTTTGATGCTGCTAAGGTCTCCTCTCTCTGCTGGGCAGTTTTCTACTCTTTCTTAAATATGTTTCTACAAATGTGCCACCGTCTTGAGTGAGTGGCTCAGCTGTACCCTGCAGTAGGTTAGTTGGAGCTGACTCAGATGGGTTGTTTCCAGCACAGGGCCACCCCTGGACCATTATCACAGAGGCCACTCCTGCAGCACCCCTTCTAAACAAAATCTTGGCACCTACACACAATGAATTTGCGTAGCCGTTGTTACAAAGAAATGTACCTTCAAGTGAAGGATATATATATATATGTATTGATATGGATTAAGTTATGACTGTATTTCAAAATAAAGGAAGTGGTTGAATTTAATCTAGAATAAAACAATTACAGAGCATAAGCCTGCCATGATTTTCAAGATATGCACACCCTTACATAGTCAGAAAGCCTAGCTGATCACTGTAAGAGTTGCATAGGTATGATATATATCTGAGTAGGATGAATACAGTGTTAGAGTCTTTAAAATATGACATTTGCAGCATAGTCTAATCTGGAAATCACACTGCATGCAAATAGAATGACTATCAAAAGATGAAGCCATCACTCTGACAGACTTATCTGTCAAAGGTATATGTATATTGTTTCATAATTCCTATGAATTTCTAATCTATGCATTTTCAAACACCTAAGTTTGAAATATGGTTATTTTTTGAATATAATTTTATGAAGTTGTCTACAGGTCATTTAATCTCTCATTTTCTTAAAATGGAGAAAAGTGTAAATCATGGATGTTGCTAGAGAAAATATTACCCAAGAGTATTTTGTATTAGCATTGGCAACAGCTGATAATCATACAGATTTACAATATCATATCATGATGCACACTCTGTAGAGCTGAATTACTTATTTTCTGACTTTTTCTTTCTGCAAAGGGAGTTGGAAACTAATATTTCAGCTAGATTTATTCCCTGTGTGAGACTTTCATGCATTTTCAACAGAAGAATTATAGACCATACTTTCTTTACATAATATGAGATATTTTTAGTTATCTAGTACTTTAAGCTGTAAATAAAAAATTATGAAAGGTACCTGCATTCATACACAAACTAAAAAGAAGTTTGCATAACATTTTGGAATGTTTTTTGACGATTCAGAAGCACAATATTAGAAGCCAGATAGCCCACATGGGAGGCAGATCTCATGCCAGACTTTCTCATGAGACCAAATATGTTTAAGAGGATCATATCCCAAGATTGATCAAACTCTGTTTGGCAAAAAATCTGAGAAAGTCTAAATCAGTTCAATACTTTCTGCAAAGTGTGGTCAATATTGTAAGGACTGTTCAGTGTTCTGCCAGATGTAGTCACCTTCTACAAGTTTGCTGACCATGGGAATCTACACATCACAGGCTTGGATATATGGATGCCTTCTTGTCCACATGTTAACACAAAATTATTAATGAACTTCAGAGGAGAAAGTGGGCAATATATTTAGTACACCATGGTTTTGTATCATAGAATTCGATAATTGCCTGGATTTTGAAATTTTAAAGCAAGTCATGGCAACTTTCAATGTAGAACGTTGCACTTTGATGTTCATTATTCAAATATACAGCTAAGCTACATCAAGTGGGGCTCACAGTGCAAACTAGGTAATTACCCTATCTATCCCAAAGTCATGGAAAAATGATTTTCAGGTAATGTTGGCTTAGCTTGCTGTGGCCTTTCAGATTTATCATTCACACTGCACATTTAGACTTCTTTAGACATTTCATCAATGATCTTTTCTAATGCAGTGTCATATAAACAACAAATAATGAGCTTTTCAGAATGGATTTTAAAAAACTGAATTTCTATCATGCATTTTCAATAAACTGACTTCATAGGTCAACTAAATAAAAATGAGTTTCAAGTGACATATTACCCTTTCTCCTATAATTTAAAAAAAAAATTAAGACATACATTAATATTTATCTCACATCTTGAGCTGGTCCATCCTGCTTCGCAAGAGCATTGATACCCATCAATGAGATCTATACATCTGAAATACAAAACAGAGTTATTCAGATGAAGCTACGTAATTCCATATTCAGCACTAGTAGTAACATTTCATAAATTTCAAAATAGTGGTCTGACATAACTCACTGAAATCCATGGTAATTTAATTAGTTTTAGTAATGGATTTAAAATGTGTGTATTATGGATGCTGAGGCATTTTGTAAGGATACTGATTGTTATATTAAAAGACATCTTCCCATTTCAACCTGTTGGCTTGTAACAGCTAAAGATCCACTTTTAAGTATATTAAACTAATTAATCCACATATACTGAATACTGGTTTATGCTAATGAACAAAAATGAAAGAGAAACCGAGATAATGTAACAGTATATTACATTAGCTTAAGCAGGCAACATCTGTCATCTTTAAGTGTGCTTGTACTCTTACTTTATGGAAGAACATAATTAAAAGTATATTTATCAACCTTCCCATATCATTAAATCTTAAATATTGCTAGTTAGGTGCATTACTTGGAGATAATAATAGTTAAATAAAAATAGGCACCTTCCATGAAGACAAGGATCTGGCAAGCATTCATTAACATTTGTCTCACAGTTTTGTCCAGTGAAACCTCTCTTACAGTGACACCTATAGGAACTGATGCCATCAATGCAACTTCCATTGTTGAGGCAAGGAGAAGACATACATTCATCTATATTTACTTCACATCTATCACCTGTTTAAAAAAAAAACAGAAAATGCAACTAAGCTTTAAATTCTAAACTCAAACTAGCCAAGTTTATTTATTAATAATTCCAGAAAAATTGCTTTTATTTACATAGATTGTTCATATAGTTCAATATATTTACCAGTAAAGACTATCCAATTGTAATTACCTATAGGTTTAAATGCCAAAAATTAGGGTTATATTGAAATATATAATGATAAATTATAAATATAAAATAATGACATCTGTAATTATGGTAGGGCGAGAAGGTTTTTAGGACCAGCTGGCAAGAAATGCAGAAATTGAAATTTCAAGATTAACTTTATTACATTGTTATTATAAAGTTGAATAACACAGGTTTCCTCCAAAAGGAATATAGAACTAAAATGAGATGCGTCTTGGTTGTGATCTAACTGTAATATTTATTTTCTCAAAATGAAATTGAAATGCAGGGGCTTTTGATAAATGGTGAAAGACATAAAATTCTTTGAAATATTTTTGAAGACATTCACTATGAGAAATATGGTGGTACACTTTTATGCTTATAAGTAAGTGCCACAACTTCCATCGAAACTTCTCAAAATACTAATTGGCAAACAATGTGCATAGGTCTCTCTGTAAGCAGTTACAGCCCACTGCTTGGTAGACAGCTAAGCACCACACAGCCAGTTATGCACACCCATGGCAGGATGGAGAAGAGAAACAAAAGGGAAAAGTAAGAAAATTCATGGGCTGAGATGGCAGTTTAATATGCAAAGCAGAAGCCATGCATATAAGCAAAGCAAAACAAGGAATTTATTGACTGCTTCCTATGGGCAGGTGGGTGTTCAGCCATCTCCAGGAAAGCAGGGCTTTCCTGTTTAGTAGTTACCTGGAAAATTAATGGTATCGGTGTGAACGTACCCCCATTTCCTCCTTCTTCCCCAGCTTTACATCCTGAGCATGAAGCCATGGTATGGGCAGATCCAGTCTCTCTACTCAGCCCTAGTAAAGCCATATGGAGTACTCTATTCAGCTCTGGGCTTCTCAGTACAAGAGAGACATGGAGCTTCTGGAGCGGGTCCAGGAGAGGGCTATGAAGATGAATAAGGGGCTGGAACATCTCTCTTATGAGGACAGGCTGAGGCAGCTGGACATTTTCAGCCTTGAAAAGAGATGGTTGAGAGGGGACCTCATTAGTGTATGTAAGTATCTGAAGGGAGGGTGTCAAGAGGATGGATCCAGGCTCTTTTCAGTGCCAAGCAATAGGACAAGAGGCAATGGGCAGAAATTGATGTACAGGAAGCTCCACCTGAACATGAGGAAGAACTTCTTTTCTGTGAGAGTGAGTGTGCACTGGGACAGATTGCCCAGAGAGGTTGTGGAGTCTCCCTCACTGGAGATATTCGAGAACCACCTGGGCACAGTCCTATGCAACGTGCTCTAGGATAACACTGCTTGAGCAGGGAGGTTGGACCAGATGACCCACTGTGGTCCCTTCCAACTTTACCCATTCTGTGATTCTCTGTTTCCTCTTATATCAGTTTGGATCAGCTGTCCCAGCTATGTCTCATCCCAACTTCTTGTGCATCCCCAGCTGCCTCGCTGGTGGGGTGGAGTGAGGAGCAGTAAAGCTCTTGACTCTGTGTAAGCGCTCTTCAGCAATAACTAAAACACTTATGTTTTATCAGCACTGTTTTCAGCACAAATCCAAGACACAGCTCCTTACTAGATATCATGGAGAAATTTAGCTCTAGCCAGGTCAAATCAGTATACTACTGATAATGCAAGAAACTTCTACTGATTTTTCAGGTGTGTGGGCCAGCAGAGGTGCGGATGAGAAAAAAAAGGAACGCTTAAGGCAAAATCAGCTTTTTACAGGAAGGAGTGAACAGCATTCCAGAGAAATACTGGAACCTTTGTCTAGTCCATGTATAATTATACAACCAAATATCAAATTCTGGCATTTACAATAAGTCTATTAACGTGCTACAAAAAGAGGTACTTTAAGATAATGGGAAATATTTTTATTTAGTGGAGATCAGTAGTGTAATATTCACGTTAATATGAATGTTAGGTATATAAAAATATTTTGTACACTTAAGGAAATTGCTTTTTTCACAATATACTTTCAGCTTCCTAACTGAGCCAGAGAAAATAAAACATCCCAATTCCTTTTTGAAGTCTGTGGTGTCAGTCTCAGCAGCCCTAGAGCACTGTTGTCATGCTCTAGCAGAAAGTGTACACAGGAGATTGGACTTGGTGGGTACTCTAGAAAAATGAACTTAGAGGGGCTGCTGTGCAATTCTGTGTTTGACCAAATCTTGGTGCAGTGGCACGTGCACCATGCTAAGCTCTATATTGGTACAAATTAGAAGGCAGTTCTGAAACCTGTTTATCCCCTGTGGCATGCAAGGAGTCAGTAAAGAGTTCTGCTCTTTTGTGCTCCTTGGATCCTCTTTCTTGTTTAGTGTCACACTCTCAGGATCACTGATGTCTTATTTGATATCACTAAAAACAAGAACTTAAAAATTTCAGAAAAAGATATTTTGTGAACATATTTTTTGTGAACAATATCTAAATTCAAGAAGAGAGAAGCCAAGTTCATCTGTTGTGCTATAGCAGATCTAACTATCAAAGAGGCAATTCTCCTTGTAAGTCAGCATTAAGGCAAAAAGTTCTCAATCTTCTCTTATCAAGAAGCGCTTCGAAAACATTGCCAGGATGGTAATACTACAGAATAATACACTTCTAATTCACTTTACTTTCAACTATGAAAATGATTACTTTTCTTGTATCTGAATGTTGAGGGCAGCTCTATAGCATTGTATTCTACAGCATTATAAAAAAGCAAGGACGTGTAATTAGATTCTCTGAAGTGAGACTGAATCTGTTGGAAAGAACTGGAATGCCTTTTAATGATATCTCCATATTCTACCTTTACTATGAAGGTAATATTAAGAGGAAAAATGGACCTTTAGTATGAGTTTCAGACATGTAGAGAGTAAAAGTCCATTTTGTCATTCCTACCCTAAAAAGAATTTGTGAGATTTGTGGTGAATACGGACTATAATTATTACAGTAATGATGGTACAATAGGTTTAAAGATGAAAATGAATACATATAACACAGAAAAATAATTAAATTAAAAAAGAAAAGATTTAAAAAAGTAATTTTTAAGTATCAGTTCTAACAAAGAAAATAACTTCCTCAATATTAGGGTTTCAAATGTTCCTGCCAAAATGCACAAACTCAAAATATTTTTGATAATTTTTATAGAAAATAATCTACATTAGAATGCTAAAATTTCTTCTTTAAATTCAACGCCCATATTCTAATATTCACTGAAAAAATCAGGCCAAATACATCCCTAACACTAATGCCTAAGGATCACTAGATTAATCCATTCTGATATGAATAAACATTTTCATTTAAATTACTTCCAAGAGCAAAATGTACTAAATTTGTAATATGATGCATTGTAGACACAAAAAGGCTGGCAACTGGTTGTGACTGTAAACTAGACAGTCTGTCATTCTCTTCCAATATAACTGTCATTTAATTTGAAAACTGTCTTTTTTAATCTTTTTCCAAAGTATGAAAACTTTTAATTAAAATAATCTTGCTAAATAAAACTAAACATTTTGTAAAGTAGACTATAATACCACAGAACTTGCCCTTTGCTTAAAATGTCACCTGTAAAGTTTTCCATAGTTCAGGCGGTGTGAGATGTGTTACTGGGCTGAAGACACCTCTTGGAGTTTTGCTTTACAGACTGTACTTACCTTGCTAGAAATAATGCCTCCAAGCATCAAAGGAAAGGGAAAAGTACCTCACACATACCACATTTGGGGGGTTAATGTATTAATGGAAACCTGGGGGCTCCCCTATGTGTCAGAGTGCTGTAGGAGGCAAGGAAATGTCATAAATGTAAGAAGAACTAGTACGGAGTAATAACAGTAACACTAAGATGAAAAGAAGACAGCTATTCTCCTGCTTCTGCAGATCATCCATTCATGAGAAGGGTCAGTCTGTCTCATATCTTAATAAAGAAAACTCAACAGCCTTTTCCAATTCCCATTTTATGTCCAACCCACTTCGCATCCTAATCTAGAGATTTTCACATTTTCCATCAAGACTTTTAACCACACTTTGAATCAGTGTTCAGTTTTGGGCCCTTCACTCCAGAGAAGAGAAAGGAAGCTGGTGAAGGGTCTGGAGCACAGATCTGATGAGGAGTGGTTGAGGGAGCTGGGCTGTTTAGCTTGGGGAAAAGGAGGCTCAGGTGGGACTTTATTGCTCTCTACAGCTACCCGGAAGAAGGTCATAGTAAGGTGGGGATTGGCCTCTTCTCCCAGACAACAAGTGACAGGATGAGAGGAGATAGCCTCAAGTTGTAGCAGAAGAGGTTTAGTTTAGATATTAGAAAAAAATTTCTTCACTGAAAGGGTGGTCAGTCATTGGAACAGGCTACCCGGGCAAGTTATGAAATCTCCATCCCTGGGTTTGATTTTTGAAAATATAGTGCTTATTCTGATTTGTTTACTTCCTATTAGACTCATAGGAAGATATAATAGAACTTATAAATATATGTTATGAAATATATAAAAACTCTATATACCAAATATAAAATTATTTCATCATGAGGGCTAAAGACTGAGGAATATGATAATTTATAGACTGATTTTTTTTCTCTTTATTTTTTTCCTCTTTTTTTGTTTTTTGTTTGTAGGAGACAATAAAGAGATTTGAGGAGATTAAAAATTCAAGACATCAATTTATAAGAAGTGACTAGTATGAAAAGAGATGAAAAGGAAGAAACACAGAATTTTGTACTACAATGAAGTCAAATATGTACTACCTGGAAAAGAAAAACAAATGTGTGATAAAAAAATGGTTGATTGCTGAGAGCATACCCAAAAATGAAAAAGCAAATTATCATAGTGTACTGAGTCTAGCTGAGCTCATTTCTCCATAGTAGCTCTCACAGTGCTGTGCTTTGCATTGGCAGCTAGAAATGTGTTGATAACACACCGGTGTTTTGGCTACTGCTGAGCACAGCATCTGCACTGTAACATTCCTTCCTCAGTCGAGGGCAAGATCCTGGGAGGGGACCCAAGCAGGCCTGCTGACACAAACTGACCGAAGCTCAGATATAAAAGCTGAGGCAAGAAGCAGGAAGGCAGACATTCATTATCTCCGGCGGCTGCCTGCTAAGGAACCATTATGTGTGCTGAAACCTTGCTTCTTGGAAGTGGCCGACCACCACTGCTGATGGGAAGTAGAGAATAAACCCTTGTTATCTTCTGCTTCGCTTCATTTTTGGCACACATAAGCTTCTGTCTTGCTTTTAATAAACTGCCTTATCCCAACCCACGAGTTGTTTTCCACCCTACTCTCTCCCCTGTCTGACTGGGAAGGGGAGTGATAGAGCAGCTGGGTGGGCACCTGGCATCCAGCCAAGATCAACCCACCACACATAGTATACTAATTTATACATTATATAGAAACACAAAAAAACAGGTCCTTCTATGATAACTGAAAATTTCATATCCTATTGAAAAAAGACAGAACTGAGAGAGAAGGAGAGATGTCCTTTCAGAATTGCTCAGCAGCACCTAATTTTCTTGCTGAAGTAAATTTTAGTATCAAATATTAGAAGACTATTGAAAACTGCTTGTGATCATTCCATGAGATTTCATAATATATATATTATAATCAAAAGATCAATTAAAAGATTTATCATATGTATATGATATATATGTATATATATCATATGTATATGTATAACCAATAATGAAGCCAATTATAAATATAAAAAAATTTTATACAGCAGAAATATTAGGAATAAAAATATTTCACAAATTAAACAGGAGCAGAAATACTACAAACCAGTTACAGTTACAGACACAAAATTAATTATTTGTTAAATAATTTCAGTGTAAGACTGTTAAATCCTAAAATAAGTAGAAAATGAGGAGCAAGAATATTTTCTAACATCCTTATGTGTCATAGAAGTTGATAGTTAAAATGTTAATGCTTGTGAAATATCTCTCAATTTGTAGTTTAATTTCAGGTCCTAATACCATATTTATATGAATTTATAGGGGTTTAATTCGTGGGAGGTTTTAAACTCACTTGCTTTTTTTAAAAATTACCTTTCATCTAAGAGTGGTCTTCACTGTTATAACTTCAAGAAACATCAAACTGTAAGCAATTATAAATCATAAACAGAATTTATGGTAAGAAACTAGAATGATACTTAACACTTAGTTATTTACAGCTTCAAAATCGAAATTTGGACAGATATACGTATTTAAGCATGCCCCATCTTGACTATGATTGAGCATGCTAAAAGATCACTCTTAGCTGACCTTTTGTACAAGAAAAAAAACCAAGAAAATAATACAGAGCAAAAAACATCAGCTGAGCTATATGGGATCAAAAGCAATGTAAAGAAAAACTGGTGTATGGGAAAATAATGTGATAGCATCTCATAATTAAAGGAAAACCAAGCTGGGATGACTATTAAGTGAAAAATTCAGATATTTAACCTCTTACAGGCAGATGCAGAATACACATCTTGAAAAAATATGATATGTAATAATTTCTACCAGCTATCATGTTTTGAAATACTTTGGTATAAATACAAATAAATAAATAAATGAGTAATACAAATAGAAATACAAATAAATAAATAAATTATAAATAAATGCTTTAGTCTCCTTAGAAGACATTTTTGAGAAGAATTTGTCTTTCATCTCCAGTAAATTAGGTTTTATAAAGTATAATTCAATTATCATATTCTAAAACAACCCTCTTACAATTCTAAAAACATGTTGCCTCAAAATTAGCAACTGACTGCAAAGAACAAGTACTTGTTTTGTCACGTTGACATTAATCTTTTGAATAGCATAAGGTCCTTTTAACATCATTTAAGTGTTGTCTCATTCAGCCTGTTATGAGTAAATAAGCTGTTAACAAAAGCTTTGTAAGTATGCTGCATAGAAAACTAGGGCTGATAAGGTCACTGAGCTTGTTTTTTTGATTTCGTCTTAGAAAGATTTATTATAGCATAGTGACTAATTCCAGAGACCTAGATTTCCCATTTCTGTTGTACTTTGTGTCAGTAATAGACTTATTTCAGGCAATTATTTCAATTTTCTTATATTAAGTCAAGTTAGATTGGTGCTAATTGGACTGCAGAAAATTTGAAAGGTTGCCACCTATTTTGAAGTATTTTTTTCTGTCTTTAGACAGGGTTTGATTTCCACTCTGATTGGGAAAGCAAAGAGAACTTTACAAGATAAGATTAGACCACAAGAAACAAAGTAATTAAAACAATTTGCCTAAAACTTTGACAACATTTGTTTTCATTAAATATCAATTTGGGATCTAAGATATGCATGCATGACTTTTAAGAACTATATCTGCCCATTTAAAGTGAACATGAGAACCAGAGGGATAAAATACAGAAACACCTGTAGCTTGTGCTGTCTGTTATTTAGATGTTGGAACTTTAAAGAGGAGCAACAGAGACCATGAGAAGCAGAAATCTACCTAAGTAAATTAATTCTTGGTTTATTGCTGAGCTCAGTTATGAGAGCCTCAGATCAAGCATCAGATCTTACTGTATTTAACACTTTCTACTAAAAAGAATAGAATTTCAAAAATTCATAATCTTGTGACAGGCCAAAGGAAACATACCATACAAAAAGTCTAGAATTTAATGGTACTCCTGTTAAAACAGTCGGATAGTCCCAATTATTAGTACTGAAAAGCATAGATATTAAAATGTTTAAATTGGTTTAGCAAAATTCCCTCCAGTTCTTGCCAGTATCTAACCCTTTCCACTGGTGGTGTGCTCATACTTCAAATGTGCTTGTGGGTCTAAAGTGTGACACTACAATTTACTCTCAGAAATTGTAAATGGGAGGTGGAGGGAGGGGAATTCCAAAGGCTTGCCAGCATCATGACATCTTTGATAGAAGGACTGTGATGTGCCTGGTGGAGGATTTTTTTCTTCTCTTTCTTTGAAGCAATATGATACTGATATCACCTTGTCTTGGGTTCTGCTTGGGTGTTCCCTTTACACCTTTCCCTGTCACAGCCCCTTTTTTTCTCCCAGGCTGCCTGCCTGGTACTGCTTCCCTGGCACCCCACTCCCAGCCCCCCATGCACACAAATGGCTGTGGTTTGTCAGGCAGTGACAGGGGGAAGGTTTCACCCCCTCCCCAGCGGGGTCACCCCCAGACCTGAAGTTTGAGCAGGGGAGGCAGCAGTCACTGACCCATGCGCAGGGATTTAACCAGCAACATACTGATCAGGCCATGGCAAAGGTTGAGCCCCTGCACTGCTGGGTCAGCACACAGTTGGGGCATAAGCCTGATGAAGGCAGAAATCATATGTACTGAATTACAAAATGAAAAAAATCAAGCTATACCTAAAGATATAACACTTAAGAATTACAATTTATTTCACAGTTGAATAAACTTACAAAAAAGGATGCAAAACAAGATAAATGTGAAGATAGTGTAAGTAAAATCTATCAATTCTTGTCTGAATGTTGGAGACATCATGAAAAAAATATCCTAGTTGTCAATATTGTCAGAAAAGGTGGCAATGTGATATTGTCACATTGTAGCTGGGCAAGTTGCAAATACCTATCAAATACTCTAAAATAATATAAGTATAACTTTGTGTAAAAAAAACTATGTTCATATTTAATTCCTCATCCATCTATAACATGAATGCTTTCAGAATATTAAGATTATTATTATCATGGGTTTTAATTTTCTCCTCTATTAGGCATGTTTTAGGTTGTCTGTAATAGCCTTATTTAAAACTGAAGCACTTATGCATTTTTACAGTCAAATGGCAATAAAAGACAAAGTTTGCTCTATAGCTAAACACTCAACTTGTCTTTCTTTTCTTGGGGTACAAAGAATCCCACTATTAGTAAAGCAATGTATTATTCATACTACAGTTTAAATGTCACATAAAAAATGAGAACAATACTGTGCCTGGAGGATTTCCAGACTCAACTGGACAAAGACCTGAGCAGCCTGGTTTGACCCCATAGCTAACACTAATTTCAGCAAAAGATAAAAGATAAACCTGATTTATTTTAATTCAAGAATGAAATTTCCCCTGGATAGCTTGACCTGGTAGCCTGGTTAATGACAAAATGCATGGGATAAGAAGTATGCAGTGGGTCCACGGAAGCAGACAAAAATACAGCAAGAATTTGATGATGATATATGAAAAAATTACTTATGACTAGCATGTGTTTCATTATAGCCTACTAATTTTCTTATGCTTTTTAGTAACACTCTAATCACACACTGAGACTCTATGTAGGCAAGCAGAAAGTAGATACACTAGGAAATAATCTCAATAACTGAAAATAATCTTAATTAATCTTAATTACTGATGAGAAAATGTATTATTTAGAACATGGATATGACTTGAGTATCACAAAAGTAAAGAAGCTCTTCCTCGTATTCAAGTGGAACTTCCTGTACCTCAGTTTTTACCTGTTGCTTCATGGCACCACTGAGAAGAGCCTGGCTCCATCCTCTTGACACCCTCCCTTCAAATACTTGATGAGGTCCCCTCTCAGTCATCTCTTCTTGACGATGAACAGGCCCAACTCCCTCAGCCTGTCCTCCTAAGAGAGACACATCAGTCCCCTAACAGCATATTTATTATAGAATCATAGAATTTACTGAGTTGGAAGGGACCCACTAGCATGATTGAATCCAACTCCTGGCTCTGCACAGGCCACCCCAAGAGTCAGAACAAGTGCCTAAAAGTGTTGTCCAAATGCTTCTTGAACTCAGGAAGGCTTGGTGCTGGGACTGCTTCCCTGGGGAGCCTGTTCCAGTGCTCAATCAATCTCTGGTTGAAAAACCTTTTTCTGATATCTGACTTAAACCTCCCCTGACTCAGCTTCCTGCCATTTCCTCAAGTCCTGTCACTGGTCACAAGGGTGAAGAGATCAGTATCTGCCCCTCTGCTTCTCCTCATGAGAATGTTGAAGACAGAGATGAAGTCTCCCCTCAGTCTTCTCTTCTCCAGGCAGAACAAACCAACTGACTTCAGCCACTACTCCTAAGGCTTCCCTTCCAGACCCTTTGTAAGGACTTAAAGAGCACAGTTGCCTGTGTCAAACACTGCTAAGGCCACAGAAAGAGGATGACACCAACTCCAGGCCTGGTGGAGGTAAGAGCTGGTTAGCACATCCTGGGTAACAGCCAGACAAAAATTCCCACTGTGGCAAACTGCTTGTATGCATGTCCCCAGTCAAATAAAGATCACCCCAAGTTATGGAACAGATGGCATCTGTGACCAGCAACAACCACCAAAGTCCCTTCCCAGTATGCCTCTGTGGATACCTGGAAGTTGATCACACACTGAGACTCTATGTAGGCAAGCAGAAAGTAGATACACTAGGAAATAATCTCAATAACTGAAAATAATCTTAATTAATCTTAATTACTGATGAGAAAATGTATTATTTAGAACATGGATATGACTTGAGTATCACAAAAGTAAAGAAGCTCTTCCTCGTATTCAAGTGGAACTTCCTGTACCTCAGTTTTTACCTGTTGCTTCATGGCACCACTGAGAAGAGCCTGGCTCCATCCTCTTGACACCCTCCCTTCAAATACTTGATGAGGTCCCCTCTCAGTCATCTCTTCTTGACGATGAACAGGCCCAACTCCCTCAGCCTGTCCTCCTAAGAGAGACACATCAGTCCCCTAACAGCATATTTATTATAGAATCATAGAATTTACTGAGTTGGAAGGGACCCACTAGCATGATTGAATCCAACTCCTGGCTCTGCACAGGCCACCCCAAGAGTCAGAACAAGTGCCTAAAAGTGTTGTCCAAATGCTTCTTGAACTCAGGAAGGCTTGGTGCTGGGACTGCTTCCCTGGGGAGCCTGTTCCAGTGCTCAATCAATCTCTGGTTGAAAAACCTTTTTCTGATATCTGACTTAAACCTCCCCTGACTCAGCTTCCTGCCATTTCCTCAAGTCCTGTCACTGGTCACAAGGGTGAAGAGATCAGTATCTGCCCCTCTGCTTCTCCTCATGAGAATGTTGAAGACAGAGATGAAGTCTCCCCTCAGTCTTCTCTTCTCCAGGCAGAACAAACCAACTGACTTCAGCCACTACTCCTAAGGCTTCCCTTCCAGACCCTTTGTAAGGACTTAAAGAGCACAGTTGCCTGTGTCAAACACTGCTAAGGCCACAGAAAGAGGATGACACCAACTCCAGGCCTGGTGGAGGTAAGAGCTGGTTAGCACATCCTGGGTAACAGCCAGACAAAAATTCCCACTGTGGCAAACTGCTTGTATGCATGTCCCCAGTCAAATAAAGATCACCCCAAGTTATGGAACAGATGGCATCTGTGACCAGCAACAACCACCAAAGTCCCTTCCCAGTATGCCTCTGTGGATACCTGGAAGTTGGACTGTAAGTTAAGCCATCACAGTGGGAACTTGAAATAAGATAAAGGTGGTACTACTATCTGAGTGTTATCTCAGACTTAGGAGGAGGTTAACAAAGCCTGGTATTTTCCCTTTCCCCCTTACAAGCCAGTTCAAAGCTCTGTCAACAAACCCCACTAGCTCCTGTGCTAATATTCTTTTTTCCTTACAAGATAGGTGCATCCTATCTCAGATGCAGGTGATGCAGATCCTAACTCAGATGCAGATGTCACCTGTATTGAGGCCTGATATTGAGTAGATCATCCCATGGTCAAAAAATCAGACTTTTCCAATTACATCAACCTTGAAGTCCCTCATTGACCTGATGGATCTGCCTATTCCTATCAATACTATTCCTTGTTCCAGAAGGATTGGGTTAGGTTTAGGGAAATCACTACCTGTGCTCCTGATCTTTCAACCAATTGTCCCAACGCCCTGCAGTCTCTTTTGATTGCCCTTGGACTTCTCTTTGTTATTTTGTCGCTGTCAGCTTGAATAACCAATAACAGATAATAATCAGAGGCCCTTACTAGATAGGGAGAATTTTCCAGTGATGTCCCTTATCTGAGCCCCTGGGAGGCGCTAATGATTGATTCATTTAATTATCATAGTGCGCCACCTTCACTATTTGGTTCAAATGAGAATTTCACAACTTATAATAGTAATTTAGGCTGGCTGTGGGGAAATAAAACAGATCCAAGCCATGCAATCAGTGAGACCCAGAGAGTTGCCCCATAATATTCTTTTTTCCACTACAAGTTAGGGAAAAAAAACAGTAGAATTGTTAAGAAAGCTACTTGATTCTTAGCATGAAATGTCAACTCATTCTACATTAGTCAGCAAAATAGTCTTCATGAAGTCATCTACGCCTCTGATGCCTATTGAGGATAAAAGACACAGATTCCTGGCAGAGATAGCTCCAGAGAACAAAACATTCCATGACGCTGCCATGGCTATGCTTTTCAGAAGTAAAAAGCACAACTTTACAGTAACTGGTCTAACATATACCATGTTGTATTCTGCAAAGTGAAAACATCGCTCAGCAGTCATTGTTTTAGATATGTATTGCTGTGACTGATTGAAATATCCACAGGTTTTAAAATGATGAATTACTTGTTTCTATCTAACTAGTTCTCAGTCATGAATTTTTGAATGCATAGTAAAACAAACCAAAGCATGAGAAATAGTTATTAAAATATTCTTATTTAATTTAAAATGTTTTATTTTAGAAATGCTACAATAATTTAATATAAAAGATATTAAGTACATTTACAGCTTACACAAAGCTCAAAGAAATATCTCAGAACCACAGAAGAATAGACTGGCATTATGATGCATAATGTTCTTTTGTGGTGCTCTCGCATCAGAGCCGCTTAAAAGTTCCTTTGTCACAGCATTTGTAGCAGAGCAATTTTTGTGGAAATTGAGATTTCAATCCCCCAGGCCTTGGTAACTCTTACTGAATAGAAACTCCTTTAAAGCATGCACAATGACATACTTCAATATATTCAAAGATCCCTCCAAAGTTACACTTGCTGAAAAGTACAAACTCTCCTAGTTGGCAGTAACAGCTAAGGAACAGATCTTACAGTTGCATCAGGGCTTTCTCAAATTTGTTGTTAGTATAATTAATACGAACCACTGATTTTAGCTCTAGAAGCTCTAGATAATTTAAATTCTCAACTAGTACCTTCCTATAATAAGATCTAGATATAAACACTTAGAGCTACAGAATCATTAAAGTTGGAAAAGACCTCTAAGATCAACATCTTAAGTCCAACCATTAACCTGGCACCGTGTCTACAGCTAAACCATATCCCCAAGTGCCACAGCCACATGCCTTTTGAACATTTCCAGGGAGGGTGATTCTACCACTTCCTTGGGCAGCCTATTCCAATGCCTGCTCACTCCTTCAGAGGAGAAATTCTTCCCAATATCCAAACTAATCTTCCCCTGGTACAACTTGTGGCCATTTCCTCTCACCTTGTCACTTGTTACCTGGGAGAAAAGAACGACCTCCACCTCACTACAACCTCCTTTCAGGTAGTTGTAGAGAGACAAAAGGTCCTTACTTCCTCAGGCCCTCATCATAGGACTTGTGCTCCAGATCTTCCACCAGCTTCACCACCCTTCTCTGGACACTTTCCAGAATCTCAATATCCTTCTCGGAGTGAGGGGTCCAAAACAGAATATAGTATTCAAGGAGCAGCCTCACCAGAAGTGCTCACTTCATTCCCTAGTACTCACTTAACCATAAGCTCTCAAATGTTCTTAAAGCCCCCTTTAAGTATTGGAAGTATAGTCCTATCCTCTGCATTCTTCATTTCAAGCAGCTCAAAAAATCTTCAGGGAAAGATTCTACATCTGCTTTACCCTAAACTACTGGTCTGATAGATGATTTGATATTATCTATTTCAGTTACTAGCCATTGTCTCAGTTTGGTTAAATGTTCCTTCTCTGTTAAATAGTTATGTGGGTGTCCTAAGAAAGATATTTATGTAGTATATAGAGCATCATGATAAAAAATTAAGTTAAACCACAAAACTTCGCAGAAGCACTTCCATAATTAGGATACAGTGTTTAACCGTGATTCTATTGCCGGTTTCCTGGAGAAAGGAATTATTATTGTTGCTGTTATTATTACTACTGCAATTATATTGAAATTTTGTGGCAACAAGACAGAATCTATAAGAATGATGCCAATATTCTTGAATGCCTCAGCAAAGTCCCTTATTTTGAGAGAGACAACCAGCCTTTCCATGAAAGTCAGATGCTGAAGGACTTTAGAAACTAGAAAACAGAGGAAAGAACTATCAGCATGTCTAGGTAGTATAATGCAATGGAGCGTTAGAGTCCCAAATAAAGATGTTGAGAGCAGAACTACTTCAGCCATATTACTATGGCTTTGTATTTAACTTTAGTGCCACCCTTTAGAGGAAAAACAATTACCCTGGGGCTGCATTATTCTGATGCAGCTGTTTCTTTTTTTCCATTTAATACAGCCTTCAAATTTTGAATTGTGATATACAATATGCTTACTGTTGTCAGTTGTATGAGTGTAAGGGAGCACCTTCCTCCATTTTCACTAATGAATTAAATAATTGTTCTCACATGTTTCCAGATCTACTTAACATGGAGCAACATTTCACATAAACTGGCAGAATGCATAGATGGCTCACCACTGGATATTTTATATTGAAAATATTTCTTCTGGCTTATTTTGTTTTGAGAGCTTTTGGTTTTGTTTGTTTGTTTGTTTTTCCCATTTTGTATTAATTATTATTATTATTAAACAGACTAGCCACAGAAAGAGAGAAAATGTGGGGGAGAATGTATTATCATAATCTTACATTGTATGCAAGAACTAGATTCAAGGCATTGTTCTGGTCAACAGGGAGTGATGTGTGCAAAAAGCAGCAGAAGTCATTTGAAACTATTTATTAATTTAGGAACCACTATGAATGTGCAGGAAACTTGGAGGAAAGTGTGAGAATCAAATTGAGATTTTCTCCCAATCCATGATAGCACTCTAAGCAGTGGATACAGTGGGAAATTTATCTAGTTCCTAGCATGTACATGACTGCATGAACAGTGTCCTTTTTAATATTATAAAGTGGTATTTTCTACATTGTTTCTATTCATAAATAACACAGCTTCTTTTCAGCAGTCAAAAATAAGGAGCAGCGCTAGTTCTATTACTCTTTTACTGACGTCTATAAATCCATAAAAAGAAGCTGATTCTGTTTGAAGATAAATAGTAATTAACTGTACAACACATTGGTGAAATCACCTTAGAATCAGTATACTAAATACATTTAAATTAGACAGTAATGAGCATGAAGAACAAACACTTCACATTTAGATATTCTTTGCCAAAAGACCGGGATTTTTCTCCCTAAAGGCACAGATCTGTAACCCAAAACAATTATATTTCACTAAACAAGGGGAGTATACTGTCATCCAAGTTCCTAATCACCAGATTTAATTTGTATACACATTGAGAGTTGCTGTTACCAAATGCTCATTATGAACGGACCCGTAGCATTGCATATTTTGAGCATAATCTGTACAAAAAATTAGACAGTTATTGACTCCGTCTCCTTAAGGACTGGAGACTTAGCATGAGCTATAGATACCTTTCTTTCTTATAAATAGAATTTTCAGTTGTTCAGTAACTTCATTTCTTTGAAACTGCACATTTCTTTATCTTTCTAGTTGGAGGTCACCACTATATGGCATGATAACCTTTGCAGACTACATAAAAGAAATGTTTCCTCAAATAAAAAAGTATTTGCTGGACTATGTCCTCCTGTTTCTGAATGTGTAAATACAATATTTGAAATCAAATCATGAAAAAGTCACATCCAAATACTGAACTTGGGTAACAAAGATTAGACACGATAATCTAACTTGGTTTCTCTTGTGGCATACAGAACACTGGGCTAAACATAAATTCTGGTGTTCAATTCTTGTACCGTAATTCAGTATCCTATGGACTGCCCCTGAAGGTGCTGAGAAAGCCAGCTTATATCCTTGAAAGGCTGCTTACTATTACATCTGAAAAAAAATGGAAATTGGGAAGGTCCTCAGTGACTAGGAAAGGGAAACATTGCATTTATCACCCCAAAAACCCGAAAGGATGATATGGGGAGCAACAGGTCAGCAAGCCCCAGTTTGGTCCTTGGGAAGACAGTGGAGAGAATCCTCTTGGAAGCCATTTCTGGGCAATAGAAGAAGCAGGTGGGTGGGAAAAACCAGCATAGGTTGAGAGAAGCCCTGTAGAGAACTTGTGGATACTCAATTAGACATGAGCTGTCAATTTGCACCTGGAGCCCAGAAAGTCAGCCGTATCCTGGGCTGTATCAAAAGCAGGTGGACAGCAGGTTGAGGGAGGGGATTTTGCCCCTCTACTCTGCTCTCGTGAGATCCTACCTTGAGTGCTGCATCCAACTCTGGAGCTCTCAAGACAGGAAAGGTATGGACCTATTGAAGTGAGTCTAGAGGAGGGTCACAAAAATGATCAGAGGGCTGGAACACCAATGAAGAAAGGCTGAAATGCTGGGGTTGTTCAACCTAGAGAAGAGAAGGCTCCGAGAAGACTTATTACAAGCTTCCAATACTTAAAGGGGTCTTGTAAGAAAGATGGGGACAGACACTTTAACAGATCCTATTGCAACAGGATAAGGGGCAATGGTTTTAAACTAAAAGAGGGCAGATTTGGACTATATGTAAGGAAGAAATTTTTTACAATGAGGGTGGTGAGGCACTGGAACAGGTTGCCTGGAGGTGTTAAGGACCCCATCTCTGGAAACATTCAACCCAGGTTGGATGGGGCTCTAAGCAACCTGATTGAGTTGAAAATGTCCCTGCTGACTGCAGGGTGGTTGGAGTAGATGACTTCCAATGCAAGCTGTGATTCTATCAGTTTATCAAGGGACAGTCATACCTGAGCAATCTGATTGGTGTTTATGATTAAATGACTAGGTTTGTGGAAGAGGAGACAACAATGGATGTCACTCATCATGACTTTAGCATGGCTTTGACACTGTCTCCCACAACGTTCCTGTACCTAAGCTAAGACTGTATAGTCTGGAAGGGTGGACAACTGGATTGGCAAAAAGTTGGATGGTTGGGCTTAGAAGGTTGTGGTTAATTGACCATACTCTATCAGGAATTTTGTTAAAAGAGGAGTGTCCTCAACTCTGCCACTGGGCTGAGACACCTGGAAGGCTTAAGACTGGACTTGAGTCATGAAACCCAAAAAAGAACAACTTTGAGTGCCTCACAGTCTTCCATTTCTTATGTCAATAGATCCCCCTTCCCACTGAGAACCAGGTCCACTTTTCTATTGACCTCTCTTTTGCTGTCGATGCAAAAAAAAGCTTTCTTGTGGCTTTGCACATTTTCTCTATTCTCAGTTCTAGCTGAGCTTTTCTTTTCTGCTGTCAAATCTGTACACCTGGGCAATTGCTTAATACTCCTCCTAAACCACCCATTTCTGCTCCTTTCACCAAATATGTGCTTCTTTTCTGCAGCTGTTTCCTATTCATCCTTGCCCGCTCTCTGCCATACCTTCTTGAACACTCTCTTCCATGAAAAAAGTGCAACAATTGAAACAAAGCTGCCACCAGACTAAGATTTAATTATTTAAAGTATGGCTTAAGGCTCTACTTCGTAGACAGTAAGCCATTTTGAGAGAAATAAGAATGTTTGTGTGCTGATCTTGGCTCTCAGGAGAGACAACTAGCAGTGTAGACTTAGCACTTCAAGGTAAATACTCAATGAGGTTGCACCTTGCTCTTCTAGGTTTTTTCTGGCCCAGGAAATCTTTGCTGAATAGTGTTGAAGCTCAATGAATCCAGCAAAAGTATCCCCTCCTTTTCTTACGGATCAGGCTAACTCACAGCATGGACATCATAACACTTCTCAGGAAAATGCATAAATTTGCACCCCCTGATGGTGTTTTCACCAAATCTAAAATTCCCCAAACTTATGTGAATTCTCTAATCCTTAAACTAAAGGCAGACACCGCTACCTCCAAATTTAGTACAGACATACAGATCTGTCAGTCTTCATGTTAGATTTATTCTTGGTGTGCCAATCTGTTTTGGCCTCTTGATGTATAAGCTGCATCTTGCTTTGACATTTCAGGAAGTGTGCCAAGAGATTCCTTGCCTCTGACTCTAAATAAGTAGTCACTTCATTTAGTTGTGTAGTTGCTCTTCTTCCTCTGGATATCAATAGCAAGGAAGGCAGACAGAGGCTTGAGGAGTGCAGATGTAATCACTGCCACAGTTGACTGGCAGTATTAAGATGTAGAAATAGCTGGGAAGGTCAAAAAAGATAAGTAAAGTTCTTTTCCTTTTCATTGATTAGATTTTGGGGGACATTTTTATTAGGTCAGCCTGTTGTATGAAAAGCAGAAGAGAGTTTTCATTGTCACACAGACAAGATGTGCAGGTTCCTAAGCCCAGGATAAGGAAGGCTAGGCTTCAGAGCTGACATAAAAGATAAAATACAAGCTGAGCTATTTAAGCCAACATTTTGACTTGGTTTAACATGCAACTTAAGCGCACAGTCACTTTCAAATATCAGTTTGTACTCAGCTCATAGAGAAAATAGGACTGAAAGAGTAGATCTGTGCTGAACAGAATAGCTATTTAGAATTAAGGAATAATTACTACTCTGTAGAAAAGACGACTGAAACCAATGACTTAATGGTACCTACTCATTTTTAGGTATCTTTTGGATGATATCCAGTAACTGGGAGTTTGAATGAGAATTTTGAATTTGTATGCCTCAGTTTAATACACTGAAATATTACTTTTAGTATTGGCTGGAGGTGTTAAAGTGTTGGGGGAGTTGCAAGGCACCTTCTGTGAGGAGAGATCGGGGATTGCCTCATGGTAGACACAGTTCCATCTCTCTCCAAAGAATCCACTGTAAGACACAACTGAGCCCCTCAAGACGGTGGTATCTCTGTGAAAACATATCTAAGAAAGGGCAAAACACTGCACAAATGAAGGGGGGAAAACAGAAACAACCCTGTGAGCACCAAGGTCATAGAAGAAGGGAGAGAAATTGCTTGAAGCACTGAAACAGAAACTTCCCCACAGCCCATGGGGAAGACCACAGTGGTTCAGGTATTCCCCTGCACTCTGTGGAGAGTACTCCCAACACCAGTAAATATCCACAATGCAGACCATGGAGAACTCCATCCAGGAGCAGGTGATTGTTTCCTGAAAGAATGCGAACTGTGGAACACATACTGAAGTAGATATATATTGAAGGACTATAGCCTGGGAAAAGTACCTATGCAGGAGCAGGAGAAAAGTGTGAGAAGAAGGAAGTAGCAGAAAGAAGATGTTATGAATTGACCAGAGTACCCCATTCCCCATCTCCCTGTGCTGTTCTTGCAGGGAGGTAGAGGATTTGGAAATGTGAAAGGGTGCTAAGGGAAGAGAAGAAAGAGGGGAAACTGTTTTATATTGTGGGTTTTTTTCTTCCCATACAGAAGTCTATTTTAATCAGCAATAAAATATATTATTTTTCCCCAAGTCAAGGCTGTTTTGACTGTGATGATAACTGGTAACTTATCTCATGGTCAGTTTTGTGTTGCAAGGGACATTAAAGATCACCTAGTTCCAATCCCCCTGCCATGGGCAGGGACCATTGCACTAGAGCAGGTTTCTTAAAGCTCCATCCAACCTTGCCTTGAACACTTCCAGGGATGGGGCATCCATAGTTTCTCTGGGTAAACTGTTTCAAGTATCTCACCACCACACAGTGAAGCATTTCTTCCTAATACCTAATCTAAATATATCCTCTTTTAGTTTAAAGCCTTTCCCCCCTTACCCTGCCCGAAGGTACCCAAAGGCTGCTGTAAGGTCTGCTCAGAGCCTTCTCTTCTGGAGGCTGAACAGCCCCAACTCTCTAGTCTATCTTCACAGGGGACCTGCTCTAACATTTTTGTGACCCTCCTCTGGACTCACTCCAAAAGGTCCATATCCTTCTTGTGCTGGGAAGCCAGAGTTGGACACAGTACTTCAGGTGGGGTCTCACAAGAGCAGACCTGCTGACCCGACTCCTTTTAATGCATGCCAGGATAAGGCTGGCTTTCTGGGCTGCAAGTGCACATCACCAGGTCATGTTGACCTTCTTGTCAACCAACACCTCCAGCCTGGGATTGCCCCACCCACATGCAAGACCTTGCACTTGGCCTTGTTGAACCTCTTGGGCCCACCTCTCAAGCCTGTCAAGGTCCCTCTCGATGGCATGCCTTTCCTCCAGCAGGTCAACTACACCACACAGCTTGGTGTCATCAGCAAACTCACTGAAGGGTGCAATCAATCCTACTTTCCATATCACTGACCCATGAGTTTTTTCATCTTTAATTTCTTTTCCTATTCTGTTGATAAGGGGGATTGAAAGAACAACTGGATGAGCAGGTGGCAGAGGGACAAGGTCAACCCAACACATTTAAAAAAAAAAAAACCTTTAGTCTTTGAAAGAGATCTTTGATTTACTTAACCTGAAACAAAGGAATATCAGAAAATAAAGACTTAAGAAGGACCAAATCTGTCAACAAAGGCAGTAACAACTTGGTAATCCTAGAATCCTTTCAAATGAAGAAACTAGGAATGAACAAACAGAACTCTACAGTCAAAAAAATTGTATTCTTATTAAATCCATTTTGCAGCAGACTTAATGATCCAGACACTTATGGTTTATAGTTGAATATAAAATAAATATTTCATTAACATGAAAATTATTTCACTTGAGGTATGTCTGAATCATCTCAGTTATATTTTGACATAAGGCTGTTCAGATGGCAAGATTTAGAAGAAGTGATTAACACTTCAATCATGAAAACGACCTTCAGGGTAAGCGATCATAGCACATTATGTTTAATTACTTATTCCATTTAAAATGCTATATTGAGCAGCTAAAGTGAAAGTAATATTAGTGTTTTCATTAATATTTTTTAATATCAAACTCAGTGGAATATGGATACACGTATATTTTTCATATTTTATTCTTTACATAATTGTGTACCAGATCACATTCAGAATGCAACATCAGACTAATTTGTATCAATGAAGATATGGCTATACTCATTGATTATATTTCCTTATTTTGCTTTTAGTTTTAATTTGCTGTTTACATTCCATTTAATTTATAATTCCACAAACAGTCATGAGGGTTCCACTTGTTTGCAGTTTATTTTCAGATTCTCTAACAAATGCTTGGCTATCAAGCCAAAATTAAATCTGACATAGCTTTTGATGTCCTCAGGTTATGAACAATTTCCTGTATTTATAGTAATGTTTATGAAATAAAAGGATTATGGAATCATACAGAGCAAAGCAGTCCCTGATTAAGACATGTTTCAAAGGCTATCCTAGTGTAAGACTATGGAAACATGTTGTTTTCTTACTCAAAATGTCTACCTTCCATGCACATTAAGTCTCATATTCGGCACCTTACAAAGCAAAATGTTTAAGGTTGTTTGTTTCTTTACATTTGTAGTACAAATTTAGCAGTTCATGTTATTACCACTAACACTCATTATTCCAGCCAATGAATACCTGATTGTTTAGAAAAACAAGTTTTAGATTCAGTGACTCAGGAGGCATCTTCCATATTATGTTTTTATATCTAACACTCAGGTACCACCAATGTACGACAATAAGCAGTAACAAATGTGATCTTGAGCAAAGAGCTATTCTACTAGGACTTTCGGTCAGTGATTTTTTTCATTTAGTTCTATAAACCAGGCCAGATTTTCCTCATGTAAAAATGGGAGGTATGGAACAAGAATAATCAGACTGGAGAATGAGAGTGCAGAGAATTTTGCAGCTACCTGCTTATCTAGAAACTATATCCTGTGCTTCTGTTAAGTTTCTTTATGTTATGTAAGCATTTAAAAAAAATAGTAGTTTTCCAGGCCCGCATCTTTCAATATAAAATTTTAATGCTATCTCAATCCAATAATTTTTGCAATGGAGCATAAAACTTGGAAAAAGTAATGGTGTTTTTGTGTACTTGGAAGAGAGTGCTCAAAATATGTAAGGAGACAGTTTGCAGCTTTGGTATGTTGAAGTCAGATCTGAAGGAACAACATATATCTGTTTACAAAGACCATTTTGGGCAACAAGGATGTATACTGTATATATAAAGTTGCTGAAGAGCAAATAAATCTAAAATAACAGCAGTAGCTGATAGAAATTGAATAATTAGATCTTGTGTCATGAAGAATACCTAGCAGAACTGAGCAGTATTGTTTCATGGGGCAACACTGGCCAGGCAAAACCAATTACAAAACTGAGAGGCACTAAGATGGGGATGGAAAGTTCACGTCACTGGGTCAGCTGCATCTGTGATGTGGCCTTTCTAGCCAGTATGATTGAGGACAACTAAACATACACACTAGGCTACTGCATGAGAGGGGATGCAGTAAGAACTAGAAGGTATTTTAGAAAAAAAAACCACCAAAATAAACCAGAGGAAAGGAACTGTGTACTTTTAAAAATGATTATTTGATTGTTTGGCATTATTATTTTGTTACTTCTCTTTCAAATAGAGCACTCTTTTATTAAGTCACTTCTCATTTTTGGAAAAAAAAACAACAGTTGCTTGCATGCTCAGATCACACAAGTTTTATTTTCCAAAGTATCTGTGATGAGGGCTTTAACCATGGTGCATTAGTGATGTCTATGTTCTGGATCCCTTTCCCCACCCACGACGTGGGGGAGCCCAGTTCTAGTTCCATCTCCATCTGAAGAGCCATTCCGACATCTTGAAGGACGTGGAAAGGGAACTCCATCGACAGGGTTTTTCAGGCCCCAAGCCTGGAGGGGAGAGGTGCCGTCTCCTCCCCCCACGCATGTGGTCCCATGGTTGGTACAGAGACAGCACACCGGCGTGGAGAGGAGGCAAGAGAGCGTTTATTGTTGGGAAGGGGTTTATAAAGCTTTTAGGAGGGTCAAAGGGGAACCAATCACAAGTTCAGGGTCACACAGAAAAAACTATCAGGTAAAGGGTCAACAGCCAATAGGAAGGGGTTAACCAAGGACCAATGAGAAACACCTCAGGACACCTTCCCAGGACATTCCTGAGATAACACTACCATGGGGGGTCTTGGGAAGAAGAAACACGTGTTTGCAAAGAGACCAAAAGCCATTTTAAGACATGTCCAAACAAGTTTCTCATCAGATTTAGTGCTACATCTAAGGCTTAAGACCATTGTAGCTGCCAATTAAATCCTGACAGAAAGAAAACACCTGTATGCTTGTCATCTGAACTGTGATCTCCTTTTTTAAGGGTCTGTAATGTAATGTAATGGCCAGTCTTCGCGAGCGAAGATTTTGGGAAAGGTCATTAACCCTTCCAGCCTGCGCAGTGGATTTTTAGGTGAGACACAGCGTGCGCTGAACTGAGCCCACCCTTTAGTCCTGAGGTTCATCTGCTGGGGCCGAGCAAAGCTTGGACAGTGGCAGTGAGGTCCCCAGGATGTAGGTTTGTTTAGAGTGACCTTCTCTTAGGTGGATTGCCTTCCACGGCTGACGAGCTCCACCTGCCCAGGGGGCCAGGAATCGAACCCGGTGCCTGACTCTTTTAAGGGTCTACATGAGCTGCAAAGCAGCAGATTTTATCTTAGCAGTGTGGAGAAAATGCTATAGTTTAATATTTAATAAATTACTTTAATGTATTTTTTGTTAAACATCTATTTAAAATTAAATAAAAATATGAAAAATGCAAAATAAATCCAAAATAATATAAATTTATGGAGAATTTAAAATATTAAGTGATACATTAGATGCCAAAATTTCAGAGGTAACAGAGCAGAGATCAGTGTCTAAAAAGTTTATTCTCCAAGACAGTAAATTACATGATAACCAGAAAAAAAAATCAAAATATCTGATGAATATTAATCATTTTAAAATAATTTTATAAATTAATTGAAATATTAAATGAACCTTTGACCTAACCAATTAAATGTATTGTAATTTGTTTCCATTCAACTTCTTAAGTCTATAATATCTTAACAGTCAATGATTAAAATTTTCATTGTACATTAATTTTTTTTTAAAATTCAACTGATCATTGAAAACAATTCACACTGCCACATACCTTTAAAGGTGTCTGGTCTGTGAAAGAAAAGTTGCTTGTAAATTGATGAAATTACTGAATATTAAAGTGGAATTACACCTGTCTTTCAAAGAGTTAAATGAATTCCTCTTACAAATTCAGTACTGTGAATATTAATATTTTGTAGTTATGTAGTATTTTCTTTCACTAGTTATAATTTCACAGCTTGGTACCTTTAAACAGTACAATTACCTTTGTTAAATTGAATATGAAAAATCAGCTATTAGCTATTTAAATTGTAATTTCTATAAAAAGTTCTTAAAACCTCAAATTATCAGAGAACTAATTTAAAACTCTGTATGTTTGCCAGGGAATCATACACTGGACATGTGCTTTTTGCTTCATAATCCAGAAAAGCGATGTCTTGCTCTGAAAAGACCTCACTTTAAAATGAAATTACTTTCACTCCCTTCTGGTCCTGCTAACACTGCAATATAATTTTAGAACTTTAGTTCAACTGCTATACTGTTTTTTGCATGAATTATTCTGGACTCCATCTAGCTGGTATGTCACATAGTGGTTGCCCAAACAGTGTCACTTTAAGGAGGGGAAAAAAGTCACTAGTTATAATTAAGTGATGGGTAACCTATCACTAATTTTTGAGTAATGTTTCAGCACTTGATAGATACCTTGATATCACACTACTCTGTTAGTAAAAAACTAACACTAAATAGTAAAGAAATATTCTTGTAAATATACTAACAGAAGTTGTACTAAAAAATAATTACTTCTAATAGTAAACAACTACTACAGCTAATTTGGAAAAAAAAAATCACAAAACCCCCTCCCAACATCCTATCCTAGTTGGTTAAATGTGTTAGGGAAAAGAACTAAAGTCAAACTGCTTAGTCAATAATGAACAATCAAAAGGAAAGCACAGCTGCACACTGCTTGTTCCTTTTCAAATTAAAGTCTCCTAAGTGCTTCAAGTGCAGGTGTCTAGTCTTTTATGAATATAACTGGGAATTCTTACAGAAACATGTACATAAAGGTTAAGACAGCTGGTTTAACATCTATTAGTTAGAAATTATATCTGCAGCACCACTACTTAGTGAACAGAAGTTTCTGTGACAAGCAAGAAGTACTATTCAGAACACAGGCCATTTAAAGAAAATACTGTGGGGGCAGGAGGGGGAGGATTTAAAAGTTTTAGGCAAGAAAATTATATAGATTTTTTGATTTTTCTCTGAAATGTCAATAATAATTTTGAAGAACAGTGCACAAGTGATATGTGGACTAAAGTTTGTGGTGAATGGAAAAAGAATATACAGCTCTATATGTATTCCCAAAACTGTACTTGTCCTTTGTTCTGTGGAGAATTACGTTCCTCTCAGTTCAGTGGATGAAAAATTGCATCCTTTATCTTATAATATCTTATGTGGTATTCATAGCAGGCTGGAATGTGTAAGAAACAACATTTTATGCAGAAAGAATGCAGAAATGATACAACTTGAGGCAACAACTGCAAACATTTCTGCAGTTGTATGATCCCATGTGTTTTCAGGTTGCTTAAGCTGGATCTTTCAAAACACTAGGTATGAACTAGTTCTGCAGTACACAAAGCATTTAAATAAAAATAAGCATCATTTTAAGGAAATTTTACTATATGTCTACCCATCAATTATTTCGTCATTATTCTTTAAAAATGCAAAGATTAATATTAAAGATAACAGTTTAGGTCCAACAGGTCAGCAAAGTCAAGCTGTTGCCATGGTTCTGTGCAAATTCAAATGACAAGGTAACATTTTATTGTGTTTGCAAAATTTACTCTGTATCTATGGTAATAGTTCTTTTCTTGTCTGAATTTTAAAAAAAAACACATTGATTTTCTTTGTATTGTACAATAACTCTTTTAATAGTTTTCAGCTGAATGTATGGGGGACTAGAGAAATCATAAATCAAGTCTTGATATAAATAAGCTTGAGATACTTCACAAGAATTGTATCAAAGTTCTATTTGAGTTAATATTGATTTATCCTCCAATAAGGAGATGTTCCTGTTTGCTCTTCCTTGGTTTAGTTGAGGTCTTTGCTATAAAATTAAAACCATGTAAAACCTGTGAAATAAGCTTCTTGATTGTGGTAGAGAGTGGATCATACCTGTGAATCCAGGTAGACAGAAACACAGATAGCCTCCAAGCCTGTTGATGCAGCTTCCTCCATGCAAACAAGGCAAAGTTTCACACTCATTTACATCCATCTCACACAGAGACCCATAGTATCCAGGTGCACAGTTACAGATGAATCTTCAGAAAAGGGAAAATCAGGTAAGTTAACAGAAGTAACAGTGTGATCTATTCCAATATTTTGAAGCTTTATATATCACCCGATGTCAAGTTAGTGTCCCTAACCCTCATCCATATTAAAATAACAAACTTTTCTAATTTCCATCCTTCTGAAGCAAGCAGAGTGATTTACTCTTTGTTAAATTAGTAGAAAAAAATGGACACAGTAATTTTAATTGAAGGTATAAGGAATGACTTAAGGACTAGTAGTCTTCTGACCCAAGTCTTGTGGAGTGCTGTTAAAAAAACATATAGTACAAGTTTTTCTCTTGCTTTCATTTAATTTTTAGTAAACCTTTACATTTGAAAAAGTATCTGTTGGAAGCTGAAAAAAGAGATGCATGTAGCAATCTAACTCAAGATCAATTTTCTTCTATTTCAGTCTTTTTCCAAATAAATAAAATAATAATAAAATAAGTAAGAGACTTTTCCCCTTCTAATTTCCTTCCAGTTTGCATATGGACAGAAAACTGAGTCAGTAGGATTGGCCTGCTTTACTTTAACACCAAATCCTTGTCATATGCTTAAGGTCCCATCCAAATATCGAGGCAGTAAGCAGAATTAACGTAATAAAATCAGGGAATCAGATTTCATTTAGTAGTCACTAGCCTGTTAACAAGATCCAGGCAAGTTCCATTGTTTTTGCAGGGTCTTGATAAGCATTCATTGATCTCCACTTCACACAGGGTCCCAGTATAGCCATGTTGGCAGGAGCATCTAACAAAAAGGATGTCAGTACATTAATTTTTAGTTCATTCTAAAGAGTCCAGAAAAACACAGCAGATATTGAGGGGTATGAATTATGTGGTACCAAAATCACGTTTGCTTTTTTTGGGTCATTACAAAGGACTATATTTTAACAAGCTTCACAAGTGCAGTGACTGTAGACCAGTAAATAAGACTTTCATCATTATTAGCTGAAGGCCACAGGCTTTGTGCTAAATCCACTGTGCAAGGGCTTACGTAGGACTTGCCTTGGCCTGAGCTGGTTTTCACTTGTTTTTACACCTGCCCTGGAGCCAAGTAACTGATACCTCCTGTGCTATAGTTTCAGGTCTGCAAATAGCACCTATGGTGAGAGTGCAAGACGCTGGGATGATCATGGTGTTACAAATAATAGCCTTTTGTGTCCCACACTTGAAGGAGGGGATGCCATCCTCCAGAATTGGGCTCATGGGAATCTTGTGAAGTTTAGTAAGACCAAGTGCAAGGGGCTGCACCCGGCTTGGAGCAACCTCTGGTATCAATATAGGCTGGGGGATAAACAGATCAAGAGCAGACCTGCTGGCAAGGACTTGGGGGTCCTGGAGCATGAGACACTGGACATGAGCTGGCAATATGTGCTTGCAGTCCAGAAAGCCAATTATATCCTGGGCTACATCAAAGGGCCAGCAGGTCAAGGGAGGTGATTCTGCCCTTCTACTCCAGTCTGGTGAGACTCTGCATGGAGTGCTGCGTTCAACTCTGGGGTCCCCAGCACAGAAAGGACATCAGCCTGCTGGAATAAGTCCAGAGAAGGCCACCAAGAACGGTTAGAAGGATGGAGTACCTCTCCTATGAGGAAACTCTGACAGTTGTGGTTGTTCAGCCTAGAAAAGAGAAGGTTTAGGGGTGACCTAATTGTGGTCTTCCAGTATCTGAAAGGACCTTACAAGAAAGAAGGAAAGGGACTTTTTACAAGAGCATGTAGTGAAAGGTCAAGGGGGAATGGATTCAAACTAAAAGAGAGTACGTTTAGATTAGATATTAGGAGGAAGTTCTTTGCTGTGAGGGTGATGAGGCACTGGAACATGTTGCCCGGAAAAGTTGTGGATGTCTCATCCCTGGCAGTGTTCAAAGCCAGGCTAGCTGGAGCTCTGAGCAACCTGTTCTAGTGAAAGGTGTCCCTTCCAGTGGCAGGGTGTTTGGAACTAGATGATCTTTAAGGCCCCTTCCAACCCAAACCATTCTATGATTCTGTGTGAGCTGGGGAAACTGGTAAACAGTGCAGAGGAAGTAAATTGTGATAAGAAAATATACAGAAAAGGCTCCAAGCAGACCTGAGACTGAAGATGAGAGAACCCCTACTGTAAAAATCACACTTCTCATGAGAAAGACTTCCTGATGCCACTGACTCACAGTAATACTGCCAGTTCTTCTTGAGGAAGATCAAAATCACTGATCACAAGATCCAGACATTGTGAGAGTAATCATAACAAAGGATACAAGAGCTACGTAATTGCAAGATTTCTTACATAACAACTACAACTAAATTGTTCATGAAGATTTTCTATTTATTTCAACTCAGATTATTTGCATTATTTTAACAGGACTAACAACAACAGTTTTCTGGATTTTATTGGATTCTTAAGATTTTAATTAGCCCTACAATAGATTTTTGGGTTCACATGTATGGTGTACATGTATGACTTTTTGCTCACAAGAAGATCTAGACTGTAATGTAGCTATCAAACACATTGAAGGTCAACAGACATTAGACAGGCAAAGTACCAAAGCAATAGCTAGATGATAAATATCCATCTATCATACTGTATATCTGTCATTCGAATAATTTTCCTCACCTGTAGTGGTTGATCCCATCCACACAGAGACCTTCATTTTGGCACGGATGGGAGATGCACTCATCACTGTTAACTTCACAGTAAGTACCCTCAAATCCTGAAACATAGATCACATTAACTATGAATGAATGAACTCTACTACATGATCTAAATATAAGGGTCACAGCTTCTCTTGGAGGTTTGGCTGTCTGAGTCTAGGAGCAACTTAGACAATGCAAGTGGCAGGCCTGAGAAACCTAAGCTGCACTTGAAGCCATTCAAGAAAGAGATGAGGGAAGTATCAGCAATGACTACCTCTTCTTTTTGGAGCATTCAAGCTGAGGCTCTTTGCCCTGGGTGTCTGACTGACCTGTGTTGCAGCCATGTGCATGCCTAGCCATGTAGCTGCTTATTTGAATGTTGACTTTGGTCTTCAGAGTAGCTTCCTGGCTTGACCTTGGATCTGTCCCATTCCCCGTGGCTTTGACTGGTGCTCTGGCATACTGTGCTGATCCTAGATACAGCCATTGGGCCTGACCTGCTTGCCATATTCATATACTGTCAGAGAGCAAGGTCCCTGCTCTGGCAACCAAGGATTCCTGGCTTACCTTTGCTCCTGGAGCAGTCACTGCTCGCTGACTCTAAAATCTGGACAACAAGTGGAAGGAAACAAAAGAATTTTCTCCAATTATTTTTGTTCTTAGTTTCAAATAATTTCCAGACAGTGTATGAAGTTTTAGGATACTTTAATGAACCAGAGAGAACAGATTTGGTATGAGTATCTGTTTAAATATACTGGGGAAATGTACCCCTTTTTAAAAGACTGAAAAGGCTTTCTTGGAGAGTGCAGAACAAAAGAAACTAAAAGCTAATTCAGTAATTAATATATTACAGAGCATAGTGGAAGTTAGAGAGACCACATTTATTCAAAGCAGTCAGTAGTTGAGAAAAAAAAAATTAAGTGGTTTTAATATTTAAATGAAGAAAAAATGTGATTAAGATCTTATCTGCACAGTACATTACTTGCATAATACATTACATTTACCTGTGTAAATGTTCCAGAATATACACTAAAAAGAAATAAGTCATCTTTCAGTGATACATGAACACTATTTCTGCTCTTAGAATACTATATCTTAAAACTTCCACCTAAATAAATATTCTGCTAAATGCATGGTTGTGTTAAAGTTCTATACATACAGTGGCTAAACTATAGCTACTTAGTTGAATTTTGAACAAATTAAATATATATGTTTTCAATTGATGTAATAATGAAACCACTACAGTGAGTAAACTATTTGCACTGCAATGAGAATACACGACTCCTGATTGCATATTGACCAAAGAACATTTATGGTGTTCAACAAGCATTTTTGAACATCAATTAGATGAAAAAATTAAATTAAGAAAACTATAAAAAATAGTTACTGAAATTCAGTATATATTACTATATACTGAATTCAGTATACTGAAATTCAGTATATATTACTATAAACATGATGAAGGTTTTATTGGATGTTTTGTTAAAGCAACAAGGAAAAATTGTTCCCTATACTTTTTTAGATACTCAAATAAGGATAATAATTGCTTTTATTGCTATATAATGTATTTTTAGTTTTCAAAGTACTTAATGAAAGTGGGGAGATCATGAAAGACAACAGTTAGAATAGTATGGCTTATTTTTATCTAGAGAAAACCATTACTGGAAAAACAAATGTCTTAGTCAGAGTTGTAGGGAAAACTGTAGAAAGAAATCTCTGCTGGCACTCTGATATATGTTCTAAACGTGAGCCCACATCAAAGTAGTTGGTATTTTATTCTTAGCAAGATTATTTCTGTTTAACAGCTTTCTGGGCTAGACCTGACTGAAACGAGTTCTTAATATTTGCTGAAGGTTTCACAGCAGTGTCTGCTACAAAGGTAAAAAAAATAATGCCTGGAATGTATCTCAAACTAACTCTTCAATTACAGTCACTTATACTGCTATGATGTTATTCTTTTTTTCAGAAATGTCATGCTTCAGAAAATGAAGAGATACCCTCATTTATTTACTATTTGTATGATGTTTCACAAAAAAAACCCAAAACACAAACACCCAATGGTAAAAGAATTGCCATAATAAGGAAAAAATTATCTGTCCCAGTGTACTGCTTTGAAGTAGCTCCCTCAGCACAAGCAACCTTGTTGTATTTTGAATGTTTTAGTTTATTATTTGCAAATGGGTCTGAATCAGAGTAAACAATACGAACATTTTTCTTATCTGTAGCATGTGTAATATGCATCTTAATGCTGCGATTTGAACCTTCATCTGTATCTGCCTATAGTTTAAGGAAAAAAGAAAAGAACTGTAAACTAGCACTCCAGAGACCAAGTTCAGTACTAGACCTGGTCACTGACACACACACAAAATAATCAGTAACTGTCCTTTTAAAACATGCCACTCCAGTTCCACTGGGTAAGAGCAGAAAAGATGGTAACGTTTCTCTAACTCTGGCTTAATTAAGAAATTGGAGGCCATAGTGAGAGACCAGGATCACAAGACCATTTGTAGTCAACTTCAGCATCTGTGATTTCTCATTTATTTGTAATGTTTGACATTTTTGAAATTAAGTTTCATTACAGAGTAGAAGGCTGTGCCAATGGGCGGGGAAAATGCAGCTTCACTGAAATTAGTACATTTAAAGAGAAAGCAAACCAAGGTAATACTATGAATAACTCAGAGATACTCCACAAAGCTTGCACACCCAGTAACCAAACAGAGCAGGTTGTATTGCTGAAACTAGTACATATTCATCACATTTCTATTACATATTTATTACACTTCCTGAATACATGCTAATTATTTCTGTGGACATATGTGGATATGGTTTTGGGTCTTCTGGTGAATCTTTTCTACTAAAGAGTATCTCAAATATGTGGTCAAGTCATAAGGTACATCTCATCATTCTTTGCTCTAACATGCAGTCCTTCTTCTCAAAACTAAGACATCTAGTACATATTAGTCTCTGATTACAGATAAATGAGGAAGCAATAGTTGGCAAAAGACACAAGATCAAAATGCTGTTGTACTCAAGTTAAAAGAATTTTCCCGCATCTTTGCCCACTGCTGCATAGACTCCCTTTTAAAAGAAAATATCACTTATTTGGTAACAATCCTGGTAACAGGCTTGATGCTGTAAAGTGGTTTTTATTTGTTAAACATATTTTGCTGTATTTTTCCTGTCACATTAGAAAAACTGAAGGTGTAAACAGAATCTCATTGCCTTACTGGTATCTATATTTTTTTTTTTTAAATCAAAGGGATACACTACTTAGTTTGAAATACTTATTATTTCGTTGAAAATATATAGGCATTTTTGAGGAAGTGAAATGCACCTCAGAAATGTTAACACTTTTTATAGTAACAGAGAACATTTTCCAGACTGTCAGAAATTAACAGAGATGAAAAACAACTGAAAATCATTACAGTACTTTGTGTTAGAAAATCTACATTTATTTCTCTATATTTCTAATTGTTCAGGTGACATGAAAGTGACTTTAATGATATGAGGTCTAGAAATGTCTTAAATGCTGTTACTTTAAGACGGGACATTCCTTCTCTTTCTCTGAAATATAGGAAATGAATCCTGCATGTCTTAACTCTGTCTATGAGATTTTTGAGAGCTGCGAAGTGAAAGAATATGCAGAGTATAGAAGCTAAATATCTGTTGTCATATTTATGATCATTTTTATCTCCTTTTTCCATTGCAGAGAAATACTACAGAATTGACCTCTGCAGGTAACATAGAGGACTAACAGGATCCTAAAAGGATTCTTTCGCTATAAGATCTCTACTATTTTATTCATCAGTACAATATAAAGGATTATATTTATATTTGTCTCCTTACCATGAACCATTTATGAACCAACGTTTGCAAGCAGCAGAGATATCACAGCTGCCCCATAATCATTAGTTCAGGTACTTGGGTTATTCAGCATAACAAAGGCAGGTACATATATCAAAATCAAAAGTGTGTAAAATATTAGGCTCTTTAAAAAGGCTATTTCCATCTGTGAATTATGTATGTGTGTGCCTGAAAAAGAAACTGGCATAGAGGGGCTCAGGAATCTGACAATGGTAATCTGAATTTGTATAATTTCTGTTCTTCAGCATCCACTTATTATTTCTACTTGGTATTATAAAGTTTGTGCATTATTATGATTTTCACTTAGCCTTGTTTCAGACATGGACTGAAAGATATTTTGCCTCAGTTCAAACTTCTAGCTCTAACATCCCATAGACCAACTAAAAATAGTCACTAGCATGCTAGAACAAAGGATATAAAAAAACAAGGTCTCATGGGACAGAGTTATTGACAGTAGTCTGATAAGAGGTTAAAAAGTCCTGGAAAGAACTGTTTAAGAACAAGGACTTCAGAAATTACCCTGAAGCATCAAGAGAGTATTGCTTTTAGAAGGACTACTTGGAAGATAAAGAAAAAATAAGATGGCTAATGCCAGTACAAACTGTAGCTATTGTTTCTCCTTAGACATAATACAGTGCTCTTCCTAGATATCTTTAACAAATTTTCCTGGAACAAGACACATAATTTCCCTACACCCTAAAACTGGTGGTTGTAACCTTGAGACCCCTGCAATTCCTTTTGCATAAACCAGGTTTTTTCAAGTTCCCAACTTTTAGCCTTATATCTTTAAAGCTGCAATGAGCACAAATAAGATGACAAAGCTTTTGAGTACTTATGTGCTGTAATGACATAAGTTGCTGCTCTCTGTTCTTTTTACATCTCTTTAAAACTGTGCTTCCCAGAACTGTGTAGATTAAAAAAAAATCCCTACAGCAATAATAATCCAGCAACAGGTAACTGGTAAAAAATTCAGCCTGTCTACCGTTTGATAGAATTGTCCTAAGCTGCCTAAATAGTCAGCAGAGTGACATAAATATTTCTATAGCATTAGCCATTTGACTCTGTATGTCTGCTTTTGAGTGAAATGCATAACCTCAGAAAATGACAGCACCTTAATGTAATACTGTGGACATCTATATCTGGTCAAATTAATCCAGGTATTTCTAGTGTATTTGTTTCAAAAATACATACAGTATTTAATTGATCTAATTTCCCATCTGATTATCAGAACTCATTAAAATGTTACTGAATTAACACAGAAGCTGATCAAATAATCCATATTTTTGAAAAGAGTACATAAAGCTTTGATATGAACACTCTCTCTATATGTATGCAATGTATAATGTATAGTGTTTCCTGATAATTTTTCCATCACAACCTAACAGGTAAGCAGCAAATTGCTTCCACTGTAATAAGGAGGCTGCATAAACATAATGAGTTTATCCTATCCATATTACTTGGACTAATGAAGCAAGATCTACATCTAATTTTAGTGAGAGATTCATTTCTACCTTTTAAGAAACAGAAATTCCAAGAACTGTCTTAATTAAACAACCTTGCATTTCACTTCCTGTTTTTGTGTCAGCAACAACTGTATCTGCTGCTGCTACTAATCTTGCCTTGCTTTAGCTCCTAGATATATCTACTCAATTCTCATAGAAGAATAAATCACTGTTATAAAACTCTCTTATTAGAAAACACTAGATATTTTCTGACCCATAGTTTATGGTTGCAAATTATTTCTTTATCTTGTTATTCTCTATAATATTTCTGTGCTCGTAATTCCCCACGTTTCACACTTTGTGAATATTGTTACCTTTTATGTCCCACTTCATCATTAATTAAGCTTGTTTTTCAACAGTCCTAGCCAGAGAGCTGATCTTGCACTGTGTAGTTGTATGTCCTCTTATAGTTTTTCCTCATTCTGAATATACTTTTTTCAGTAATTTTTTTGGTGTGGAACAAAATTGTTCTCAGAATGCTGAACTATTTTTACCAAACTGCCCTGTCTTTCCTTTGTGTTGTCTTTACAAAACTAACACTTTTGTTCTTGATATTATCTAGAACAGCATGGGCTAATGCCCATACTCTATTTCCAATCTAGTTCACTTATATATATATTTGGATTTTTTGCATGTAGACTTTTTTGGGAATTTATGAATAGTTGCCCAGGTTCAACTACAAATATTTCATTATTTAAATTCTATAGTTTTGCTCACATTTCCTACCTTGTTCTTCTGTTACACTAAATTTCCATTTCTATTATTAAGATTAATTCCAAGAATGGAATTCCTTAAGAACAGAAAAGCATGTTGATAAATTAAGCAATAAAATCCCACTATTTGCCCTAAGTTTTCCATTTCTTCTCTGTGTTGTTTGCATTTAGTATGTACAGTGCTGGTTACATGCCTAACAGCTCAAAACCCTATGTCCTTCCAATTGCCTTGATCAAACCCTTGCTTTTCTATTTCTGGCAAAGTACATAAGAAGAGATGTTTTCTGTACACATCTTCAGAAACTTGCTCTATTGCAGTGATTCTTAAACTTTTGCAATAATGCCTCCCCTACAACATTCTTGCAACCATCAATATAACACCATACAATTATAGAGACCGTAATGTTTTAAACTGTTTAACTTGCTTGTGTGGACAATTTCACTTAAAGTTATGGTCTAACACTGTTCCAGAATCTATGATATGAGATCCCAGTTTGTTACACAAATGTTATCATCTATCTCCTTGCAGGAAGAAACCCTCTATATCTAGGGCAGACAGCTCAAGAGGAAGTTTTACACTAATGCTATTTATCGAATTCTAGAAGTCTTTAGAGCAAAAAGAGACAACTGTAGTTCCCTAACATACATACAAGAACAAAGATGTGGAGTTTTACTTTATACTACAACTAGCGATGGCTTTGTTATCTTCCTACCAATTTTCCGTGGTAATTCTGTCCTAGGCTAACATCCTTCATACTCTTTTTTTTGGCTGATTCCAACTGGATGACGTTCAACAAGGCCAAGTGCCGGGTCCTGCACTTTGGCCACAACAACCTCCTGCAGCACTACAGGCTGGGGACAGAGTGGTTGGAGAGTAGCCAGGCAGAAAGGGACCTGGGAGTTTGGATTGACAGGAAGCTGAATGTGAGCCAGCAGTGTGCCCAGGTGGCCAAGAAGGCATCCTGGCCTGTGTCAGGAAGAGTGTGGCCAACAGGACCAGGCAAGTGATTCTTCCCCTGTACTCAGTGCTGGTGAAGCCACACCTTGATTATTGTGTCCAGTTCTGGGCCCCTCAGTTCAGGAAGGATATTGAGGTGATGGAGCAGGTCAAGAGAAGAGCAACAAGGCTGATGAAGGGACATGAACACAAGTCCTATGAGGAGAGGTTGAGGAAGCTGGGGTTGTTTAGCCTGGAGAAGAGGAAGCTCAGGGGAGACCCCATCACTCTCTACAACTCCCTGAAAGGAGGTTGTAGCCAGGTGGGCATCAGTCTCTTCTCCCAGGTAGCTATCAGTAAAATAAGAGGGTATGGTCTTAAGCTGTGCCAGGGGAAGTTTAGGTTAGATATTAGGAAGAAATTCTTTACAGAGAGGGTAATCAGGCATTGGAATGGGTTGCTCAGGGAAGTGGTGGATTCTCTGTCCCTGGAGGTTTTTAAGATGAGACTGGATGTGGCACTTAGTGTCATAGTCTGGTAACCAAAGTGCTGTTGGATCAAAGGTTGGATTTGATGATCTCAGAGGTCCTTTCCAACCCAGCTGATTCTATGATTCTGCCCAATTTACATTCTATCAGCTTTTGTCTTTTCTGACCTAGCCCAGCTCTCTTTAATCAGGAGATAGTCTCTTTTCCTTCTAAATAGGTACCACTGTCAATAGCATGACTTACGGTCCTCTTGTGCCCATCTCAGATATGGTGTTCTATAGATGATCGTTAGAATTTGGAAAGTGCAGCTACATTTTGTGAATCCTGCTAAGCCAGATTCATACTTTCTAATGACTGAACTATTAACTACTGGCAAATGGTTTAATCCACATACCATTTGCTACTAAATCAGGTGTCTTGGAGTAATCTAGCTATGTCAATGTGATTGCCCTTTGTATCAGGGTTATACCTTGTATAACCCTAACAAGTTTATCAGGAGAAAAAGGGAGGCACATGGCAGACAAATATAGATTAATATAGAAGACAACTGAAGAATTAGATTTCGTCAAACTCCTTTCAATTAAAATTCTTTATTTTACTATCTCTCTTTTTATGATAAGAGTCCTGAATAAATGGTTGCATTTTTCCTAGCATGAATGATTAACTCACTTCATGAATTATGCCTTTAATCCCTTTTCGATGATGAATTTTCCACTTTCCAAGATTTGTTAGCAATGCATGTTGCTGATTCACATAACTTCCCTGCTACTTCCCTGAATATTTCCTAGCTACAAGCTTCAAGATTCTTGAAGATTCCATCAAAGCTCTCCAAGAATTCTGACAGAAAGCTTTTTTGATTCTTCTGCAACTGCACAAAAATGTGTGGAAAACACGACTTTTCTGAGGAATGTTAAAAAAAACTTGAACTACATGTCTCTCTACAGATTACTTCTGAAAAAGGTTTCAAAAATCAATACATTGTGTCAAAAGCTGTTTTTAAAAAGCAGCTTCTCTTAAAGCTACTTCAATAAGCAACTTGCACACCTCCCCAGTGACTTCTTTTTTTAACTCAGCAGCTTGTGGTAGCCTTTACCTTAATAGTAAAAAACCCCAAGGTATTACATATTCCTGATTCTTATGTATTATGTCCATATCTTTGTAGCTCAGTAAATGACATGTAACACTGCAATTAATGTATATGGTATCCTCAGTACCTAAGACACCCCTACCTCTGTAGGCACAACAATGATGACTTCAAAATTCTTCCTAAACTCTAAATTTTCACTAGTTAATGTGCTCCACAGTTCCTACACAATGATGTTCTGCACAGTTAAACTGTTGCTCCGTTCCAACTTAGCAGTTCTTGCATATCAATGGAGAGATTGTATCTTTTAAGCAATGGCCCAGGAAAGCTGTCAGCAACTGTTGTGATTTTGCTTGTTATGCATACAGAGAGCAATCCCCTGTATCCATTAGGCAAAGAAAGATTACTTTCCTGATGTGCCAGGCCTTCCTGACAGCTCAGCAGGAAAAGAAACCATTTCCAACTTGCTCCAATTTTTGTACTTTTAACAATTTGCATATATGTTGTCTACTTTTGCCTGTCTGTTTTGTCAATTTAGTTTGTCAGCTCTGCTGGCCAGGTGTATGTCTATCTCTATGCCATTGTAACAATTGACTCAGAAATAGTAATTCTGAGTCCTGAACTTAAACCACCATAGATTTAATAAGTATTGTAATATAAGAAATTAATAATTGGCAAATTGACAGCTATCCTACCAGTCTTTTAACACAACAGATAGACCTGATGTAATTCTTGGTGGGTTTATGTGCTTTGAAAAGTATATTTTGCTACTTAAACTGAAGATAGCGATAAATTCAACACATATTTGCAACTTTTCTGCAGCACAACAGACAATGGAAGAGATTAACTATACCAGTCCTTACCTGTTTTGCAAATGCACATTGGATTTCCATCCACTTGTGCCAAACAGGTTGAATTGTTGATACATGGATTGTAAGGCAGCTCACAAGGACTGAAGCGCTGGTGGCAGAAATCACCAGTATAAAATGGAGGACAAATGCATACAAACTGCCCCGGCTTCACAGACTCATAGCAGGTGGCTCCATTCAAGCATGGTTCAGATTCACATTCATTTATATCTTCACTGCAGTCTGGTCCTGTCCACCCTGCTGTACACGTGCATCTGGATGGAGGGAAAAAAAAAAAAGTGTTGACATAGTGGCTGAATGAAAATCAACAACTTAGCCCAATTGGTTCCAACTATTTCTATTTAAAAAAGAAACAAAACTAGAAACAAAATCAATTATATTTTTCATCTTTTCATAGCTTTTCTTTTCCTGGCAATTGTATCAGATTGCACTATGAATAAAAGTTATATTCAATTTCTTCTCCCACCATTTATTCGAACAAAAGCAAAAAGATTTATTCTAGGTCACAGTATGACTCGGAGAATCATCTGGTTTAGCAGATACTGACAGAATCATCTCTGGATCTTCTTTAAGCTGGAGCAACAGCACAAATTATCAAACATGAAATGGAAATTTGCTTAAGATTGAGGATTAGAAGGACATCTTTTCATATGTGTGAAACTAGTAGGTACTTCAGTGTTTGGGATGAAATGCACCAGGCAGCATATTCAGTCCACTCTAAGAAAGAGGGTAGGAGGTCAAAAGCATTATGAAGTATCCTATTTTCATCGTGTTCTTTCTCTTTTTGGTATTCTCTTGTGAAGATATGTTAGTGATAAAACAGAAGAGAAAAACTGGACCAAAATCTAAATTACATCTGCTTGTAAAGAAGCTATCTTCATGACTTAGATATCTATTTTTATTCACAACATGAATATGATAATGTTCTATAAATTCAGATATAATAATTTGCTAATAATTTCAAAGTTTGCAGAGCAAAATTTTTTAATTTGCTGCAATAGAAGAAGGTTCATTATACTTCAAAAGTCATGTATTCCTGTTACTTTCACTGAAGATAAAAAGGAAATCAACATGTATTTGCAACTCATTTTCAGGACAAGAGACAATATGAAAGATGAACTATACCAGCTTTTATCTACTTTGATCAATATTGATTTCAGGCATTAAAACATTCAAATATATCTTCATAGTTCTAATTTGATAAAAGGAATTGTTCTTAAATAATAAACAGGTCATTTAATAGAGAATCAGTAATGTAATTCTGTTCTGTAAGGCACAGGTATTGCTTGCCAAACAAAAGGCAAATTTCACCCTTTAAAACACTGTATTTACAGTGTTTTCTTTGGAATTTTTAATGTTCTATGTTATTGATTTTGGGGTATAATTTCCATGTCTCATGAAATGAAAAGGACATAATGAAGCAACTTTATATTTGAAAGGCCTGAGTATTTTATCAATAAGGATTCAAAAATCAGGTTACTGTACGTTTCTCATGGGAAGGGAGCTATCAAAAAGCACTCAGGCAATCTTAAAATAACTCTGACAAAAATCACATTTTAGGACTCATTTATCAGTTATAACATCCAAAATATACTTTTGGAAATATGGTTACAAGTAAATATGCTTTGTTACTCTATGCTTGTACACAAAAATCATACCTGCTTTTGTTATTCATGACAGAACCAATCTAGTATCTAGAGGCAACGCCCACTAATACTACACCCACAACTCAACACTTTGTTTAATTTTCTCCAGATTAGTCAACACATAAAAGTATGAGCCTCTTACAAATTAGGTATCTCCAAATGTCTGAAACTGGACATAGTAGAACACTCTGTCCCAACAGATCAGAACACAGATGTTGTTTGTTTTATGGAAGCTCATTTTTTTCTTGAATTCATTTATAAAGTTCTGAATAAATAACTATCAATGAACTACTACAAAGTGTCTATGCTCCATTTTTAACTTGGAGAGCCTTTCACTTCATATTAGGAGAACATGGTTCAATTCTTCACTGGTCCGACTTCAGGGACATAACTGAGGTACAGAGGAGAGCACATTAAACATGTTTCATTCCCTTCTTCCTAATGAGTTTCATAACTGCCTTTGAGTTATCAAAACCATTCCGTATGGCCACAGGGAACATTAGGTCACTGAAACACAGCAGTTATTTACGCTACACAACTAGCCAGTCCTACCCTGGCTTCATGCCACCTGCCAACTGAGATGCAACAGTCAATATTACTGCAAAGAAGACAATCACAGAGCTTTTGTACTTGTTTCTGTACTATCAAAAAAGTTGCTGGTGACATCATTAAAAGTGAAAAAATATATAGTAGTGTCTATCCTGAGGCCCAGTTTTAAGAATAGAGACAAAATCTTGTCTTAATGAGAACTACTATTTAAATAAGGTAAGGAAGTGTTATGATTATTAAAGGCAGATTATTAATTAAGCTACTATAGCTGGTATTCTTGGACACTATGCAATCAAAAGGCAAAAACCCAAACAGTCTTTTTCAAAATGACTATTTTTTTTTCACTGTGTTAGAAAAATCAAGATGATTTCTAGGATTCTCAGGGGAAAAAGAAAATAAAAAAGCTAACATATGCTTTTAAGAGACCATATAAAGATAAGATAGTCAATGCTGAACTTCTTTGTGTTGTTTTACCAACATAAACATTTTTTTTCAATAACCAAATCCAAATATTCCCATTGATATTACAAAACCAAATCATGCATGGCTCTTTTCTGTAAACTATTCATTTTAACAATATAAGTCACATATAGCGCTTTAACTGTGAAATGCATAGAACTTCTTTAATACATACAGATCAGCTTCCATAAGAACTATCTGTTGACTTTCCATACAGCTCCCCACAAATTTAAGAGCTTTCTGTACAGTTACAAACCAAAGGAGAGGGTAATGAAAATAGACAGTATAAATTATATTCATGGTTTTGTATTTTACTACCTGTTTAAACATTAGAGTCCAAGTTGAAAATTGCCAGCTATAATCATGAACGGCATCCAAAAAACTAATATTAAAGTTCTTCTATCTCTATATGATGCATTAAATATTAAATTCTTTGGTTCTTACCTGCTTTAAAATTCCCTTTTTACTTCTCACATTCCAGTGAAATATATAGGTATCAGTTGCTGTATATTCTACCTTAAAAGTTTTAAGGAATTAAATAAGAGGAAAGAATCTTAAGATTTCCTGAATGGTTGATTTTGGATAAAAGTTTCTGAGGTTCATCTAGACCCCCCTGCTCAAAAAAGGTTCAACTAGAGTTTTCTCATGTCTCAGTCCAGTCTCATTCTGAGTATCTCCAAAGATGGAGACTCCACAACCACTCTGGGCACACCTGTTCTACCACCTGACCACCCTCACATTAAAAGGGAGCAGTATCTTATCTTAAAATATTTCATGTAGTTTAGCTTTTATCCATTACATCTTGTCCTGTCACTGGATACCCCTGAGAAGAGTCTACCTCCACCTTTTTTCGCTCCCTTTTATCAATTATTTACACACATTGGGAAGAGCTTCCCTGAGCCAAAACCATTTTTTCAACAGTCTACTTTGAATCTTGAGAGTTCTAAAGTGGCTGTCTATCATATTGGTGGGCTTATTCCAACCTAGCTTAGCTAGAAGCTCCGGAAAAATGCCAAGGCTTGACAAAAGCAGCAATGCAGATGAATACACCAGAGCAGAATAAATTTTAGAAGGAGGCATTCTTTTTGCTTTCAGACATCTTACACCAGAAAAATAGAAGAAACCAGTTTTTTCAGTTCTCTATATTTCATAAAAAAATTTTCGGATAACATACAGATGTTTTTGCAGAAAAAATTGCAAAATTTGAGATACAGTAAAACTGCTTTTTCCTTAGTGGTTCAGTCAAAGAAAGAGGAATCCTAAACTGAATTCTCAGGTACAGCATGCATATCATTCACCCACCTCCTTATTTCACAGGCTCTTGATGAGAAACAGTAAGACATTCAATGACGTTTAGGTCAGCCTGTTGGACATACAATACAGGGAACAACGGTCCATTCTACAGCAAGGATTTATGTTGTCTTGTTCATTCAATCAAATCAGCTAACAGCCTGAGAAACTACAGTGCTCAGTGACAAGTTTATTCCTTGTAAGCTACAGGCTATTGGACCATTTGAAGTAGTGAAATGAAAGCTTGCTTTCAATATATACACAGATTGGAATTTAGAGCACAAACACACACCACAAAGCTCCAAGGACATACACTTCCAGTTCCCACAAAGGCTTCAAATACTTATTTTTCTCTCTCTTCTTTCCTCCTACAAATATATTTTTTTCTTTTATACCTGGAAATCTTAATGTGTTTTTTGTTTCACAAACATGTTCTGCCAGACTCTACCTGCAAAAGCAATTATGAGTTTACATCTGATGCTATTAGATCTCTGATGTCATACGTCACTCCTGGATGGTCTTCTTATATTTTCACCTATGTCTCTCCTCCTCTCCCCTGAATTTCTCTAAGCCTCCCTTTACTATCACTTCAAATATTCCTTTCCTACTTTATTCCTAGAGGTCTCCATTTGCAGCCAATCAAATATGACACAGATTAACTAATTAGAGAGGTCATTATTGGTGGCAGCCTGGGCTGCAATGCTTATACAATCATGCTTATGCAATCAGGTGCTTATGCCCTGATGGAATTAACAATCTTGAGGGATATGGGCCACCTGATGAGTAGTCAGGACCTTGAATTTTAGGAGAGAAAACTTTCATCTGATTGGCAGATTAGATTAGACTTTAGACCCAGTAGCAGATGAGATCCCCTAGGAAACTGCCTTCGGGAATAAGGGATCTAAACAAAGCTGGCAGCTCTTTAAGGACATTTGTTTTAGAGTGTAGGAGCTCTTGATTTCCCCATGTAAGAAATCAGGCAAAGAAGGCAGGAGAACAGCATGGTAAGCACCCCCTAGGTAAACCGAAATGTAAGAAGCAAATGCACAGGCAAAGAACAAGGGACATTTATCCTGGGAATAATATAGGATGCTGTCTGGATATGTAGGGGGGGGATTAGGAAAGCTAAGGCATATTTGGGGCTGAATTTGGCAAGAGATGGAAATAATAAGAAGGATTTTACAGGTATGCTGGCTAAAAAAGTAAGAGTAAAGAAAATATACCTCTGAAATAAATAAGACAGGAGAACTGGTGACAACCTACACAGAGAAGACTGAGGTATTCAACAATTTTTTTGCCTCAATTTTCAATGTTTATGTCTCTTCACACATCTCTGAATCTCATGTCAGGGTCTGGGGGAATGAAATCCTTCCGATCCTAGGAGAAGGTCAGGTTTGAAATCACCTGAGGAACATAAACATACCTAAGTCCATGGGACTCAGTGGGATGCCTGAGGGAATTGGCTAATGTAGCTTTTTAGCCAGTCTCTATGACAGCTGAAAGATGATAGCAGACAGGCAAAGTCCCCATTGATTGGAAAAAGGAAAGAGTCATGCACATTTTAAAAAAGAGTAGAAAGAAGAACTCTGGGAGCTGCTGACCAGTCAGCCTCACCTCTCTGCGAGGAAGACCATAGAACAGATCCTCTTGCAAGGTATTTCAAAACATATGGAAGACAGAGAGGCGATTAGAGACAGACAACATGGCTTTACCACGGGCAAATCATGTCTGACTAACCCAGTGGCCCTCTACAGTGGAGTGACTGTATCAGTGAACAAGCAAAGAGCTACAAATATCTGCCTTGAATTCTGTAAGGCCTTTGACACAGTTCCACACAATAGTCTTGCTTCTAAATTAGAAAGACAAAGGCTTGATGACTAGACTCTTAGATAAATAAGGAACTGGCTGGATGGCTCTGTCCAAAGATTTAGTTTCAAGGGCTCAATGCCCGAATACAGATCTGTAACAAGCAGTGTCCCTCAGGGGTCTATATGGAGACCAATACTATTCAATATCTTCTTTAGTGACATAGACAGTGGGATCAAGTGAGCACTCAACAAATGTGCAGATGATTCCAAGCTGAGTGGTTCAATTGATTTACTGAAGGGAAAAGGTGCCTTGCAGAGGGACCTCGACATACTAGAGAAGTGGGCCCATGAGAGCCTCATGAAATTCAACAAGTTCATCTACAAGGTCTTACTCCTGGGTCAGCACAATTACCAGCATCAATATAAACTGGATGATGAATGGATTGAGGGAAGCCCTATGGAAGAGAACTTGGACATACTGGTGTATGGAAAATTGAGCCAGAAATGTGGGCTTGGAGCCCAGAATGCCAACTGTATCCTGGGCTACATAAAAAGTTGCAAGATCGAGGGAGGTGATTCTGCCCCTCTACAGTGCTCTTGTGAGACTCTTCCTAGAGTACTCCACTCAGCTCTGGGATCCCCAGTATAAGATAGACATGGACCTGTCAGAGCAAGTTCAGAGGATGGTCACAAAAATGCTTGTAGGCCGAGAGAGTGGGGTCGTTCAGCCTAGAGAAGAGAAGGCTCTGAAGAAACTTAAATGGGCTTTTCAATAATTGAAGGGAGCTTACACAAAAGATGGAGAGACTTTTTAGCAGGGTCTGTAGTGACAGGACAAGAGAACAGTTTTAAACTGAGAGTGTAGATTCAGGACATAAGAAAAACATTTTTTATAATGAGGGTGGTAAGACTCTTGAACAGGTTGGCCTGAGAAGTTGTGGATGCCCCATTCCTGGAAGTGTTCCAAAGTCAGGTTGAACAGGGATTTGAGCAACTTGATGAAGTGAAAGATCTCCCTGCCCCATGGCAGATGGGTTGGATTAGGTGATTTTTTTAATGGTCCCTTCCAAAGCAAACCATATGACTTTTGCCATTGCTTGTATAAGGCCCCCAGTTCTGACCTGACAGCTCACCCTGAGCTGTGTGTCACTGGTTTAACCCCTGTGCTGAGGCCCAGTGACAGGTGCATCCCCTGCTCCAGCTTCAGCTCTTGGAATGATCCCTCTTGGAAGAGGTGACACCTCTGTTCCGTGCCTGCTGTCAAACAATAGCCCTTTCTGTTGGGAGGTCTGGTGGCCACAGCCAGGCTACAGAATAAGAGAAGTGGGCAGTGATAGGGAAGTGCCTAAGACTGAGGATGAAACTAGTTGCTGAATCTGTTCTGCATCACAAAAGTAATGCTGGTTTTTATTCCACTCTTTTTTCATGCTCTTTAATTGGTACACATATAATAATTTTTATGAACAATAGAAATGGGGTAGAATTTTTAAATGATTGAGGTAAAGTCATAAAGGATAATGGCAAAGACTAAAATTCCTATTTCTTTTATTGCTGTAGTTAAGAAGGCAGGAACAATTAACTCCTGAAATAAAAATGCTGTGTTATAAACTTGCTTACTCATTGCCCTTTTCTAGGTATGCCAGAAAACTTTTGGTTAACATGAATAACAGGAAAATCTTTTCCACACCAGTGCTTTCTAATTCAAGCTCCTGAAATGAATCATACAGTTCAGCGCAGGTGTACAACCAATCCCCAAGGTCTGCCTGACTGTAGTATGGAGTTCTGGGCACTGTGAAAGTACTGTAGTATCCCATTGAAGGGGACCATAATGTTTTTTTTTTAAGAATGGCATGTCTTGTTGCCTGAGAAACTCCTAAGTTACTAAGTTATAACTCTTAAGTTAAAATTAAAATCTTAATTAATTCAAATATATATATATTTCACTGTAGTGTAGATGAAGTCCGTCAATGATGGTATGTCAGGAGGGCAGGTATAAGCCTTTCAGCTTTGCTTTTGGGGAATACTAGGACATCCTTCATTATTACAGTTCATTGTGGTGAGGTTCTAAATGACTGGAAGCTGGTGAACATTGTTGATTTTCAAGAAGGGCAAGACGAGGGACGTCAGAAACTACAGGCCTGTCAGTCTCACTGCCTGGTAAAGTTATGGAGAAGATTATTCTGGAAGTATTGAAAAACACCTCAAAGACAACGCGGTCATTGGTCACAGCCAGCACAGCTTCAGGAGAGGAAAGTCCTGCTTATCAGACCTGATTTCCTTTGATGACAAGGTAACCTCTACTTGATCAAGGGAAGCCAGTTGTAATCTTTTTGGATTTCAGTAAAGGTCTCGATACTGTCTCTCACAGGATCGTTCTGGACAAAACGTCCAGCACAGGGTTGGATAAACACATCATGTTGTAGGTGAACAATTGGCTCGTGGGCCGAGCACAAAGAGTAATACTAAATGGGGTAGCATCAGACTGGCAACCTGTCACCAGTGGGGTTCCACAGGGCTCCATCTTAGGTCCTGTGCTCTTCAACATCTTCATAAATGACTTGGAAGCAGGACTGGAAGGGATACTAAGCAAGTTTGCAGATGATACTAAACTGGGAGGAGCTGTTGACTCCCTTGAAAGCAGAGAGGCCCTGCAGAGAGATCTCAGCAAATTATAGGACTGGGCAATCACCAATCATATGAAGTTCTAAAGCAAAAGTGGTGGATTCTGCACTTGGGGTGGAACAGCCCTGGATGTTTTTACAGTCTGGGGAATGAGATGCTGGAAAGCAGTGCCACAGAAAGGGACCTGGGGGTTCTGGTTGATGGTAAGTTGAATCTGAGTCAGCAGTGCCCTGGCAGCCAGCGGGGCCAACCACGTGCTCGGGGGCATCAGGCAAAGCATTGCCAGGCAGTCAAGGGAGGGGATTGTCCCGCTCTGCTCTGCAGTGATGTGGCCTCACCTTGAATATTGTGTGCAGTTTTGGGCACCACAATATAGGAAAGATATTCAGTTGTTAGAGAGTGTCCAAAGGAGGGCAACGAAGATAGTGAAGGGCACTTGGTTTGTTCAGCCTGGAGAAGAGGAGTCTGAGGGGAGACCTCATTGCAGTCTACAACTTCCTTGTGAGGGGAAGAGGAGGGGCAGGCACTGATTTCTTCTCTCTAGTGACCTGGGGGAATGGCCTGAAGCTGTGTCAATGGAGGTTTAAGTTCTTCATCCAGAGTGGGGTTGGGCTCCCCAGGGAAGTGGTGAAAGCACCAAGCCTGACAGAGTTCAAGAAGTGTTTGGAGAATACTCTCTTCCTCATAATGTGATTCTTGGGGATGGTCCTGTGCAGAGCTAAAGACTGGACTTGTATGATCCTTGTGGGTCCCTTCCAACTCAGCATATTCTGTGATTCTGTGGCTTGACAGACTTATAGTTCCTTTCCAACCTAAATGATTTTAGGACTACGATATCATCCTTCATTATTACAATTACTACAAGAGTCATCACCAATTTTTTGTAAATTGAGTTGCGACCTGAACACAGAGACTGAACTATCCTCTCATCTGCTCAATTTGGAGTAAGAAAGAGCTATTAAACCGCCGCAGTTTTGGTTAGTCAACAAGGAAGTTCAGTTCCTTGGGCTGTCGATCTGTCAATAGGAAGTTTCATTAGCAGTGAAATAAATAACAGCTTGGTTTGATTTTGATATCAGGGTTTAGAGATTTAACAGAACTAGTAGTGCTTGCAACAAAATATACCATAGAAAATTATCATATAGCCAAGCCAAGCAATTTAAAGAAACCAGCCAAGCAGAGTAAATAAACAATGAAGAAAGGAACTTGTATTTACAGAAGGAGCCAAGCAAGCAACAGGGAGTTGTTGTATAACCAGTTGTATTGTCCTAGAAGAGTTCATAAAGTGGTCACTTAGAACTTTGAGGGCCCGAATAGAAATGACCACCAGAGATCCTTCGTAAAGCTCCTCAGAGACCTTATAAGGATATGTCATATATGCTAATTAGTGCTGGGAAATACCATGAATATGTAACAGGATTGTGAGAAACAAAAATGAATAATCATGTAATGCGAACATATAAGCTTTACGTAAGATACCTTGGTATGAACTTTGGCAAACTGGTTCCCAGCGCATCCAACACACTGTAGTAAAAGAATGTCTGCCTCCATAAACTCACAAATTGAGTCTTAGAGGTTTCTTTAAGAGCCGAATTTTAGGCAACAATTTCAGTTATGAAGTTCAGGGCATAAAAAGATTAAACAAAGGAAGAAATAGCTAAGAAGTTGATCCATTATCCAGTGGTTTTGATTCCTCAATACGCTCATTTCTGCCACGATCAAATGATAAATAAGTTTCCAAACTGTGTACGGCAAGAAAGTGGACACACAGGAAGAAATATCTCCTCTTCCCCTCTCATCTCTTTCCAAAGGATTAATCAGTAAGTGAGCAAAGAGCAATTTGTGCATCATAGAGTAAATCAATAGGTGAACATCAATTTATAAATTAAATTATGAAAGAAAGTCCACCTGCTTTTATTGGCTGTTAGAACAATGATGGGGAGCTAAAATTAGGAAAAACAAAATTATTACCTTTGTCATACATGCACCTACCATTTTTTAATTTAACTGAGATGTAGATACTGGCTTATGGGAAGTATATACATCACTTCCAGTCTTCACGTTAATCCAAAATGGTGGCTAAGAAAACATAGATAAAGTACTTGGGGAATGGTACCAGGTAATGACAGGCATGCACAGATGAACTCTTTATTGTGTGCCTAATAATTTTAAGTGTCTGAGAAGTTTGCATCATGGAACGCAAAATACATGTAGGAGTATGATGATTAATAATGTATTTCTGAGTGAGAAATCAGAAGGATTAACCTTTTTACATAGAAAACATGAAATACAATACAAATAAATAAAATCTGCAAATATAATATGGTGAACCTTCTTGGCTTGTTCTTAAAGCTGAAAATGTAAGTGAATATTGACTCTAAACTAGAGAAAAATTATTTGGGAGATACAGTGCTGGAAAGAGAGAGAAAAAAATTATGTTTCTACTACTATAATAGTGTCTACGTGTGCTTGTTGCATGTGTGATGCAAACAGAAGAACTTCAGGGGGCTTTTGTAGTTTTCATTCCCTTCCAATTTAATTGCTTCAGCCTTTTATTAATTGTTCTTTTTCCTCGCTTTTAGGGTATATTTTCTTTATTCTGTATACTTTCCTCCCATAATCCTCTGCTCATATTCTTCCCTTTGGTAACAGTAGCTAAAGTTTATTCCTAATATTCTGTGTATTCAGGAACATGACACATCAATAAAAAAAATTTAGAGCATCAGATAGAGAAAGTTACATTTGTTTGTTTTCCATATATTTCTTCCTTAATCCTCTCTTTGAAGCAATGAGTTCACACAATCACAAGGTAACATTCAGCTCAATGAGACAACAAGCTGTATTTCAGCTTTTACTTTAAGCTCTACTTTAGCTGCAATGCACACATGTCTGTTTTAGGAAACAGAATTTTACATCCTACGAAGGGTATTTCAACTCTCAACTTCCAATTTTTTTAATGCAGCTGTTTTTCTTTATCAATTTTCCTGAATCAGAATACAAGATACATCTTATGTCGGGCTGCAGGCAACTTTCACACTACTGAGCCACAGAGATGAGGTACACACTCCGTTCCTTTTCAGATCAAGCTATTTTCTTATTTATTTCAAGAAGGATAACACAGCACATTATCTGATCTACAAAGCCAGATGAAATTACACTGTTTTCTGTTTCAGCTGGTAAACATTCAAATAATTAAAAATCACCAGTAATACTGTCTTATTAGAAAAAAATTGTGCTTTAAAAGCCTAAATACTGAGTATTTGGAATACTTTTAATTAAGGAAGACAACAAAGTAAGTATAACTGAACATTATTGCCGTCCTATGGCAGGATCACTCAGGCCATATAACTTGGAACCAGAAAATACAATACGGTTTGGTATCAACAGTCTTTTTAATAGACCATCACCACATAGAAAACAAATGTTAAAGTTTCTTGCCATCAGTCTTGTGTACTGAAATTCCTATTTTAGATGCAGCAGAAATTCATTTAAAAATACAAAAAAAGTTACTCCCATGTTTTGGGAGTATTTTTTTTGATTTTGCTTTCCTGTTTTGCTTATTATCTAGGGTACTAGGAAAAACTACTTACCATGTTCAAGATTTTTAAAAATATTTAAAAATACTGTCTCCCAAACTGCCAAAGTTACATGGAAAGGCTATCAGTCATGTGAAAATTTTGGAATGCAGCTTAGCAAGTTAACACACAATAGAGTGAAGAGTAAGAAAGATATGTCTGCAGGTGTGTTTAGTGTGTAAAACAATCTTCTGAGCAGCACCATTAATTTCTTGAATTACTGCAAACCCCCACATAGAATGTTATGAATTTTGGCATGTGAAGCTGTTTTTTTGAGTAGCATCCTCTATTAACTAAACCCTCTTTAAACTTCCTTTAGGTCCTGACAAAATGCAAAGGGAAAAGGACACACATTTCTTTTTATCTTGCCATCTCTTGTCCCTAACATCAAGAGTTGCATTTCTTGCCTATATGTCCTTCATCCCTCACTGGAACAACAATCAGTATAACAGTACAAGGTAACTGAAGATTTTACCCAGCAATCTGACAGTAAATACACAATTTGTATTCTTTCTAACAGGCAACATTTCTCCAAGATTTGTGAAAGAGAAAACCCTTAAGTTGTGAAAGCAGACCATCAGTAAATGAATTTGACAGTGAATAGCAAGTAAATAATCTACCTCCAGTATCTTGGGTGGTAGTGATTGACTTTAGTAAAGAAAAAAGAAATGTTATTTCATTCTTTCAAGAATCAGAGAGAAGCAGTTGTCATGTGACCTCCAAGAGTTACATAAAGTCAATCTGTTAGTCTCAGATGGTAAATAAGTCAGCTATCTGCATGACTCAACATCTTTCAAGGATTCTGAATAAAAGGTTTCCATTTCCCTGGTTGCCTGTTTGCTTGTGTTCTTCCCTCTTAATTTAATGCTGATCTTTGATGACAACTGTGGCAGTACTGGGTTTATTGCTGCACCTACAGAAACTGGTATCTTCAGCACTATTTCCCCTTGGAAATCTCTTCCTCTGTGCTAGATTGCAGTGTAAAGGGCCTAGTTTGTATGGAAATTAGCTCAATGCATTTTCTCAGTTTGTATTACTCTGATATTTTCTGAGAGTTACAGTTACTAAAACTCTTACAGTGTTTTAGTACATCGATTTTGAGACAAGTCCTCTTTGACCTGAGAAATCTGAAAGGAAGAAGAATGCTACACTGAAACACTAGAAGCTATCACCCAAGTGCAGGCAATAACCCCTCCAGGAGAGACATTTGTTAAATTTGGAAAGTTTAGCAATGCAACAGTAATTCTGTCAATTGACCTCAAAGCCCTTTGCCTTGTGTACAGAGATGGCACTGATTACAGAAAAGAAAAAATGAGCTCTTTGGTAGAGTGCTAACAGTGGAAGGTACTTTTGCTCTGGGAGAGTAAAGGAGATCTTTCCTGGTCTGTTCCTTCTGCCACAGGCAACAAAAAAGACCAAGTAAAGGTAATTAAAATTGCTGCTCTTTATTAACAATAATTAGCACAGCAACATGAAGTGGTAGATAACATGCTGCAACTCTGAAATTTTATGAAGCATGAACAATACAAATCTAACCCTGAAGATAGATTACCTTGACATTTAGAAAATTTGACATGAAAAAGAATTGAATGTAATGCACACCAATTCAGAAGTCTATACAAATGACCTCTGCATAATGGTTTGAACAGGTGAGACAAAGAAATATTTATCTCCCTCATGTGTCAGGCTGTTTCTGAACTCCACAAACACTTTTGTCATTTAAGCAAGATGTCTTCATTAGCTTTTTTTTTCCCCCGCAATGTTCAATGGCTAATTTTTGAGTTACTTTCAGAATTGTCAGTTGATCTCAACCTGCAGTCTACTCAAACCCCAAGTGTATCACAGAAGAAGCACTATCAGATCCAGGAATGGAAGCAGTGATGTAAAAAAGTATGTATTTGATATTTGAATAAATGAATTACTATCCTTTTTTTTTTTCATTCCAAACATAGAACACATTGAATACTTTATACCTAGAACCAATTAGGTAACCATATACTATCAATGTTTATATATTTTAAGAGCTCTGCTGAAGAATTTTCAACATTCAGAAGCAGTCAATTGCACATCAAAGCTTATCTGATTGATCACTTAGCATGAGAAAACTCTCCCAGTGCCAATCTCAACATTATAAACTCAGATTTTCAAAGGAGTCTATATGAAATAAAACATTCAAAAAGATAGAGAGTGTCATAATTAATACGGGCAGTCTAGAAAATACTTTAGAAATAGATTAAGAAGCAGGGATGTCTCCGTTCTCACATTTGTTATTAAAATAACAGAAAGAAAAGAAAAAAATTTGCACAAACTGACCTTTGTCGATACGCCAAATTATAATCTCCTACAATTCACCTAATGATGTCAGTGGCTTGTAACTTCAAACAAACAACTGATGCAGTAACATTTCATCCCCCATGACTAAATTTACCCAGAGACCACCAAACACAGGCCTGGCTGAGGTTTGCCTGAAAAGTATTATTTAAGTAAACCCTTGAAAAATTTTATCAAAGAGTGCTACAACTTCCAAGTATATAAAAAAGAAAAGGACAAAATAAGCATTTTTAAGTCAGGCAGTATTTCTCAATATTAAAAACAAACAAAAAAAATATCTGCACTGTTCAAATACTGCAGTCACACAGAGGTAGCTATTTCCCTACTAGAGATTCTGTTAGAAAACAAAATCTGTCTTGTCATGTCCTGGCAACCAGCATTCCAAAAAAATAGCTTTGTTGTTATAAAGATTATTGTTCTGATATAAGCTATAAAAATAAGAAACAAAACTTATTTTCAGTTGGTCTTCAAGAGTCAGTTATGTCTTTATCTACCTTTGATATTTACTGTAATATAAGCAATCCAACTTTCTTCTATGGGTGTCTGACTGAGTTATTTCAATAAGGCAAACCTATGAAAATTTTATGACTGTCCTTTCCAGACAGGGAATGAACAAGCCCAAGAGACATACATAACAATACTTATGGATGCTCATAGAGATGTGTGACTTTTGTATTTGTGGCCCCTTTTCTCTACTTGTGACCTTCACAGATAAAGACTCTCTTTTATAACTCTGATAGATTTTTTTCATACATCCAAACTGGCATTTTGTGGAAGAAAATATGATGATCCTGCATTTGTCTGCTTGCTATTGCTGATGAGTGAGCACTGTTTTATAGAGGGACCTCTAATAGTGTACTATCTGTAATTGCAGTGTAAATAAACTTTCCTTTAATACTTCTATTGATCTAAAAGAGCACAATAGTTTAAATCCCAAACAAACCCCAAAAGACTATTAACTAAAACTCAGTTACTCAGAGAAACTAGTGATGGGGAAGCCAATGCTGATTTTCTAATTGTGTTGTGTATAGTTTACTTATACTAGAACCATTTAACGTAGTTTGTACATGCATACGTATATATTTCTTAATGTAATGTCATATAAAATCAATTATTTCAAAGATGCAACTGTTTTAGCTGAATAACTCATACTTTTCCAAACATATTTTCTAAATATACAATAATGTTTTTCTCCAAAACCAATTTTGTACTTGCTAGCCCTTTCTGGGTTTTAAAAGGAAATTGTGACTGTTATGCTCTGAAAATCTTTCTCTACTTCAAAAAAAAACCAAACTCATAATTGAAGATGAAACCTTGCTTTTGTTTTTGCTGTGAAACCTTTTCAAGACAAGATAAACACAGATAACAGGTAACTTTGACATTAAAACCGACAGAATAAATTTACTAAAATTTTGACTCTTGACCATTTTAGAATTGCTATAAGAACATAGGTTGAGGAACAATGCCTCTGAAACTGATGAAATCTCTTCCAAGAAGTGAAACTAACTTCCAAGAAGTTTTACTAATGACCTTTCAAAATAGAGGAAAAAATACAGTTTTTATAATAATGAGAATGGGATCTACGTCCTGCCCTTTTATGTGGAACTGTTTATTACTGATTCTCCATGGTTCAAAAGGATATAATGTCAGCAGCAATGGCCATAATCCTTTCTAAATTTTTTTCCTTTGTGCATGTATCAGACACCGCTGATGCATGAAATATCTAATTTGTAGCTAACAATGACAGACGGTTTTCCCATTCATTTCTAATGAGTCATTTTTAAAGTGTCAGCACCATTCTTTGTTTGTTTGTTTAAAATTCCTATTTTATGAAGGTTTCACAAATTAAAAAAGTGAACATTCTTTTAGAGAACAGTTAAATTAAGGGCAAAAGAAAAAGCAGGAAGGAGTCTATCATGAATTATCTGCAACAAAAACATCATATTAGGATTAGAAATAACAAAGTATTGAAATCTGTCTTGAGTCTCCATTTCCAAACCTCCTATGTGCAGACTCTACCTGATCTGCCTTCACTATGATTGGGAGTTCAGGTTCTTGCATCTGTAGGGCCTTGGAGAACATGGTGTTCTTATCTCATCTGCACAGTCTGCTGACTGCTTCCTGTAGCTCGTTTACTTGGCAGCACAGATCCTCCTCCAGCATACAAGTACTTCCTCCAGGAAAGGAGACTGTGTCCTCTGGTTCCAGCCTCAGCAAGAGGCCCCAAACATCTTTGCAGCCCCAGGCCTGCAGAACTGCATTCTCCCTGAGGAGCTCAGTCTGGTTTGAGGTCTCTAACATGTTGTGGATGGTCAGGGATAGCGCCTGTAGCACCTCACTACGTAAGTAAGCAGTGTTCTCAGTGGAATTTCTGGGCCTCTTCTACTCTGTTGGCTGTGCTCTGGGCTTGAAAGTTACACACACTCTTCCTAGGATTTGCTGAAAGGATGCTTGACTGTCCTTAATGAGAGGTCAGCTGGAAAGAAAAGGTCTAAATCTCCATCAATTAAGAAAAGTTCTCAACAAAGCTTGTGCGGAACTACTACAGCTGGTTAGCAGTCACAGCCTTCTGTAGCTACCCCTTCCTAAGAGCACCAGGCACCCCGAAGCTCCCCAAAGAGTTCCCAGCAATCCTCTGATAACCCCAGGAGTTCCCAGAAAACTAAGCATGTCTCAAGCAAGAGCCCAGAAAATGCTGTGCAAGCTGCTTCATCTGTTAGCTGTGCTCACATATTTGTACATTATTTGCACTGAAAGTGTTTAACTGCACTACAGCCAGGATGAACTTATATTACATTTCATATGTGCACAAATCTATACATCAGGTACCTTATTATTTTAGAAACTGATTTGCACTCCTATTTAACCTGTGAGTTCATTTCATGTCTCTTTAGGTGTTTGTAAACAAAATACATTACAAAAAAATTATTTAAAATACATCACCTAATGATAAAATATACCATGGGGAACAATCCTTCTGTTTGGGAGGAAAAAGTTGATGAACTGATTTTGGGGGGGCGGGGAGGTATTTTCCAGGTACTTACTGCGTGTTTTTTTAAATTTTAATGTTTCATTAGGATTTTGAATAAAAATGACCTTACCCTTTGAGAAGACTATTGAATTATGGCCAAAAGATGCCCTAAGGGGTGCAAAATGTCAGTGACTTTTTAGTAGATGCTGCTGAGATGGCACAGCAATATTTTCTTGTTTGCTTAAGGCGATGGAAACCCTAAAGCTCATTTCACACACTGTAGTATAACAAGCAGCATACTACACATTTCCAGCTGTTAGCAGTATTACCAGAGATAAACTATAAAACGCTTGCTATCTTTGGAGGAGGCACTTGTTTTTACTTTCACAAATTTCTTTAGGTAATTAATTAGTAAATCTCCTGACTGCCTATATAAATCTTTTAAAGATGGTTTTGAGTAAGAGGTGTGTACCTAACTTGGCACTAGGATGAGGAAAAACCCTACAATTCCAAAAGAAAGATAAGTTAGAAGTGCAACAGACAAATGTTTTGAGAAAAGTCTCCACAGCAAGAAAGGAAGAGTTGGCCAAAGAACCCTGAGGAAATGCCAGATAAGAAGCCAGTTGTTGCTTGCAAGAAAATGTTTCAGCATGTGGCATCTGGGACCATTAAATATCAAGGTGATCCCCATCTGCGGGAAAAGCTGTTTATTGCTTCCGGGAGAAAAAAGTAAGGAAGAGTATAACAGTAGTTAAAAGGAATGCAGTAAAAACAGAAGGCAAACTGAACACAGCATTCAAATTACAATCATATCATGATTTACCTTTGAATTCCATGACAGTTTAAAACTCATTCATTCAGAAATAAACATATCTTTAAAATACACTGTGTAAATAGGCATACTTTTACTTATAGATCTTTCACATGTTCACACATCCTTAACTTAGGAATCACCTGCTTCTAAAACTTGGCACAGAAAAATTCTTGCATAGTTCTGAGGAAACGCAGAGGCTGATTTTGACTTCCCTTTTCTGAATAAATCCTCTCTGGAAGGGGGTAAAAAAAGTGGTTGTCTGTAACACTACTATAATTAAAGTTCATGGTGTGCATGACACTGAATACATCCTGGTGATGTAAGACTAGTCTTTTTTTAAGAACTTAGATGACAGTTAAACTAATGAAAAATTATTTTTTTGTTCTGAAAAGAAGGTATGGTTTCAAATGCTATGAAGCAACAGAACAAGATGTTGTATTTGGAATGTACCGAGAAAGTAACAAGAGGGAGTCAGGATAAGTCTAGCTCTGGCTGACAATACAGTTATTCAAATTGTCAGCTGACATAAATTATTATCTAAATAAAGACAAAGAAAGGTGATCATGGCATGGTTACTAATTGAAGAAGCATTGCTAAGGAAGACTACTGCAGTGTGAGATGAGTTCTGAAATTACTCAAAATACTCACCTCTATGAACACAATTCATTATTTCAGATGGAGTCAAAAGGGAGGTAGTAAAACCATGGCCCCTTACAGGACAGGATAAAGAACAAAAGAGTTTAAATGAAGAGCATTTAAATACAGAAAACATATTTGCATATTATCAGTAATTTCTCAGAAGTGCTTAAGGAACTTTAGACTCAAACTTTAAGGTGACATTGGCATTTACCAACTTTCATCCTCGCAGAACTTAGTGAGAAGATATTTCAGCAGCAGGGTCACTTCTGAAAAGAAAAAACTAGCTCCTAGAATTAGAGGCATACAAATGACATTACAAAACTATCTATAATTTTTTCACTACCTATGTGTGATCCAGTCATAACTTGAAACAAGACCCAGATCTGTATCACATTTAACCAAAAGAAGAGGACTATGGCACTCAAAAAAGGGAGCCTAGAAGCAGGCTAAAGGAACTCTACTCAATATTTTTTCCAGACATATGCACCCTAAAATAGCATGGCTGGAGGATATGAGTAAATATTTTGTAACACCATACCACCACTCACAGCATTTTGTAACACAATTAGGTTTATAACATCCATACTCTGAAGGGGCAATGGACACCTTGATATAGATGCACAAATAGGGTGTAGAAAACATGTGCCAGAACTAAAATCTAAAGGATAAGAATGAGCAACCAGGAAAAATGTTAGTCTCCAAAGAAAAATAAATGAAAAAACAACCCAAGCAGGAAGGGGTCTTGATTGCAAAAGTAAGATGTCAAGGCCAGATAAGATAGCATTTTTCTTTTGGAGAAGGGGAGCAGAAAGCATAAAACATTGGTGATAAATGAAGAGAAGAAAGACAGGGAAAAATGAGGACAGGCCACTGTGATTCCTGCTTCTCTCACTGAAGAACTGGACTTCAGTTTACTCAGGGATTATAAAGTGGTGTCTTAGTGGATTGATTCAACTGCTGACAAAGGATAACCTTTCCTGTACTCAAGTGAAAAAAAATTAAAACTGTTATAAAAAATATAAGATGCATAGATGGCATCAGAAAATATAGTTAGGTAGGTCTAATGTCCTGTTTAGTACAGACAAGTCCATTGGTATGTTATAACAAGAAAAACAGCAATAAGACACTTAACCAGTTTTGTTCTTTATAAACCCCTCAACAACAGATACTGATAAAATAGTAAATAGTATGAATCAGTGGGATTCAATGTGAATATAGAGAAAGTATGGAGTACTTTGGGAAGACATTTAGTTCTCCAAGTTCTAATGTCATAATGATTACAGCCGAGTTCCAAACTATTCTACATCATTAGAAACTCTGGTTCATCCGTGAAGTTTTTGCCTATTATTTTGCAAGAAGAGTTGAAGAGATTTTCACCTAAAGTCTCCTTGTAAGTTGGTAACAGCAGAGGAGTCACAGGGGCTTTAATTAGGGTTTGATGTTTTTAGGGCTAAACCTCAGAAGTATCAGGAGAGCTGATACAATAGAGAAGAAATAGGGAATTCAGCTGGAAGTAGATACATCTCTCAATAAATGTTCAGAGACATAATTTGAGAGATCATGTTATTGTGAGAATCAAAGTGAGGTTCATAGGGTACTGGAAATACATGCATGAAACTATTCTAAATTAACATATTTGCTGTGCCATGTGCCAAACTGAAAAGTGAGAAGGAAGAAAGAGGTATTTTTTATTTTATTAGCTGAACATAATTTAACTCAAATGAAATGGAAAATATGTAACAAACTATTCAAGCTTGACTATTGATTCAGTATCTTTCTTACCTGTTTTTTTAAAAAAAATATGCACTTGAGAAGGCTTAATTTTTTTCCTGTTAGAATGTGATTTATTTTCCTATGATGGAATCCATAAAGAAAGCACTCTTTTTTGCCATAATTGTTGATTCTTCAGTTTTGGCAGCTAGTTTTCATATCAAGATTCAGCAAAAAATAGCCCCAGCTAAAAAATTGAACTTAAAGTGAATTTTTTAATTAGTAATTATGGTTTGTATTATTATTTTTTGATTACAGATTTGAATTTGGTAGGGACATGTTTCATTTTGTATTATATTCACACTTTTTCTTATACAAAAATATATTTGTTGCGTAATAAATTACCTAGTTTTTAAAGATATGATGTTTTCAGCTGGATTTGCAAATACTTAAGAGAAAGTAAACTAATGAGGATTATCAAAGCATAAAAGAAACCTCTCTTATCTATCCTTTACATTAAGCTGGAAGGGATATCAAGTACAGGTAGTGGTGTGGCCAACTTCAAAGAAATTCAAAAAATTCTGAGCATTGCTGCCAGCAGCTAAACTTACAGCAGACAAATAAACAGGGCCAGAATATGGCCACAGGCAAGGAAATTGCATTGTCTATCACTGTTGCATTCTCAGAGCAGTTGCTGGCCTGACTTTGGTCCAGACCAACTAGTCCTTGTCCAAAAAAATGCCTAGGCACAGCTCAAGAATGCCAATGATCTTTTATATTAGGCAGCTAGAATACAGTTATCCTATTTTAAAAACTATGTTTAATTTTAAAGATACAGCTGAATGTCATCAGGATCAGGTTGTAGTTACTGCCACTGCTTAGCTACCATTAGACAAACACTTTGTCTTGTTGATGTATGTTTCAACAGAAAAGTGTTACCAAAGGAAATAGAAACCAACATATTTTTTAAATTAAGAGTAATTATAAAAAAAGCAGAATATCTTTTAGCATCCGTGAGTATAAACTAGGACAGCTATAATGCTGGGGCCTGAAGGGCCAGCCCTGAGCCAAAGCTGACCTATAAGATAAACTCTCCAACCTAATATTATATGTAGCCTAGTATTGTATTTAGCCATATATCTGCTTATTAATGAAGAATCTATATAATCCTTAGTAATGTTTTAAGAATACATATTTATGCTTGTTAGCACAGCATATTATCAATAATTAGTAAGGTTTGTATGTGTTATAAATATTCCTTTCTTTTCAGCCAAGGTCGTGGGAAGAGTAGGCAGCTGGTTCATATTTGAGATATCAAAGTAGTCATAATTCTATATTTAGAGACTAAGCAAGGTCATGGGGCATTTGATAATAGTCAGTCCAAACTGACTCCTCATTTTACCTTGGGCCCTGGCCAGGCCTAAGGGGAAAACCAGGAGGAGAATAAAGCCAGATTGTTTTTCTGCAACAATCGAGTGATGTAAGCTAATTTGTTTTACACTATATAAGCTGGACCCTCTCAAAGCAAAGATGAGGCTTCCCCTATGGGTGGACACACTGCATAGGATTTCCCAGTTGCTGGGAAACAGGTTCTCCAGACCTCCGCTGTGATCAGGGCCTTCTCAGCTGAAGAGCGGTCTGGATGATGATAATTACTTAGGGCAACTGGTGATGTATCTCTCTTAATCACTATAAGACTTTCTTTGTAGTAATTATTAGCTGCATCGTTAAGTGTATCCTTTCATAAGCCACTGCATTATAGTAAATTTATACACCTGTTTTTAAAGTTGGTGTCCGTGATCCTTAAATCCATCGTCGTTACCAGGTACGAGGGAGGGCGGGGGCAAAACAGATTGACAAAATGACAGCTCTAATGATTGAAATGAAATTGCTTTAGATTATATGACTAAAACATCAAGCCACACTAATTTTCCCTGTGGTTGCCAAGACTCAAACTTACAGTTTCAACTACAAGTATCTCTAAAGAATTTTTGTTTTGTATAATCGTGACCCTTGTATATGATGATTCAAGAATATGTCTAATTTTTCTGTTCCATTATGAAAACTAGGACAGATAGCTCTGAGGAAAAATATGTATGGTGCTTACAGTTCAAACAAATTTTCTTAGAAACATTTTCTGTAACAGTTCAGTATTTCTCAAATGCAGAAAAAGTACTTTTGGAGCATTTTATTCTCAATAAAAAATGGGGGGTCCTTGGATTAGTGCATATTTAGCTGACCCAGTTTGAATAAAATCAGGAGAAGCCCTGTTACCTTTTGCAATACACAGAATGCCCCAGAGGTTGAAAAAGTTCATGAAATGTAAAGGCAGGTAAAGATTCATGGCTGTAAAATATTCATACACCTAGAATTGTCCTTGAGGATGATGAAATTGCCTATTCAATTCATTACAACATGTAAGAATTCAAATTGCCATAATGAAAGACCTAAGCCTGCATAAGCAATATGCAGTTATAACATAATTTTTGTTAGTAGACTACAAAGAACTACAAGCATCAGGAAAAAAAGGACCACGAAAATAAAAATAGTTAACAATTTTTTTCATATCCCAACAGACTTTAAAAAGTGAAAAAAAAAAGTAGTTGAAAAGACTTTAACAGATTTTCTTAACATCACAACACTTGTTTTTCTGTTATCAAACTGAAAATATTTTTCCAAAATAGGATGTTGAATAGCCAGTTCTAGGACATGGCAAAGTATTTCCCTTAAGTTCTGGATTTAAATTAATGCAAAAAATATTATATATATTATTTAAATTAGTTAAATTTATCTTTGGCTACTTGGGGAATCATTTGTCTGTTGTTAACTGTTTTCTTTCTGATTACTGTCTATATTACCCGGAATATAATCACTGCACAACAACTAGACTAAGCACCATGCACAGTTATTACACTGTGCTCTTTATGCAGCCATAACAATACCTATTAAGAATTTACAGGACTGTTCTAGTATTGACATCATAACAGAGACAAAACCTGTCTACATAGAGCAGAACCTCATTGCTGGATTGTTTGTGAAATTCTTATCCCCATAATACTGAAACAAAATAATGTTTAAACTATAAAAGCACACATAAAATAAAAATTGGGGTTTAAGGCAAAATTAATATAGTTAGTATCAAATTCTCATGCTTTGCCTGAGTGGCTATAAATTTTAGTTAAATTACTATTTTGTTGTCATTTTAAGCCACAAGGTGGCAGCAATGATATAATGTCTTCATCCAAGACTGTATAACTGTCCACTCCCACTACTTTTACTCTTAAAGCATCTCCTGTGCTTACAGGGAAAACATGACAGAAAGAGATACTATATTTTCTTTGAAAAAGTACAGTTCCAAACTTTGTTGCTTGCTAAATGTTTTGAATTCACAGGGTTCTTTTGCTTTGGTGGTTTGGTTGGTTGGTTGATTGGTTTGGTTTGGGTTGAGTTGCATAAACCTGTCATTCCTGGTACATGATCATTCAGCCACAGAGAAGATGCAGTGCTTACCGATAGCTGTTGAAAAGATCCGTGCAAGTGCCATTGTTTTTACAAGGCTCTGAATTACATTCATTCGATTCCTTTTCACAAAATGTTCCTTCCCATCCGGGCAAGCAATCACATTGGTATCTCTGAAATATATTAGGTAAAACAAACAATTTGTTTCATCATTAATATAATTACAAGAGGCGTTATTACTGATGGTTGGAATACATTAACAAACAGCAAAAAAAGTTTAGGAGTTTTTTTAGAAGCTGAGTGCAAAAATAGACTGCCACAGTATGATGATCAAATGTGTAACATACTAGCATTGTGGCATCTATAGGTGTTTGGAGTCTGCAAATAACTTTGCTACATTTTAGCTGTTTTGTTATTGAAATTTGGAGACAAACAGACAACGGTATTTCAAACGTATATGGGCTATCAACTTCATATAAACAGTAAAGAGAAATTATTTCATTTCCTAGTACTGTTTAAAAATATAAAAAGTTAAGAGTCAGAACACTGAAGAAAATCCAGATTAGGCAGTTGTCCCAGACTTTTCTGTAATGGTATTCTTACCCCCTTCTGCCAAATTAAAAGCTTAGAACATTTTATCGGAGCAAAGATAACAAAAAAGAAAGGAAGTTAACTGTTTGAAGTCAAGCTCAGTACGATTGTCCTGGGACGTCACACAGTGTGCAACAGCTCCACTCATTCCAGGACTTCAAATAAAATTGTTTACTTGTATATTCTAGCATAGCTGGTCAAATCAACTTTTGCACCAACCAATTTGTACATAGTGAATTTATGATTCATATTTTTCCCAACTGCATTCTATTTGTTTAGTTCTCATGTTGACAAACACCATTGCTATGCTTGCTTGGGATACACCTGTGATTTGTATGACATGGATTTTCTGAATCCACTGAGATAAACTTTGGAAATCAGGAAATAAATTTGAAGGGTATCTTTCTGAGTTAATATAGGGCATGGAACATGGGCAGACGGAATCAATTTGTGTGGGGAGGCTCTACAGAGGGATCTGGACAGGCTGAATCAATGTGCCAAAGCCAGTGGCAAGAGATTGAATAAGGCAAAGTGCTGGGTCCTTCCCTTCAGTCACAACAACCCCATGAAGTGCTACAGGCTGTCAGAAGAGTGACTGGAAAGTGACCCAGTAGAAAAAATCCTGAGGGTGTTGGTCAACAGCTGGCTGAACATGAGCCAGCAGTGTGCCCAGGTGGCCAAGAAAGCCAAGGGCATCCTGGCCTGTATGAAATCGTGTAGTTAGCAGGAGTGGGGAAGTGATTGTCTCTCTGTTCCTCGGCACTGGTGAGGTCACACCTTGAGTAGTGTCCAGTTCTGGTGCCCTCAATTCAGGAAGGATATTGAGGTGCTGGAGCAAGTCCAGAGAAGGGAAACAGAACTGGTGAAGGGTCTGGAGAACAAGTCCTAGATGGAGTGGATGAGGGAGCTGGGGTTGTTTGTTTTTCAGAAAAGGACATTCAGGGGTGACCTTATCACTCTGCAACTATCTGAAAGGAGGTTGTAGCAAGGTGGGGGTCAGCCTCTTCTCACAGACAACCAGTGACAGGACAAGAGGAAATGGCCTCAAGTTGTGCCAGGGGAGGTTCACGTTGGACATCAGGAAGAATTTCTTCACTGAACCGGTGGTTAAGCACTGGAGTGGGCTGCCCAGGGAAGTAGTTGAGTCATCATCCCCATAAGTGTTCAAAAAACATGTGCATGTGGCACCTGCAGACATAGTTTAATGGTGGTACTGACATTAACAATTGGACTTCATGATCTTATAGGTCTTTTCCAATGTTAAAAATTTTACGATTCTATAGGTTACAGAAAAAGTTTATTAAAACATTTTGTCTTTTTAAAATGTAATACTGAGACATGAACTTGGAAAGAGAAAAAACTTTTCTAGGAAGTGTGCCAAGGAAAGAAAAGAGAAAATACATTTGAGACAAACTACACTACTAGCACACATGTTTGTGATTCCTATTACGTAACAGCCACACAGAATTTCCTCATTTCTCTGCATATTTATCAGTGCAAAATGGACAAAAATGGGCACTATTAATCCATACCCACAAGTTATTATCAGACATCTCCTAAAAACTGTTTTATTACCAGGTTAGGTTTTCAAATATACCAGATAAAGACTAGCTTCCAAAAAGCTCTTCCAGAAATGTATTACAAAATTAAAAGTGAAAGGAGGCTTGCCAACAGTTTTGTTTAGAAAGCAGCAGTATTTTTCTAGTGTCACTAAAAGTATTTGTCAATCAATTGCTGAAAGTTTATGATTTGTAGATTTCTCATTACATGAGGATTGTCACATCAAGAACAAAATATTACTTACATATATGTATATCATGCATATGTGCACAATAAGCAAACTAAAAAATCTTACATATTATTTCATCTCTGTGTAGTTTTACAGTGACTGAGAGTGACATGTTGAAATAAATTATATACAAGTGTAAGCACATAAAAAAGGTTTTGATAGATACAAATCTTTACAGAGAAGGACCTAGGAGTCCTGCTGGACACCAAGCTGGACATGAGTCAACAATATGCCCCTGTGGCCAAGAAATCTAACAGCATCCCAGGATGCATAAAGAGGAGTCTGTTAGCATGCCAAGGGAGGTGATCTTCTCCTCTACTCAGCCCTGGAGAGGCCACAAATGAAGTGCTGTGTCAGTTCTGGGCTGCCTGGTACAAGACAGATATGGAGCTATTGGAAAGAGTCCAGCCAATAAAATTATGAAGAGATTGACACATCTCTCAGATGAGGAAAGGCTCAGAGACGTGGGATTGTCAGTCAGGGCATAGCATACACTGAACAACATAAAATGACAGGAAGATGTGTAGTAGAAAGTATGCAGTGAATCAAACAAGAGACTGAAGGAAGAGAATTTAACACCTATTTATATATTTTTCCCCTTTATTTACTGTAATTATGTATTACTATCCATTGTAGAAAGCTAAAATAAATGGTACCTTTGAGTTCCTTCAAATTATCTTTTGCTTGTCCTCTAAGAACACAATAAATGTGTAAATAACACCATAGTTATTCCCTGTACAATATATAAGACAGTCTGTGTAAGAACAGTAGATTTTATCAGCTAAATACAAGATCAAACTGTAATTTTTTGACCTCCTTCATTCATACCCAGAACCACGCACACACATTAGCATGTATTTATCCCACTATCTGTGTGTGTGGTAAGAAACTGCCATTTAAGAGTATTTGCATATTTTCCCTTCTCCAACACTGTAAATGAAGAATTAATCATTTCCTTAAGACATAATCAATGTTACTTAACTGGAAAATGGCAGCTGAACATCTGGCAAACCGAACCTACAATGAAAAAGTTTCATCACACACAACAAGGATCTGAATTATGAACAAGGCAAATCTTCAGGCCTGTCCTTTGCTTGTGTAGGTTGAGCAAAATTTTTACAGTATAAATATATACTCCAGATACTTTTTCCATGTCCACAGAAAAATGAAAGCAATTTAACTTTAAAGATACTATGGAGTTGGGTCATTTTTGGGGGTGTTACAGTTTTTCATTTGCAGAAAGAACAAACAATACCTTTCCTAGATACTGAAACACTCAAAAGAAACACAGAAATGCCCCTTTACTCTGTATGTTCCAAGTCCTTTTGCCAGACCATGTTTCTTTTGGAGCAACTCTTTTCCATTAAGGCCAAAAAGGAGGAGCACATCATAAGACCATTTAGTATTGGCACATAATGGGAGATGTACTCCAACCTCTACAGAAAACTTCATCACAAAACTCTTTTTCTGCTGCAAGCAGAGCTTTTTCTCCTTCAGAAAAGCTTCATGGAACTTCATTTTGCTAGTGCCAACAGCAGTTTACTTAACCTTGTGAAATAAATGTGAACATAAAAATATAAGCATCTGTGAAATCATATTTGCAATTGCTCTAAACCATATTGAGATTCTAACATTATTTATGCAGCCTTTTTTGTTAATTTAAGTGTCTTTTCTGAGTTACTACTTTCAGGTTTACTTTTAACTTGTTATTGATTTGATCATTTGCATAATTATACGTATTCACTAAGAAAATAAGGTTCTTATTTCTCACTATGACATTGTTTTCATTATTCAATTCTGTTTTGATTTGTATCCTAAATAAGCAAGCTTATTTAAAAACAAAACAAAGCAAAATAAAACAGCAAAACAAAAACAGTATACCTGTTCATCTTTGTTAGGTTTAACACTTATACTAAACAAGACCAAGCTAAAACAAGATCTATGCAGAGTGAAGTCCCATCAACCATACTACCTTTCCATCTTATGGTAATTAATTATTTACCTGTTCTTCACAGGATGTAGGAATAGTGAAAGTGAATGGATGAACAGTGCTGCTCCACAAAAGAAAGAAAATTGACTTTGGACGCATGAAGAAAATCTGCAATTAGCTCTGTAGCTCCTACTCTGAAAAACAGACATGGCCTGCTCTAATATTAGTTATTGGCTCTGTAATGGATAGTCGGATTCCCTAACTCATGGCAAAGAAACACCTCTTGGGAGTAAGTGTCATGAGGTTTTCAATACAATTATTAATACTAATCTTACTTTGAGAAATAATTATAAGAAGTCCCATGATAGAATAAGGTGAAAAAAAAGTAGGAAACATACTTTTTCAGAAGTCCTGAACAATTGCAATAAAAAGTGCTGCAACAACTGACTGGTTCTGACAAACTTACTATTTAAAAAAACCAATTTAGTTACCAAATCTTATTAATAGATTCATAAACTGATGTATTGTTATCTATTCTTTTATTTAAAAAAGGGTTTTTTTTCTATCTTGTTCTTGCTATATGTTACACAGCCTATGTGGGTTTTGTCCTATGCACTACAAAATGTGAAATAATAACTTTATTAAGTAGTAGTTATCTACAGAAGTTGAGGTAGCATTATGGATTTTCCAGCAATTCTATATTCTCTATTTTTATCTATATATCCTTTTCTACAGAGTTAGATCCTAAAAATTCTGACCAGTATATTTATTTGTCCTCCCAAACCTGCTTAGGATCTTTTGCACCTAAGTTATAAATATAAGTTATTATAAATTATATATTAACTGATATAATGGATAAAACAGGATTTGTTTTATTTAAATTTTAAGCAAAGCTTACAGAAAGAACAATGAACATTTTAAATTTGCTTATGTCTCCAACATTTAAAATAATGATTAGTTATATTAACTAGAAGGAGCACATTTAAAGCACTTGGTACAGGCAAAGTTTGATGAGTTGTAATGAGTTTTGTCTTACGCTATAATATTTCTTTATCTGTATATATTAATTTTATTAATAAATATATGCAAGAAAGTGCAATTTTCATAATATTTGAATAGCAAACCAGTAGTAAAGAGAAGCTTACATTTTCATTCACTGCAAGCTCCAGCTTAAAATATGGCTGATATCTAGACATGCTGTGTATTTATAACTCTAAATGAACTGTACTGTAATTTGTAACCACAAAGAAAATTATCTTAAATGGGAATACTAGTTATTTGCACTGCATGTCTCTATACAAAACTGTTTCATAAAATGGTAGCTTTGCTAATAAATCATAATTATTGCTGCTTTTGATATTGATCATTTTAAAGTGACACAATTGTAAAACTATGATATTTTGCTGAAAGTTTAGTTCTCTTAAAATTGTATCACAACAATTCTAGCAACAGGCTTCTCTTAAAATTATTTTAAATGTTGCATTTAATGTGCAAATAAATTCTGGCCTGTGCCTCTACAATTTAATCAGCTATTTACATCACTGCTCAGATATGATGGTTCTCATAGTCCAATGTAAATTTGTGGGAGATATGTTTCTCTGTGGAAATTTATCCATAACATGGTGAGGCATGCAAACATGCAACACGGCTTTTACTCATATTGACACAGATATTCCATTTGAGCATGGAATATTAAATATTATGTATTATGTTTGCAGAAAAAGAAGAAATGCTCATAACAAATCCGCACCTCTGTGATTTTATATTTTTTAGTACTTTTAAAATGTTATTCTATGAGATATTACAGGAAATATGAACATTAGAAAACCATAGTAGGTATTTAAGAATAATCATTAACATAACCAAATTTGACAGTCAAAACATTTTAAAAATTGTTGATACAAATCAGGAAAGATTCTTCTTAGGAAAATTGAAGGATTTCTGGGAAAAAAATAAGATTTGATACAGGTCTAATCTAGTAGCAATTTTATGACAACAAACCAAAGTCAGTTTGAAACCTCTTACATAATTAATAATTGGTAATAGATTTTTTTTGTCTCTATTTCTCCACCTCTGGCATTTATTCTGTTTATACACTCTTTTCTTTCTCTCCTAGAGAGCTTACTAGAAAATATGCCAATCAAATCACCTTCAACATGACAGGTACTGAACAGCACAAGAAAACTAATGAAAAACAACAGCCTTCAGTTATTTGTGCAAAATAAACCAAATAACTAGTCCAGCTAGTGACAGATATTTGAGTATTAACCTTTGATCAGTGTATCTGGTTTGATCAATTGTTCAATGACTAGTTAAAGGTCATGAACACATTCCTGTTAATCCAAAGTACTAACGGGAACTTAACCCACCTAAAACCTTGTCTAGAGCCTTCAGTTTGCCCCTAGATCTCAGGTAACAGGAGAGCTATGGAAGTTAACTGTGATATTCCAAAGGGACAGCCAAGGTACTGACAGATAGAAATAATATTTTGCTTTTGAATTTCAAACCTGACAGTGTTGCTGCTAACTTTTTAAATAAAGCAAGAAAAAAGCAGAAGAACAACTACTGGTTTCCATAAAACAAAGCTATCTCATGCCTTAACATAATAGCTCATTCAAATTTAAATCTTAAGCATACAACCATTATCACATCAATATATTTCAAATACCATGAAGTGCCCTTTTTGCCAACCTCAGGTTCAAAAGTAGGGGAAAGTTAAAACAACAGAATGTTCCAATAATACCTCAAATCAAATATCCTTAGAAGTACCCAGAAATTTAAAATATTTGATGTCAAGTTTCCTCTTTTGAACTTTCACTCATCTCTACTTTAAATTTATAGAACATTTCAGTATAATAAAACACATTATAGGAAAGTAATTTGGAAGAAAGAGAACATGGATCCACATTCACCTGGCCCTAAATTTGCAACTCTTGGGGCTTGACTGTGCTTGTTTTCAGAGCTACATCATCATTCTTTGCTTTTTTAATTAGAATAATATGCACAGAAATTTAAAATGTAGTTGAAACTCCCCCATGTATTTAGCTCATGCAGCTAGACAGTTACTAATGCCCACGTAGGACTGTGAATGCCTTCGTGAGGAAGTTCAGTTCAGTTGACTTTTTTGTCAAGAGTTTTGTCATTCTGAGCCCAGTGTCGCAGCTCCTGGAAGGACAGTGAGGGCCTGGGGTTCAACAAGTTGCATTCCCCAAAAGGAGAATTCCACTGTCCCCAGATTCTGAGTCACTAAAAGCATCACAATTTTCTAGAATTTACCCCATGAAAAAAAATATTTTTTAAAATAGTGTTTCAGATGGTTGTACTTGATACATGTCCTCTGTATTGGAAACTAAACCTCCACGCTCTTTTCATTGTTTCTTCACTCACAGCCTTGCATTACCAAAATTAAGAGTATGTGACCACCTGATAATGCATAACTGAAGTCGGTTCATACACTAAAAACTTGGAACTGTCTGTTTATCAGGGTCACCTAGTGACAGCTGCATCCACAAATGAAAAATTCATAGCAGCTTCTGATTGCAATAGAATTTCTGTAATACTTATGGTCTCAGAATGGCTTGTTATAGGAATCAATACTTTCTGGGAAAAGCACAAATTGTGTCCAACAGTCTAATTCACTTGTTGCATAACACAATTTAGAAACAGGTCACCAAAAGTCAAATACAAATGTTCTTTTGAAATCCAAATTATTTAATTGAAAAATCAATGAGAATTTACTTTTGAGGCTTTTCCTGAAAACTGTATGTCACTTAAAAAATTAATAAAGAGGCTGTAAGACAGGACACAAAATTAATGAACCAAGGGTTGTCACCATTTTAAAGACAAAGTTTATTACAAAGAAGAGAGAGAGAGAAAAGGGAACTGCAAATTGGAGACAGACTAGATAAACTGAGTGATAACAGCATTATCAGTCCTCCTCATTTTTTAGAAAATTTTTCCAGTCTTAGGTTTTTCATCTCAGCTTTTGAATGTGTTATTTCTACTTTGTCTGAACATGATTTTAACAGTACCAGCTCCAGATTTTAGTAATGCTTTTCTCTTTTTTCTTGAAAAATGTAGGTTAATTATAGATTTTTCAGCATACTAAAGGGTTATTAAGAAGACATTTCTATTATGAAACATTTATACAGATAAGAGAAAAAGGTGGAGTATTACAATAAAATCCTAACTTAATAATTCACATTCAAATGATAGGAACTCTCTTCCCTCTTTCTCTATTTTCCTAACAGACAGTTAAAATGAATTTTAGCAGTACTTAGGATAAAGCAGTGAAAGCATCAATAAGGTAGGCTACACTGTGAGCTTAGGAACGTAACGCTTTAAGAAATTATGTTTTAGGATTTTACAGTTCTGTGTGTATTTGATATGGTAGAGGTTAACAACTCTTTACCTGTTAGCTCATATTTCATATGAGAGAAACAAAATTCTTTTCTCTCTGATAGAAGGAAATTTAAAGACTTCCATTTTAATCTTGTAAGGCTGTAAAAACATTTAATCTTAGCTATAACTTTTTGTCTCATTTCCACTCCCTGGGAGAGCTTGATCTTATTAAGGGCAATCTTTTGCAATTTGCATGTTGCAGGCCTTCCTGGAGTTTGCCTCTTATTACTCTAATGAAGTTCTATTTCTGGATATTGAAGGTGCTTGCCTACAGGACTTCAGGAGGTTCCACACCTGTAATGCTATTGCAAACACTGTACTCACTAGCCATATTTATTAAATCAACTACAATTTATGATGATGGTGCATAGTTAGGGCTTTTTTCATTCTTTGGATTTCAGCAGAGTATTGATGAGACCTACAGTCTCATCAACAAGCCACAGAAAAGATTATTTGTGACTGAATTTTGTCTACAAATGTGATAAATTATACTTCTTCTTTTCCTGTGTAATTACAATTGTGTCATCATTACGCCACTGACTCTCTCTTTTTCTTTATTCTGTATTCTCCCTCTTTCTCTCTGCACCACTTAAGGTGTATCCTTTTCTTCTACTCATGGAATCTTACCCAGACCCTGGCAGGAGCTGGATGAAGGTTTGAATTTGTGCAGCCACTGCAGCTAATAGGATGATTCTGAAGTCAACAAGAAGAAAAAAAAAAAAAAAAGCCAAAACCAAACCCCAAATCTGAAGCCCAAAACTGATAGGAATCTGAGGAAACAGTGATGGACCATAGAGGGATGTACTAAATCAGGGACATTTAAATGGGGGGAAGCATTAGAAAAATTGGATAGGAAACTTAGATAGGGAAATGAAGATTCAGAGCAATGAGAGCATGAAAGGACATAATCTCTGACTAAACAATCTTTATTAGCACTTGTAGGTCTAGCAAATCTGATTTTTATAATCTTCTGTTAATGGGTTAAATTAAGAATTGAGGGACTTTGTGGAGAAATTTGTTTCCTGCAGGTTGGAAGAAAAAAGGCTGCAAGATCATTTTGAGAACTGTGGAGATCACCATCATGTATTTCCCACCAGCCATCTCAGGCACATAAATTTATGACCATGGTTTGTCAAGACACACAGACAACATCCCTACTCTTCCTTTTTCACCTACAGTGTCATCTTTTTTTGTCCCGAGGAACAGCAATGCTATGTGAAATAACTTTAACATGATAATATCTGGAAATTAGAAACACATACACATATACAACTCCATTTGGTTAAATAAAGAAAAAAATAATTCTCTCAATGTGGTCTCAAGTAGAAGTTATCCAAAGAAGACATTGCTATTAAATATTACTCTCACAAATTATTTCTTTTTCAGGAACATCTTCTTCATCATTTACAAATGTTGTAACCAACCTCAGGGTCCCCTTTCTACAAAAGTTGGGTATGAACTGCTTGCTGAAACTCATTCCACTTCTTTGTAACTATATAGTTTCAAAATAATGTTTTAAACCAGAGGAAGAATGGGCCAGAGAGGGTAATTTTACATGTATATCATAACTTTTCTTAAATTATTTTATTAAGGATATTGATATAAAATAGAGCAAAAACTTCTGTGTCATTTAAAAAAATTACATTTTTTTACTTCATATGTCTAATTAAATTATATATTTGCATATTTCATTTTGATTATATGCCCAGAAGAAAGTAAAGCTGTAAGTTGATGCAAGAGCATATAATTTAATTTTTTATATTAAATCTATGTTGTTCAGGGTATAGTTGGTTGTTTGCTTTTTTTCTTTCTCCTAGATTTAATTGAAAACTTTAGTATATTCTTTTCAGGAGTGTAGTATCAGTGGGAATCACAGAATCATAGAATGGTTTGGGTTGGAAGGGACGTCAGAGATCATTTCGTTCCAACCCCCCTGCCATGGGCAGGGACACCTTTAGTGCTCGGAGCCCCAGCCAGCCAGGCCTTGAACACCTGAAGGGATGGGATGTCAACAACTTCTCTGGACAACCTGTGCCAAGGCCTCACCACCCTCCTAGTAAGAATTTCTTCCTAATATCTCATTTAAATCTACCCTCCTTCAGTTTAAGGCCATTCCCCCTTGTCCTATCACTCCATGCCTTTGTGAATAGGGCCTCTCCATCCTTCTTGTAAGTCACCTTTAGGAAACAGAATACTGTTCTTTAGCATGACTGTGACATCACGCTCAAAATGAAAGCTGGAGGGAGAATAATAGAATCAGAGAATCAGCTGGGTTGGAAAAGACCTCTGAGATCACCAAGTCCAACCCTTGATCCACTACCACCATGGTTACTAGACCATGGCCCTAAGTGCCACATCCACTCTCATCTTAAAAACCTCCAAGGACAGAGAATCCACCACTTCCCTGGGCATCCCATTCCAATGCCTGATTACCCTCTTTATAAAGAATTTCTTCCTAATATCTAACCTAAACCTCCCCTGGCAGAGCTTAAGACCTCTTGTCTTATTGATAGCTACCTGGGAGAAGAGACCGACCTCCACCTGGTTACAACCTCTTTTCAAGGAACTTAGTGGGAAAAAGTTGGACCAGTTTCTTTGAATCAGATGTTTTAAAAAGTAAGTGTACAGTAGTATAATTATTAAAATACAAATGTAAATGAATTATTTATCTCCAATTAAATTATTTCTGAAAAGTGTATGAAAAGCTAGGAAGTATCACTGCTTTAAAAAGCTTAACATTGAAAGTAATTTTAAAATAAAAATTATTTCAAGGATTGCTCCTGTTCTTATTTTCACTCACATAACATGTGCATAATGTTTGAAAGATAATACGGCTGAAGAAAACAAAGCAAAGCTCTGTAACATTCTATACATCAAAAAATCATGAGATAATGAAGTACACCAGAGGATCTTGCTGGTTTTGTATTTTATTAAACATACATACTCTGAACAAGAATAAAGCATATTTGTTTTCTGATATTTATGGATAAAGCCAGCATAAGCATTATTCTGGATTAGTTGCCGCCATTATACTCAATAATAGATGAGGTGGAGATTTCAATTTTATAAGGCAAACAGGATGGTGCTTATTCAGAATACAAACCCTTAATTCATAATGAATAATCTGTTCATCTAAAACATGATGATAAGAAGCAAAATGGGACCTTTGACTAAAATTAAAAAAGTTTTTTAAAACAAGAAATTGTTCAGAATGGCCATTCTGTTAGTAAGAAATTACGGAATAATAAAAATTACTTGAGTAATGAAGATGGTGAAAGGTCTGGAGCACAAGCCTCATGAGCAGCAGCTGATGGAGCTGGGGTTGTTTAGGCTGGAGAAAAGGAGGCTCATGGGGGACCTTCTCACACTCTACATCTACCTGAAGGGAGGTTGTAGCCAGGTGGGGGTCAGTCTCTTCTCCTAACTAACACGTGACAGAACAAGAGGAAATGGCCTCAGGTTGCACCAGAGGAGGTTTAGATGTGATTTTAGGCAAAAAAATTCTTCATGGAAAGGGTTATCATGCCTGTCCAGAGAAGTGGCTGAGTCACCATCCCTGGAGGTATTAAAGTTGTGTAGATGTGGCACTTAGGGACATGGTTTAGTGGTGAGTTAGGAAGTGCTGGATTAACAATTGGACTTGCTGACCTTGGAAGTGTTTCCTACCATAGCTGATCCTATGATTCTAACCATGGCCTGGGGACATTGGCAATACACAAGTTCTCAGCTATAACCATGTAAGTATTGCTGTGACTTTCATGCTTCTGGAGAACAATGTTTCCACAGTGTCCTGGTTTGGGCTGGATAGAGTTATTTTCTTTCTAGTATCTGCCAAAGTGCTGTGTTTTGGATTTAGCAGGAGTATAACATTGATGAGACATTGATGTTTAAGTGGTTGCTGAGCAGGGCTGACATTAAATCGAGAATTTTTCAGCTTCTCATGCTGCCCTGCCAAGAAGCTGTGAGGGTTCACAGCTGGGACAGCTGATCCCAGTTGACCAAAGGACATTTGTAATGTCATGCTCAGCACATAAACGAGGCAGAAAAGTGGTCAGGGGTCTAGTGCTAGGGAACAATCTGGGAATCAGTTGGTTAGCGGTTAGCGATTGTTTTCATTTGCATCACTTATCTTCCTTGGATTTCATTTCTCTCTTTCTCTCTCTAATATTTATTTCAATTATTAAACTCCTCTTAGCCCTTTCTCTCCCCCACCGCAATGGGTTGTGGAGTCAGCAAGCAGCTGTGTGGTGCTTAGTTGCTGTCTGGGGTTAAACCTTGACACAGAAATTGAGCCTGCAGTGCATTTTTCTCTCACATACAAGTTAGAAATAGAAAAACATAACAAAGACACTCTGATATACCTTGCTAAATAGTGACTGTGTTTGATGTGTGTTCTGCTTATCTGACAGTTTAGAAACTGATGGAAATTTTGGTATTGAAAATCTAGTGCATCATAAGAAAGACAAAAAGTCATACATCTGACAGTAAGAGGGAAATAATTGGGACAATTCAAAAACATAAAAGAAGATTTAGGCGACTATTGTAAGGAGGAGATATATTCAGTAAAGATAGGGTAGAAAAATCTAGGACCTTTTAGAAGTCTGTGTTTTCTTAGATTAGCATACATGAGATTCAGTACACTTGAACTGGATCAAAACTAGTATTATATCAAGCAACTCCTGTATATTAATCACCCAGTTTTAAAACAAATTTCTGAATCTTTTTTCCTGGTATGCATTTATCCATAATTTCTCTTTATCTAAACCCAAAGTTAGTCTAAATTTTCTCCTTGTATCATTCAGAACAGCTGGGAATTGAGACTCTAAAAACTTCTCTTAAACGGGTAGTATTAGAACACTTTTTGATTCAGTTTTCATAATGCTGAAAGCTCTGTTTACTCTCTTTTTGACAAAGGGATGTTTTTTGTTGCTAAAAGATCACACTAAAAAACTTGTTTAATACAATTCCTTTCTTTTCCCTCAAAGTCAGTATTCCAGAGAAAAAACTCGAGAATTTTCTAGCTCTCTTAATGAAATGCATGCAGATATTAATATAAATAGTGTAGATTTTTTAATCAACAAAGGTTTAGTGGAGAAAAACTGGCAGTTTGGAAGGTAGGAATGGTAAATAAACTGGGAATATGGCCAAGACCAACAGAAGGTATATAGAGCTTGGAACTTGCAAGCTAAAGGTGTACATAATGAAGGCTGAAGAGAAAGAAGAACTGAGTTTCTACACAGTAACAGGTACTGTCTGAAGGTGTACTGAGCCTACTGTTTATAATTACTGTTATTAATTAAGTTGACATATTTAAAGCATGTAGAAAACAGCATCTCAATTATTGTTCATTCCTCAAGCATGAAACAACTATTAAAACATGACTAAAAAGCATATGTCCACAGCCAGAGGAGACTGGGAATGTTGCCTAGGTAATATAATGAAAATGCCAGATTCTTTGATGTGCCTTTTGTGTCTTTCCCCTGTGGGCACACATGCAGAATGTGCATTATTGTTCTCTATAGCACTGAGACTTTTCCTTGCAGACGCTTTCCAGTTTTGGACTTATTTAGAAATTATTTAGTGACAGTCATCCCAGGTGGACAGCTAACCAGCAAGTGGCAACAGAGTAAACCAAAAAGTGTGTTTTGTTTTTCTATGCTGAACAAAAGACAACATTATTTCTCCTAAAAAAAGAAAAAAACCCAACAAAATAAAACAATAAGAAAACAAAAAAACCTCCAATCAAAACCAGTTCAATATTTGAAACTCAGTCTCTCTCACTATATATATATATATATTAGGACTAAGCTAATTTTCAGAGTAAATTTAATATTTCTGATCTTATTTTTAAAAGTACAACATATATTTTATTAGAGTTTTCAAAAATTAAAATCAGAAATCATCACATCACATGAATCTTATATGAGAAATTGCTAACAGTTTTGCAGATACTAAAATAGTTCCACAAAGTCTGTAAAGTGTGGATACTCATTTCAAAAGACATTTCAGATATAGCATAGCAAAAAGATGCATGAGGCTGGGAATTATATAGTACTAGTAGCTATCAGAGTTATTTCTTTTGGGAAAGTCTCATACATTTGTGCTGCAATTAAAGTGGAACAGTATATGCACCTATAAACTTCAAGAAGGCAGACCAACTAAAAACTTTTACAATCCTTCACCAGTGATCTTCGCTTTCTTTTTTTCTTCATTACTTCTATATCTCAGTGATTGCATTTGAGTGAAACTTGAAGAGCAAGGTTCTTGAACACTACTCAACACCTAATGCACCAAGGAACATGTATCAAGAAACAAAATATCTTTGTCCTTAGTACTCAGAATCAAGGAACTGGAAATACCTTCTTACTAGGATTTTATTTCATATCACTAACCGAACTACATGTGGACAGATGTTGCACTGAGATATAAATCAAGCTTGTCACACAGTGAAGCTACCTAAAGCATGTAATCATTCACCTTTCAAAGAAAATGTACTGTCTTTGATATCTGCCAGCGTAATGCTAACAACTAGCTTGTTCCTTTATGGTTCAATTCAGTTCAATATTACACCTCTGCCAACAAGGCAGATCGTCAGTAAGAACAATCTGAATTTATCCTCTGATGTCTTTTAGGGCTAGGGACAATATGCGGAATTTTTTCGAAGCACAAATGCTGAGTTTCATAAAGTGGTATGACATGCACTGTTATGGACCACTAAGAGTTAAACTATTTCAATCACTTATGCATTTTGTCTAATTCTGCTAAATGGACCACTGATTTTCTAACAGGCGCAAAACCAGACAAACATATGGACAACATTTATAGGCAATCAGTACATTTAACATAATTTGAGTATCTCAGCTGACTAATGAGGGACAGAAAAAGACAGAGATTTCCAAGCTGTTGTCCATACTGAGATCACAAACTTCTGTTTCAGAAGACTTGTCCTTTATGAATCTATTCTGAATCTTTATGAATTAAGAGTTGTGGTCAATGGCTCATTGTCCACATGGAGACCAGTGATGAGTGGTGTCCCTCAGGGCTCAGTACTGGGACTAATACTGTTCAACATCTTTGTTGGTGACACAGACAACGGGATAAATTATATCCTCAGCAAGTTTGCTGATGACACCAAGTTGTGTGGTGCAGTTGATACACTGGAGGAAGGATACCATCCAGAGAGACCTTGACAGACCTGAGAGGTGGGCCAATGCAAACATCATGAAGTTCAACAAAGCAAAGTGCAAGGTCCTACACCTGGGTCATGGCAATCCCAGATGCAGCTACAGGTTGGGCAGAGAGGTGACTGGGAGGAGCCCCACGGAGAAAAGACTTGGGGGTGATGCTTGGTGAAAACTTGACAGGAGCTGTCAGTGTGAGCTCACTGTCCAGAAAGCCAACTGTGTCCTGGGCTGCATCAAAAGGAGTGTGGCCAACAGGCCAAAGGAGAAGACTGTCCCCCTCTATTCTCCTCTCACGAGATCCCACCTGGACTACTGCATACAGTTCTGGTATTTCCAATGTAAGAAGGACATGGAACTGTGGAAGTAAGTCCTGAGGAGGGCTACAAAATTTACAAGAAGACTGGAACGCCTTCCCTACAAAGACAGGCTGAGAAAGTTGGAGCTGTTCAGCCTGGAGAAGGTGGCATGGAGACCTCATAGCAACCTTCTAGTATCTGAAGGGAGCCTTCAAGGAAGCCAGAAAGGGAATCTTCATTGGGAACTGTAGTGATAGGACAAGGAGTAATGGATACAAATTGCAAGAGGGGAAATTTAGGTTAGATATTAGGAAGAAATTCTTTACTGTGAGCATGGTGAGACACTGGAACAGGTTGCCCAGGGAGGTTGTCAATGTCCCATCCCTGGAAGTGTTCAAGGCCAGGTTGGATAAGGCCTTGAGCAACCTGGTCTAGTGTGAGATGTCCCTGCCCAGGGCAGGAAGACTTGGGACTAGATGATCTTTATGGTCCCTTTCAACCCCCTAGAATTATTCTATGATTCTATGATAATTTATTGGCCCAAGTAACTTAAAAACAATCATATGTTCATATGTTCTTGTGGTCCATAGTTCTTATAGTTCAGATTCATTAGCGTTTTACTTCAACTGAGGACTATGCTTTTGACATGAATTTCTCAATGGTCCTCACTTAACTGTGCTTGGCCACACTGTGGTCTCAGTGCACACAAGTTCAATTACTTTTGAAAGAAACTGCAACAGAAGATGTGTGTACCTAATGCTCTACAAAATCCCAAAACCAGTGAGACCCTGACCCCAAACTAGTATATAGTTGGCAGCCAGGTTTCAGCAACCCTTGTTTCACTCTGTTTAGGGTTATATATATTGCTTGCTAATGTAATATAACCCTTAATTCAGGTGCACTATAAAATGTTGTTTTGGAATTTGTAGTGTATTTGGATTTCTGAAGTCTTGTACTCTGATTAACACTATTGTATTTACATGGACTGTCCCCACAGTGACTATTACAGACTTTCAGTGAAGTACCCGCATAACTAAATTTACAGATCGATTTACAGAACATTTTTTGTTTAAGAAATGCATCGAAAAGTGACCTAAAGTCATATGTAATATGTCAGTAGTAAGTAGAAGTCTGATTCTATTCTGGCAAAGTCAATCTTAAATGATTTTACTCTACTCTTACTCAGAAGAACCTGAGCTTCCTATCCTTGTATACTTATTTGCACTCAAGTGAAGGTGTTGTTAAATAAACTATTACTGCATATTTGTATGGACACATTTTAGTGCCAATGTAATTTTCTCCACCTAAGTGATTTCTACAGGTATGAATCACCTTTTGGTCAATTCTCAACGTATAATATTCCTGCAATGCAATTATAGAACTCCCTTATTTTTTTTCCTATGCCTTCTATTCCCATAAAAATTTATATAACTGTAGCGAAAGGTATATATTAAACTGTAGGTGGTTAGATCAGGTACAGGAATCAAGCTTCTGTGTTGCAGAATCATAAATCAGTAGCCACTCAAAAGGAAGCTTGGAGATTGCCTAGTTCCCCCCACCCTGCTTACAGCAGGGTCTACTATAACAGGCTGCTCAGAATCTTATCCAGTTGTGTTTTCGGTATATCCAAGGGTGGATACTTCTATCCAGGTAACCTATTCCAGAGTTACCTTTACAGTAAAAAAGATTCAGCTTACATTTAAATGGACTTGTCATTATTTCAGTTTGTTCCCTTTGCTTCTTTGACTGGGGACCACTGTGTACTGAGAAGAGTCTGGCTCTGTCTTCTTTACTTGCTGGTGTGCTGCTGAATGGTATAATATACAGGTTCTTGAGAGGGACACAGATTTGGGCTCATTTCTTCGAAAAGATATTTTCTCCTTATTTTTGTGTACAGACTGAGGTGGGCCCTCCGCAGCCCTAGTTTGTTGACCAGATCTCTCTAACCTAAATCACCTGCACCCTTTGCTTGACAGCCAAGTCCATTACTTCTTCACCTGATTTTGGTTGGCCAACCTGTTGTCAAAGATAATTTTGCCCCTTTTGCTCAATTCAATACCATATCTTAGCCTCATTCCTGAGAGAGAGTCCCATGGTCCTAAAAGATGAAACCCTCTTTTCAATACCAGCTATGTAACCAGTTGTTGACCAACAGTTGTTGACCAATTTATCCATATCCTCTCAAGCATCTTCTCTCACTGGCAGGATTGTGGAGAAAACCATTGGGACCCCCATGACTTTTTTATCATGTCCCTGGAGACATGTGGTGTATTCCAGGTCTGCACTGGCCATATCATTGGCATCTATATGGAAGAGGAGCAAGAGATGATAGTCCCAGGGCTGGACATGCCTTTGTAGCCTCACCATAACATCCCAAATCAAAGCCCTTGGAAAGCAGCAATCCTTCTGATGGAAGTCTTCATCCTCAGCAGGGAGTCCACTGGTATTGTCACCTGCTCTGAGTGCCTCAGGCTCACCTGGTTTGGATGCTTTTTTGGCATAATTTCCAGTTCCTCATATGCTACCAGGACAGTGAACCTGTTCTGCATATTCATTAAATAAAAAATATGATAAAATTCATAAATTCTTTCCAAGTTTTGGTTCTTGGTTTCACCTCAGTGGGATTTCAGATGAAATTGTCTTACACATTCTTTTTTGGGTTTTCCCACTAGAGGAGGTCTTGTAATTCCTGACTAAAAAAAGATATTAATTGGCATTTCCTCAACTAGAACAGTCATCTGAAAAAATAAGGGAGAAAATATAGGTGGAATGCAAAGAATTACATCATTACAGTTATTTTCTCCCCTTTTTTTCCCCGTTTGACTGGAAGAGAGATTCAGCAGCAGACATTAAGTAACTTTTCCTGATTTGCTTAAGTTGTCATTGACAGAATATAAACATCTGAATTTTTTCCTATGGGATTTCTTTCTGTATTGGTGATATCTCATCTTGGCAGGATATTACTCAGCAGATGATGACAAGGAATTTTAAGAGTAAATTATCTGTTTTTATATACGGAACACTAGTGAGATTAAATTTTTATGTTTGCTTTTTGCAAAAATTGTCATAGTTATTTCAGTGAGGTAGTGCTTATCTCAAAGGATAAGAAGAAGATTCATGATACAAAGATAATGTAAGTAATAAGTAACTGGAAAAATTAAAATTCAAGCCATGGACTATAGATGAAAGAACACAAGCATTCATCAGATCATGAAATGAACAAGGTGATTTTTTTATGTTTGAGGACATTGAGTGAAACTGGATGTTTTACAAATTTCAGTGACCAATTGCAGGTACAAGCTCTTTATCCAGGTGCTGACCACATTGGATTAGAGAATCACACTGTTAGTAGAACTTAATCCTGCTGTAAGACTGAAAATAGATTAAACCTATAATAATTAATACTAAAGATTTTAAGAGCTGACTGCTTGGTGCTAATTCTTAACTTTTTAAATCCTGCCATGAAAATACTATGTTTGCCTACAATGGTAAATATTTTAGAATATTATTTGACTGAATAATAATAGCTTAGCAACTTAGTTGTTCAGATGTATTACTTTTGATGTAAGATCCCAATTATTTTGGGCACTAAAATTGCTTAAATATTAAGATGGCAGTTGGTTAGAGCATGGTGCTAAGAACACCAAGGTCGTGGGTTTGCTCCCCATACAGGCCATTCACTTCAGAGTTGGACTCAATGATCCTTGAGGACCCCTTCGAACTCAGAATATTCTGTGACTCTCATGTCCCAGGCCATTGGATCGTAAAGCTAAGAAACAAGATCTGACATCGTTCAGTTTTCTGTTCTAGAAGAAGTCGTTTAGTCTCCATTAATTTGTGGTGAAGTTTTTGCTTTGAATAATCTATTTTGCCTATAAACAGAAACATATTTCTATACAAATGAACCTGGAAAAGAGCACTAGGTTGAAATATGAAGGATACGATGTTTAACTAGAACAGAATTAATCTGGGTGGAAACACAGTTCATTGAGACATTCAGGGAATTGCTGGATGGTGTTAAAGCTGAACTGAGACAAACGTAAGAAGGCATTTATGCAGTATATCAAATCTTTTGAGTTAGTGCAAAAAAAATCATAAATTATTTAAAATGTTACTAGAGAACTGTAAATAGGCTTTCTTTTTTTATAACAAATTTAGAAGGTGATACCTGTTACTAGCTGTTTTTAAAGTCTTGGTAGCATGTCTCAAGTAAGCAAATGCATATATAATTATATATTTAATATAATTATATAATTTAATATAATTATATAATATTTATATAATTACTGCTTCAGAAAGTTTCTGGTTAACCACAAGTTCTGATTGGGTGTATGTGCAAGTCTATCCCTGCATATGGCTGAATAGGCCTTACATTGAGCTACTAAATGGCAGACAAAACAAGTATGAAGGCAGAATTTGAAGTAATATGGGAGAGTAATGAGGAAATAATTAAGGGCTATCGTGATAATTTTGAAAGAAAATTTGGTCAAGAGTTTTAATTTTAATCGAATCCAAGTCTGATGTAATCTTGCATTTTCACAGTTCCATAAGAGTACTGCAGAAATCAATTTGTATGATTACTCATGGAATGAATGAAATGTTTTCCCAGTGCTTTCAGAGTCAGTTCTTTTGTAAAAGGATTGTCTATTAGAATTAATCTCAAAAATTACTTTTTCGGGGCAATATCTCAGCATATTTCAGGGGTTTACATTATGCAAATAAAATAAATTATACACAGCCAGATTATATCTTTAATATAGTTTTTTTAAAATTTTTTTCTCTGAAAAAGGTTAGCTAAGATACAGAAAATAAGAACAACTGACTCTTATGACAGGTAACTCAGTGCCAAGTAGTACAGCACCTGCTAAATTATCGTGGGTATCCTTCAGCTCCCTCTTTTCCATTGTCATAAGAGAAATAGGATAAGAGTCAAATGATAATGAATAAATAAGTGAATAAAAAATACTGCAAGATATGGTCCCTGGGCAGGATCCCCTTCCCCTAGATCAGGTTGCTTACAGGGATGGTACATTCATAGCTTCTCTGCGCAACTTCTATCAGTGACTCATCATATTCACAGCAAAGAATTTCTTCCTAATATTGAATCTAAATCTACTGTCTTTCAGTTAAAGGCCATTCCCTCTTGTCCTATTGCTACATGCCCTCGTAAAAACTCCCTTTCCATCTGTCTTGTAAGCCCCCTTAGGCACTGGAAGGCTGTTTTAAGGTCTCCTCAGAGCCTTCTCTTCTCCAGGCTAAATAGCCCCAAGTCTCTCAGCCTGTCTTCACAGGAGAGGTGCTCCAGCCCTCTGGTCATCTTTTTGACCTACTCTGGCCTCACTACAACAGGCCATGTCCTTCATATATCAGAAAAATATTATTTAGAGGTTCAAAGGAAATGTGTTGCAGTGTTGGTTTTGAAAGCTTTTGGAATCTTTTTGCTCAGCCTAGCTGAGTGAAATAAATTCAGAGAAATAGAAGTAACTTCTATATTATATGCAAGAAATCATCACTGCTGTTTTCAGAAAAAGCTTTTAGAAGAAATGGACTTCATGAGGTAAATTTCAGATGCATGCAGTTTTTCAGCAATTGCATGGCTTAACTCTAAGCACAATTTTCAACATTTGAGGGTACATGCTGTGTATGTATGGAGTAAAACAATATTGCTAGACTGGCTGGCAATTTACTTTGTAGCAACATCAGTGGTAAAATAAATGTATTGTATATATACATACATAATGACGTACATCTACTAAAACCTCCAGAGTATGCAATTTATGTAATTTGTATACATCTAAAAGCAAATCATATGTAGTACGAGGTAACCAGGCTGGATGAATTGTGCTATATTTTCATGAAACTTCAAATTGCTTTGGCTACATCTACACTAACAATCAGCAATAGTAACAAACCTCTGAAAACTGTTGTCACTGAAGCCCCAATATGCACACTACCTGAGTTCAGAGGGTTTTACTTTAAAATAGTTTTATCTAAACACACAGACTAAAAATCGGTGATAGGAATCCATTATATTCATTATAAGTGGAGACTGTTTTCTAGCTTAGTTTCATCCAAGGGAAATCCCATTTGCATCATCCAAGTCTCTAGAATGCAAAATATATGTAGTAGGTGGGTAAAGTTGGGAGATTTGCTTCTAAAATGTTCTTGTAATACAAACTAAAATGGTAATGTAAACATACCCTAAAAGACTCTTTAAAGGAATTTAAGCTTTTATTCTTGTTCTTTTTCACCCTTGATTTACAAGATGGAAAGATGTAGAAATAACCAGTTTTAAAGACGAATTCACCTAGCAGGACTGAAGAAGGAAGGAAGGAAGAAAAAAAGAAAGTGAACAGGGAAAAAATTTGTTGCCAGAGGAATGTGGTGCAAGGAAGTTGTTAAGATACCATCCACCACTTATGAATGAAATTCAGAACTATGAGCAAAACTTTCCCAGTTAGGGAAACAAGCTAGATTTGCATTTGTTCTAAATTAGTGAGCTAAACCAGAAAATTATTAAGCAATTTGCTCAGTGTTAAAAAAGCCATTTCAAAAGCCTGCCAAGGTAATCTGAGCAGCTGCATTTCCAGAATTTCTCTGCTGATTACACCTTTTCAGGAAGAAACATTACTTGCAGCCTGAGACCTTTGAAAATTTATGTCTAATTAAAGCAATTTTCTATGCTAAAATGTGAGATACAGTTGTGTGACTTCGTGATTAGTGTTCGTGTGGAAAGTATTACTTATGAGAAATATTCTGGAATATTTTATTTTGATACAAACCCCTGTTTTTCATCAATCAGCATACTAGGCACCTTGACATATTTTTATCACAGTGTAGACTTCGTAATATTAAAATAATCAACTACCTGACTACATGTGTACCTCTCATAGAATCCTTAAGTTATCCCATGACTTTAGTCTCCCTCCCAGTCTTTAAACAGGACACCTTTCAAAGTCTGTGTGGTGCATGACCAGCTTTAGATACTTTTCATCAGTTAAGGAGAATTAAGGAGCTTGAAACTGTAAGAAATAAACTTCCAGCTGGTGGCATAGCTTTTTTGTAACAAAATAGAGCCAGTTCTGAGTGGATAGTCTGAGTAAAACTATAGGTGTATGTAACAAGGAGAGATTCTAATCTAACTGGCTACCAACACTGAACTTCTCAGTGTCTTTCTAGTTAATATGTGTTAATTTAAGTCTGCACAAACAGACTGAAAATTCTGGATAACTGGATTCTACAAAGTATATTTCTTAATAAATCAGTTATTGCATTATCCACTGGAGAATCAGATTAAATATAAAAGATTTTTTAAAAAAAATATTTTATTTTATTTTTTGAGAAACAGATTTTATCCAATCTGGTAAAAACATCTGTTTATGACATGGTCTGGCAAAACACTTTTTATATAAATGCTGTATGGTAGAAGAGTATCTTGGTCATAGGTAAATACAGAGGCAGACAAAGTGCTTCACACATTTTGACTGAGTACATATGGTACACAGAGAGAGGTACCAGCAGAAATGGGTTCACAGAGAGAGTGTTTTCAGCATTGAGAAAAAATAATCATTCAATACAATTGTTTAGAAATGTCAGTAAACACTGATGCATACAGTGAAATCTGCATATGACAACAGCTTATTAAGGACTTAATAAAGCTAGATGAATCAGAAAGAGAATAATAGCTATAAGGCAGTGCTTATTAATTATTGTCGATAAATAATGCTTCAAATTATTTAAACACAACATATATATTAAGAAAGTATGTTTTTTCTTGCTATGAAAATCTGTCCTCACTAGTGAGATTAGAACAGTATAATGGAATTGAGAAAGGTCTTTAAGTGAGATTCCTTAGAACTTGATTTTTATACTAAGAGATTTTAAACTATGTAAAATATATGATTTGTGAAGAAAAAAATATAGTAGCATCCTCCAGGATGTATAGTTCTTCCAGGTGTTCTTTCACTACATGTTACTCTAGGCATATATTCATAAAAAGTTGCATGTCAAATCTCGTGTACAGCACTATCTGCAGTGCCCACTCTTGTATGCCTCTGCAATCACTTTATCATGGTGAAAGGATGCCAGCAGCTTGGCTTTCCACTCACTGTTTTTCAGTCAGAATCTCTGGAACAGAATTTTAAAACCCGAAGGAGGACAGATTGCAGAACTTTAAAATAACTAAAAGAAACGGAATAACAATTCTTTCTCTGGGCTGTTTTCCATGCCAAGCGCCAAGTAGTTTTCCTATGCCTGAAGGTAGTTCTAAGTAGAGGTTAGCAGCTAGAGAGACCTATTAGAACTAGCATATGACCTGCTAGTCTTTGGATGACAAACATAAGTAGATAAATTTTCAGATCTACCTATTTAATGTGAATTATTTCACATTTTGTTATACAAACAGGAAGAAGAGGCTGTTCTTTATTCCTGCAGAACTTACTTTGTTATGGAAGAGACACAATAGTGTAATCTATAATTGATAGAGTGGAAGTGACTTACATTTTCTCTAGAAAAGCAAACAGTTTGAGTCAGGTGCAAAACTATTTCGTACATTTTAAGTAAAAGAAAAAAACCCTCCTACTATATGAAGAAAATTATTTGGTTTTACCAATGCAAAATTTCTTTTCAGAGGCTGTAAGTCTTGCAAGACTGTGTGAAGTGAAATGTATGTAGCATAAAAGAATCTTTGACTGAAGCTTCAGGGGGAATTTTTCATATAGCATATATTTGTCCAACACAAAGGCTTGGGTATTCTCATGATCTGAGAAATAATATTGCTTCTTGCTTCTAATGGAAACCTTTTGAAGTTAATGGGAGCATTGCTAGAAGCAGGCATTTGCAAATATAACCATCCAGCCCTGTGTTTATAAATACATTTTCCCTCAAATATACACTCCAAAGTAAATGCTTCCATAAAACTAAAAGGATCGTTATCAAGAACATTTTTTTTATATTTTTAATTTATTTTACTATTGAAATGCTAGCATCTGTCTGTCTTAGTTCACTCTGTAAACAAAGCTTCATTTGCCTAGCTTATGTAAGCCAATCCTTTGGAACCAGAAGCATATCCTGCTGTACAGTCATTTTGATATTTTCCCTCTTACTACCACCTCAGTTCTTTCCTTTAGAATATAAAGTTTTCAGCAGAAAAGTTTCTATCTTGAACCAATCTTGCACTGAAAATGCACAACACCATGTCTAAATACTATGATTTCTGAAAAAGTCAACAAAAGATTACAATCAAAATATCATTAGATGAGTAGGATAAGGGTACTGAGGTTTTGATAAATCTAATAGGGTTCTTAAAACAATAGTCAGCTGCTTTCAGGGTGCTCAAATAGCAAACTCCCTGCTGATAACACCACAGCATTTAGCACAGCTGGTAGTAAAGGATCAACTAATTATATTGCCAGGGAAAGATTTTCAAAAGACTTGACTTTGTTTGATGTTTGATTATCAGTTTATTATAACAGCACTCAGCAGTGCCTCTAAAGTTAACACCAGATGATTTTCCCTTTATGAAGTTCTTGGAGAAGAGTTGATAAAGGAATTTGTTTACTTAGTATCCTTGGGTAAGATCTCATTTCATAAAAAGAGAACACAGATGGAGTTCATTTTCATAAATGGGAATATTTAGTGGGAAACAGGTAAAGAGATAAGCAAACCTGGGATCAGAGGTATTTCAGATCCTAGATTTTTTTTTCTCCTTTAATATCATACTTGTGAAGAAGATAATCTCTGGATACTATTCTGGAATTCTTCCCCCCCCCCATTTTTTTTTTCATGAAAAAAGGAAAAATATTTTCTTGGCAAGGAGTAATATACATCAATTGTCTGCCACTACACAAAGAGTTGACTTTGGAATTACAATATATGTGGCTGATGGAGCTCTGAAGTCAATAAAAATTTTTCTGTCAGCTGCAGTGAGAGCAGAACAAGGCCAGGACTGAGTGCTGTTCTGAAACTACTGCAAATATATATCACATCTGCTTACATTTAAGAGTTAAAGGTATCTACTATATGGATGACAGAAAATGGTTTCCTTACCAAAACTCATCCATGTTATGATTCAGATTAATTACATGTATTTTATGTAAAAATGTGTGCTAAAAGAAAAATGCAGGAGTTGCAAAATCCTACATACTCAAAATTTAGGAAATGCCAGAATTGATTAGATTTATCTCTTCTTCAGCTAAATATCATAAAAGAGTCTTTACCTACCATCACTTCATTCAATGCATAAGTGAGCATGAGGAAACTGGTCTGCTCTAGAGGTGCAGTAAAGGGAAATATGTGTAAAATAAAGAAGGAAACCAGAAAAGAAGAGTTAGTTTTATGGTGTCATTTAAATGTTGCGCTCAAGAAATGAAAATAAATCATACTTTAGCTGAAGTTGGATTAGCAGGTATCTTTTTATAGGTAGAAATCAATTCTTCCCTTTCTTTCTTTCTGAATCTTTTGTTTTAAGGTGTGATTTTCAAAATTTTTCAACAGTCAGTACTGCAACTGAAGCCAATAGGAGTTGTGCTTCAAATTAAAAAGTAAATATTTGAAAGATACATAGTTTCTTTGATGACAAACGTCACAAAAATATGTAATGAGGGAATAAGAAATCCTTTTCTCAGAAAAAGGTGTAGATGAGGCTTCAAAATTCATACCCAGAATCGTCCGGTTTTACTTTAGAGAGAATTAATTATTGCAATAAAAATTGGGTTGTGAAACTGGTCTGAGAGCTCCTTTTCTGTAATTGTCCTGATGCTTAGATTTATCCACCAGTACATGGATTAGATTGTCATCCTTTTACTGAAAAATAAATTTAATCTTAATTTAATCTTAATTCTTACGTGTTGTGTGGTAAGGACATATATGTGGGTAGTTTTCAAAGAGCGACTGATGACCTATAAATTTCACCATTTAACTTATTTCAGAATAATTTCCTTGTGGACCCATACCTTTCTGAGACCTTCTGCTCTATAAATCTGCTAAATACATACAATTTACTGTATCTACTTCTCTCCAGTTAAATACTCTTTTGTAGAATTCTCTTCCTTATGAGTCAATGAACTTTCTGTAGTCCCAAGTCTCTATAATACTACTGCCAGTCTTTCAATGCTTTCAAAGGCACAAACTTCCTGTCCCACCTCAAACATAATGTTAGTCTCCATATAATGAAAAATTGAATTTAGGGTTATACTTTCCCCAAATAGGCCACAGTTCTCCATCCTCTTCCTTATATTGTTAAGTTCTTCACTTCTTTCCCTGTTGTCACTGATTTTCTCTGTCCAGACTCCTCACTGTGGGCAGAACTTATAGCACACCATCTGGGACCACCTTCCCGTATCTTTACTACATTGATTTGCCATCTGTTCACAAGTCTCATTGGAAAGCCAATCTTTCACTTCCTCTTAATCTCCATTTCCTCCACTTTGTCACAGTTCTATTCAGTTCTGTAGAGTATTTCAAATTCAGTTCATGAAAAAGACAGCAGAAGGCTTTCACTGCTGTGGTATTTCCTGACATTGTTGGTTGAAGCTACAAATTTTCATATGTCTGCATCTTCTTTCAAAAAAATCAAATTAAAGTATTTTAAAATAATGTCATATATAAAAAATAATTGGAAATACTTGTTTGACAAATTCAACTTTCAATTATATAAGTAAGGCATAAGACATCATAATCCAAACAATGTACAATACTTAGAGCATAAAGTAGTATACTCAATGACTGTTTTCAGTCTTTGTACTGCTAGCTCTATAGTACAAGGCAGAGAACAGAAGTATTTCTAGATCTTCTTAAAAAAACTTCTATTGAAGGACTATGAAGGCACTGTTCCCTTTTTTTAAGCTAAATATAAGTGGAAGATGAAATATTTCAAGGATGCAAGTCAAATCTTCAGAGCAGCATGGTGAGTTGTATTAGCAGTAACACTTTGTAGTTGCTAGTTTTTTTAGGTGAAGTCCAGCTGCTGTATAGCTGTTTTCTGGGATGTGTAATTGGTAATCTGAAACTTATTTTCCAACACCACATTCGCAATTTCATCACATGGATTCTCTCAACAAAGTCAATGCACAAGTTTAAGTCACATACAAGTCAATTTGAATTTATGTGACCTGGGAACCATTAACAGCTTATCATTTGTTACATTGACTGTATGCCATTCCTGGTATGTAGTCTGACCTTCAGTTAAACTGAGTACTATTTCTGACCAACTTCAGTGGCAGACCTTGTTTGCTTTATTGAGCTTAGAGAATTTCCACTCCCACAGATATCTGAAAACTTTTCACTGTTGCAGGCCTATCAATCTTTTTATCTCATTTCAAGTGTCAGACCACCTGCATCATCAGCTGGGAGGAAGATCATCCTGAAGTTCACTAACTCATATCTTGAGTGTCTCTGGATGTTTTAAAATAAATTATAGTTTTGGAGATCTTTTTTTTTCTTTTCTCTATTTAACAGAAAGTACAGAAGATTCTGTTTAACATGGAAATTAAGTGTGAATGACCAATTTAGGAAGTTATGATAGGTTAGTCCAAAGACCTAATTTCTTTTTGGGTAACATAAACTGTTAACAATTAGCTACTACTTTGTACTTTAGTTCTGAATGCCACAGTTCCTTCCAATTAATCCTCTTTTCACAACTTATTCAATGAGCTAACCTACTTGTGGGTTATGTTCTTGAAACGTGATCCATGGAATAGATCTCCTGTCTGTGAACTATGAATATTTTTTCTGCTAAACAAAAATAATAATAGCCTCTCTCTATCCTTCACATAAGCTTTCCCTACCACTTAAAATATAAGTTCCTAAAACATCTGAATTACTGAATTTCTATTTCTTATGAGTCTTCTTTTTTCCACCAGTTTGAAAACAGAAGCCAAAAAAAAAATATTTCTTCTTTAGGTTTGAATCAACAGTATTGTCTATTATTGTATTTGAGAGCTCATTTCTGTAACATTAAATTTTGTTGAAAGGGAAATAATTTTGTTCTAAATCAAGTAGTGATAGAGAGTTGACCAGAAGGAGGACATGGGATTACAATAAAAGCACTATTATACAACTCTAACTTTACGTACAGTTTATATTTTTTATTTTATTATGTGGTAAATACAGAGAAATAATAACTTCCAGAAACAAAGCTCTGAAGGAAACATCTACTGCAATTTTCTGCATGGATATACACATACACTAAAGTGACAGCATTCACATTATATTTTCACATACAGAACAGCACAAGGAAAAACTGAAGTTAGTGCTACTGTGAAGCAGCTATTACTTTTTTTTTTTAATGCAAAAATAATGTTTTATGTAATATAGACTAAATGTGCAATCTGATCTCATAAAAAATTATTATGGATAACACCTCTTTGTGTGTTGTCTCTCAACAATACTTTGAATTAATCATTTTAATTTTTTTAAGAATTTGAAAATTACTCTATGTAAACTCTACCTTACCATAAGCACAGCCAGAGGATAATATTACTTTTTTTCATTACTCTTTACTAGCTTTTTTTTAATAAAATATGTTACTGTTCATAACTTTCAGGTTTATTCTATTTTTAGTCATATATTGAATGCAGGAAGGTTTCATCCCTTTTCTTCAGTTACTGCCGACTGCACCTCTTTCTTTTGCAGTGAAAACATTACAGCCTTTCAAACAGTCTCATACTTCTATCATTCTATTATTTCATCTATCTGTTTGATTGAACAATTGCAAGTAATTCTGAGAGTTTGCATTGTTTTACATATTGTTTCTTACTACAGTGAAAATCAAATCACTTAGACAGGTCCTAATCAGAAGGTTTTCATAGCTTACAAAAAAAATTAATTCATGAAGTGAAACATATGAGACTAACCTTCAATCTCCATTTGCAGAATCTTAAGTCTTTTGTAGTCAGGCTACAAAAAAAATGACAATTCTGATTGAGCAGACTGATGACTAAGAATATATAGGATAGGCATCTGTGCTAATAGTACTAAAAGTTTTAGCAGCTTTTACTTTTTACTGGCCATGGTGACCTAACGAAGAAAGTATCTATTCCAATTAGTTCCTTTTATCTCAGAGTAGTTACAGGAGGTAAAATTACTTCTTCTTCCATAATGCTTCTATAGAAAAGCACTTTATAGTTACATATTGTTTAAGTTGATATTTTTCTAAGATGACTTTTCTGGTTTTTAAAAATCTTCTGTTAATTCTATGTTTGCTTATCACTACGTAATACTCTATTTCCTTAACGCTGCATGTGGCTAATATTTGCGAACTGAATAAAGAATAGATGTTTCAAATTTTATCTGAGGAACTCAGACACGGTCTTCTTTGACTACTCAGTTATAAACATTTGCCCTTACCTTCTAGCATATAGTCTTGGAGCACTCTGCTCTTAGAATCTTGAGAATACAATGGATGCAGGCCTGCTTCTCTCTATAGTTGGCTAAGCAAAACAATTTGTGTTTTTATCCTTCCTACTGCTGCTTACTACGTTTTACCTTAGAATTGGGAATACTTTTTGAGTGGGAATTTTATAGTATTGAAAACCTTTATCATAGAAAAACCTTAAAATTCTGAATAAGGCACATAGAAAGAAAGACTAATCCCTTACTGTATAGTGTTAGAAGCTTTGGTTGTATTAGAATGAAGGGGACCACATCTCTGGTGGGACTGGCCAATATAAACCTTTTACATAAATATTCTGCAAACAGATTTTACAAAACAGACCTTTTAAAACATCAGGAGCTGTGATTTCCCGCTATGAATTTCAGCCAACATCCTTTTATAGAATTCTGTTCTGTAGTAGGTCTGTCCGTTATGGAGTTAATTTTTTTCACGGCAGCACATACAGTACTACAGTACTACAGTACTACAGTACTACAAAACATTGTTGATAAGAGCAATATTTTAGTCATTGCTGAACAGGACCTTTTTTTTGCCCACTCTGCCCCATAGTAAGTAGGCTGGAGACGCACAAGAAGCTAAGAGGGAAGCACAAACAGGACAGCTGACCCAAACTGACCAAAGAGTTATTCCATGATATGTAACATCACGCTCAGAAATGAGAATGGATGGGGGGTGGATTTTGGGAAGGTTGACATTATTCGAAAACTGACTGGGCATCAGTGTACACGTGGAAGGTGGTGAACCATTGCCTTTGAATCATTTGATTTTTTAGTCTTTCTTCCTTTCTTTCTTCCTCCCATTTCCTTTGTTTATTAAAGTATCTCAACCCACAAGATTTCTACCCTTTGGTCTTCCTATTTTCTTCACTATTCTATAGTGAGAATAGAGTAAGTCAGTGGCTGTGCAGTGGTTAGCTGGTAGCAGGGGTCAACCCATCATGAGTGTAATTTTTTTGCCTATAGTTTCTGATGCATTGTTAAGATAACATGGTTATCTAATTTTAAGGCTTTATATTATGAAACATTGCCAATACCAAAGAGTAAGAATACATATTGCAAGTGTAATTCTGACAATGCTAATTGTCTCACTTTGACCTAACAAAATGCATCAAAGATATTTGAGCTGTTGGATTGCAGAATGGAGCTTTTATTAGCATAAGGGTAGCTGGTTAGTTATTCCTGAGCAACCAGAGAGTCTAATGTGACTGACAGTGACTTGTGCTGGTATAAAATAATTCACTGGAATATAACTCTTGGGTGACTGGAACTCTCGGGTGCAGTAGAAAATCAGAGCCTCCTTAAGCTGATGGAGTTGTATGTACTTCACCTATCGTGATCTCCCATCAGGTAAAGTTTAGATTGGATATTAGGAAAAATATCTTCACCAAAAGAGTTGGCAAGCACTGCAACAGGCTGCCTAGGGAAGTGGATGAGTCACCATCCCTGGAAGTATTTAAATAACGTAGATGTGGCATTTGGGGACATAGCTGAGTGGTAAGCTTGGCAGAGTCAGGTTTGCAGTTGAAGTTGATGATCTTAAAGGCCTTTTTCAATGTAAACTATTCTATGATTCATCCCACAGTACAATTACTTAATGCCACCTACTGTCTGGAGAGCCAAAGTAAAGTCTGTGAAGAATATGTTGTAATTAGAGTGCATATTGGATTTCTTTCTCACATTCAGATCTTTGGTCCTTAACTTGTACGATAAGGCTACTGTAATATGTCTTTGGAAGGAAATGGTATTTGATGGAGAAATTATTAAACTCCTGAGATCTCCATCTGTTTTTAAATCTTCCTTGATTATGCTTCTGTTGCTCCTTAACCTCTAGTTTTTTGCCTTTCAGAGGAGGAGGAAGAGACCCTTTAAATGCTAAAAATTCATTTTCTAGGGGATTATTAATTCAATATCTGTTCTTTTACAGCTGCTCTGGATGAAGAAGAAAAAGAAGAAATGTATCTTCTTCCATTTTTATGAATACATGTTGTGGTGGTTTGAAAAAAACCTTTCCCCCTGGGGCTTGTGATAGTCTGCCCAGGGGTGGTGTTTTTGATACTGGACCAATTAAAAACTTTGTGTGCCCTTGCGGAAATTACATGCTCACAGAAGCGGAAAAGAAGAGGTTAATTTCCAACTGCATAGCTAGAAGAAGAAGCAGCCATGCTTTGAAGGGTCCCTACCCCCTGGCTCCTGGCCGGAGGGGCCGGGAGCAGCACAGCTACTGAGAGAAGCCCCCTGAAGCTAGTGACCGAGGGGGACCCCGGAAGATAGGGGAGACCCTGGAGTTGGAGCGGGCCAGGCTCCATGACCCTTTGGAGAGACAGCTGCAGCATACAGTCATGTAAGTGCCGAGGGGAGTCTCCCCCCATGGGTTTGGGGGAGCCCCTGGGCCCTCGCTGTCCTGGCCCAGCCAAGACTGCGGGAGTTAAACTCCCCAGGAGTTTTCCAGCCGACCTCATCACCTTTTTCCCACCGTGGGTGGAAGGAGTGGTGAGAAGCTGTCTGGACCCTGCAGCAGCAGCGAATCGGACCAGTGAATCCAAGAACAGAGCAGACGGAGAGAGAGAGGGAGAGAGTCAGTTTTACCCAAATGATTAAATCTTACTGGACTGATTTTGCAACTCATTTGATGAGGCCTAGTGGGTATTCTTGGGGGAACGATATGTTTACTTCATAAAAAATCCATAACTTTGTCGACTTCTGATATCCTATTTTTTGGGAAGGATGTTGTTTAAACTTTTGCATATACAACTCCATTTTATCAGTCTCAGTTATAGCATCAGCTGCAGTTAGGAATAATACTTGCAATGTTGACATATACAATCTCATGGAGAATAGGAGAACACATGCCTTGCAAGCATAATATTTATTTCTGGAATGGTCTCTAACCTAAGATGGCAGTATGTGTCCAGCATGAGAGCTTGAAATATTAATTGCAGTCTGCTGGTAGAAAAATTCTCATTACAATAGCATCCAAAGACAATAATAAAAGTGTCAAGTTCTGTGATCTCCATATCAAGCATTTGATTTTGTCCAAGGTGTTTACTAGTTCTTGAAAAAAAAAAACCACTATTATCCAATACATTAAGTGTCCTAACAGTGAAAAGAAGAAAAAACTCTGGAAATCAGAGTAGAGGATTTGAGAAAATTCTTTTGAAGCACATAACTTTGGTTCAAGTTTAGGAAACGATAGTTGCAGGCTACCAACAGGACTTGTCAGAAAGAAGTACAATTTCTTTATACGTGTACTAAAACAAAGAAGCAAGCAAACAAACAAACAAAAAAGGCAAAAAAAACCCCAAACAAAACAAAATCCAAAAAGCCCACACACCCCTCATGCACTTCAGGGCTTCTGGGATGGGATTCAGCTGAAATGCAAACAACTTCAGCAATAATGCAGCAGTCAGTGGTACCTCCAGGGTTGTTCCGTTCACCCAAAGAGGAGATTTAAAAGATGGAGAACCAAATTGTGGATTGTGCCAGCAAGGATTCTACAACCTTTGGTTGGTGCTTAGATGTTTAGCTTACACCATTTTGTAGTGGGTTGACCCTGGCCGGATACCAGGTACCCACTAAAGCCTCTCTCTCACTCTCCCTCTGCAACTGGACAGAGGAGAGAGAAAAAAAACAGCTAAGGATTAATGAGTTGAGATAACAGCTGGGAGAGGTCAGTGACATTACCTTCAAGAGCAAGACAGACTTCAGCTACCAAAACCAGCCACAGAAACCCACTACACATGTACAGAAATCTACATTTAGACATCTTAATATTAATCTGAATTATACATTTATCAGTTTAATATTCCCACAAACATGCTGGGAGAAACTAGAATAAGAAAGAAAAAAATGATATTTCTTCCATTTTTTTTTAACTACACACAATTTCCCTGACAGTCTGAATGTTTCTTAAGGGGTATATTTATACTGTATGGTCTTTGTGTCTCTGTTGAGTACATTGAAAACAAATTGGTTCCTGACAGACTCCTGGAAGAAGTGGTACAGAACATGGGCCACCTCTGGTGCCGAAGTTTATACAATGTGAATGTCTCTCTTCTTTCCTCTCATAGAGGAATCAGTTGATAGAATACTTTTATTTCTTAGATGAAAGAAGTATTTTGTATTTCAGGAACTAATATAGCTGAAGAATTTTGAAAATAAATGCTGAAGTACTTAAAATAAAGCCCTTTTTTGGGGTAAGATACTTTTTAAGTCCCTTTGAAGCCAATGTCATTGGTGTAAATGAGTATTCCTGTCACTTATAATGAGGCCTTAAAATGCGCATAGTTGAAAATTTTCCACTCCTTTTGAAGTCCCCGTATAACCACATTGACTCAATAGCTGCTTTTAAATGCTAAAGCACTCCTCTTTCCTACTGCCTATATAATTACAAACAGACAAAAACCAGTGGTTGGAAAGCATGATTATAAAGTCCTTGATAAGTTTAGAACTCCCAAAAGTATTGCTTTAGATTTCAGAAAGAAAACTTAATAATTTTAATTTAAAAATATTCTCTACTGACCAGATGTAGATCAACACATGTAGAATTGTGTTCACAAGCATTGACTATGCAGTCATCAATGTCTTGGTCGCATTTCAGTCCTGCATATCCTGGGTTGCATAAACAATAAAAGCCATTGACAACTGCAACAGAGATAGTATGTTAGTACTAATAGTCTTTTAGCACAACAACTGAATGTAGTAAAATTAGTAAGTTACAGTTATGGCTACTGTCTGGAAAACATTTCAACTGGTTTTACCTAAAAGATGTGGGCATGTTAAAAAAATTGAAATAATTTAATTGTGGCATATCAAAAAATGTTTTTAATATGAAAGCAGATTCATTTACTGCATTTTACCTTAACAACTGAAATAGTTTGACATAAGAGTTATAAATAAATGACCCATTACTAGCTTCTGAAAAAGTTATGGTATCTTATAAGTAATTTTCCATCACAAAACTGTCACAAAGTACATAAGATTCAGTCTTTGATACTATGCCTAAATGAGATGTGGCAGTTGAACAATAATTGGCTTGCTGGTAGTTTTTAATATTTTGTGTGTGTGTGTAAGGAATGCCTCATATTGTACTACTATATTAAAGGAAAACTTGCTTGAGTTGAATTTTTCTATAATATATTTCTTAACAAGCAAATGATAAGAATCCTGTCTTTTTTTCATCATTCATGATCCAAATGGAGAGGAATCTTTAGAGTGTTACATCCATATAAGAAGCTCATGGCAACAATAATTGCACTTCTTGCAGGTCTGCCTTCAAAGACATCCCTGGATTCTTCATTATCACTGTGATTTACTGTAGAATATATTCTGTCATTGTGTCTGTACACACAGCTGTTATTATATTCATTAAAAGTTTTAAGTTGTTCAGCACAGGAGCATTATTCATCTGCTAAAAGCTTCCTAGCTTCCTTAGGATTCTGCTTTCTACAGTCAGTGCACATAGGGTAGAAGAACTCAAATGTCCACATGATACAACTCAAGCCAGAGGCACCACAAAGACAAGCTGTTCCCAAAATATTTGACGCTTTGTCAGCATGAAGAACTTTAAGGAATCTCATCTAAATTCCAGTTCAAAAATATCTCTAAAACAATGTAGACTACAGAGAAAACATCTGTAAACTAACTAGGAAGTAGTCTTTACTAGGTAAAAGATTAAGTCACTCGCCTTATTTCCATGTATGGAAAGGCAGACTTCTTAAGATATTTATTGAATTATTATTTTTTTTTTAACTAGAAGAGTTTTAGGCAATGATATATTTAGTAATTTGGAGTTGGTTCTTTAATATCACATCTGAAACCAGTAGGTTGATTGGACCTTGTATGAATTTTTCTAAAAAAAAAAAAATGCTGTTCTAGCACTGTTAATAGCCCAGATTCGTGCAGGGTTGACTACATGACCTCCAGATGTCTTTCTGCTTTCCAGTCAGCGTTTTAAGATTCTCTGAAAATTACTACTTCTACCTTTTTTTTTAACAAGCATAGAAATTTTCTGATAGGTTGTAATAGCCCCATAAAACTTTCAAGTAAGTACTCCATACTTAGTGATTGCTACTAAATTTAGCCTGCCAATCCAGATAGAATATAGCAGGGAAATCAAGTTGCTTCTAAAACCTTTAAGTATATATTTCAATGAAAGAGTGAGTTACACAGTTACATGATAGAAGGTGCTTTATAGTAAACAGATACTCCATTTTGCATCAGTTTTAAATTAAATTGAATTTTTTGACTTTTAAAATTATGACATATACTTCCTAACTGCTCCATGAGCTCCTTTTCAGCACCTGAATATTCTCTCATCAAATGCACAATGTAATATGTGTTTGGCTAATTTAGGTATCAAAGGAGACAGCACAAATCTCATTAAAATTTCTTACTAGCTACAGTTCTGACCCCCTGAACACACAAACCTCAGTGCCAGGAGTTGAGGCATTTTGGCAAAAATAATCCTTCTGGTACAGGCTGTGGAGCTTCAGACAAGCTAAATTTCATTAAATTATCCCCTGTTCTCCCCAGAGCAGCTCAGCAGCTACAGACACTTCAACAGAAAGACTACTCTACATTAAAGAGAGTAACCAGACTGAACTCACTGTCATAGCAGTATCCGTGGAGGCAAGGGTTAGAACTGCACTCATTGACATTGATCTCACAACGTGGACCTGCAAAGCCCTTCACACACTGGCAGTGGAATCCAAGGGGAAAAACGTCCAAATTCATTTCTTCTATGCACACAGCTCCGTTCTCACAGGGATTGCTGGCCTCACAAGGCCTAAACTCACAGTTCAAACCTGAAAAGGAAAACGGCAAAGCTGTCAGTGTTTAACTAACGATGTCCCTGCAGCTGCTGCCTACTACGAGCTGTATTTTCTTTACAACCCTGGTTTAAATCAAGTTGGAGGGTCTCAGAGATACACATACGTATATTATCATGAAGAAACAGTTATTTGCTTTGTAGAATTGTAAAAAAAAGATATCTGCTTTATCTGTTTTGTTTATATAATGAAAATGCATTTTAAAATCTTAAGAGCTATCTCATAGCTAGAGATAGATAGGTATATCTTATGGTTTTTCTACTTACCCTTGTGCTCTAAAATGGCTCAAAAAGTGTATTTATAAATAATTAATTAATTTTGATTGAAGCTTCCTGTTATTGACTCCTGATAATCTGTTGTCACAACTACCATGTGAACTGTTCATACATTAACCCATAATACCGAACATAATTAAATGTGTGTAACCTTCTATAACTTTTTTGCCTGCAGTCCATGACTGACACTAATTATTTTACTGAAATTATGTATTTATTTAATAATGAGTGACTGCCTTCATCATTTATAAAAATTCCATACAATAGAACATCTTACACAGTCCCATTGTACTCTTTCCTCTATTGTACTCTCGTGTATAGCAAATTATGGATGTTTATCTGGGTAATCCACGGAACTGTGTGATGCTGGATCTTACTGTGGAGGGTGTGGATGTCAATTAAATCTTTAATTTAAAACAAATAGACCAAAAGAGATTAAAAGGCGCTATAAAATGAGCCTTAGTTTGTTAAGAGATAAACAAGACTGACTGATTTTTTCCAGTACTGAAACTGGAAATGAGGAGGGCAGAGACAGCAGAGATCAAATGGGTTTTGGTTTGTAAAGCTGCTTTCCTTTTCACTCAATACTGCTGAAGGCAAGTCTGTTCTTTCAGGCTTAATTTCAAACAGAACTCAGTGGCTCTCAGGACTGCAACAAACTGTGCACAAGGCCCTCTGAGCCCCTTTGAAGCCCATCTGCCTTTCTATGACTGCTGAGGCTGGGCTGTCTCCATGCTATGCTTTCTGGTGGATCTTCCCAGGGTTTGTTGTACTCCAGGCCCTCTGCACACTTCAGCAGTGCCTGTGTCTCAGCTCTGATTGCCCAGCCATTCCTTTCTGAAGCAGTTTCTCCCTGTTCCAGCAATGTGTCTCTTCCTTAGACAGGCTGTAACCTTAAACCAGTGATGGGCAATGTGACACTACAACATAAAACACCTGGGTAGTCATGTGGAAAATCAAATCTGTACAGTTATGCTGTGATTGATCTTGGCTGGCTGACAGATGCCCATCCAGCCGCTCCATCACTCCCCCTCAACAGAGCAGGTGGAGAAAATAAGATAGAAAACCTTGTGGAACAAGACAAAGTTAGGGACATAATTTACCAATTACTGTCGTGGACAAAACAGACTCAACTTGAGGAAAACTGATTGAATTAATTTCCAATTAAAAATAGCATATGATGGTGAAAAACAAACACAAAACTAAAATCCCCTTCCCTCTCCTTCCTAGACTCAACTTCACTCCTTCACTCCAGACTGCTTCCTCCCCACCCCTTAATAGCACAGGCAGATGGGAAATGGTTGTTGCAGTCAGTCCATAACAGCTCCCCTCTGACCCTTCCTCCTCACAGTTTTGCCCTGCTTCAGTGCAGACCCCCCACAGGTAACAGATCCTGCCAGGAGACTTCTTCATAATAATGAAACAAACACTGTCCAAGATGTCAGCAGGATCTTAAGTGAACTTACTGTAAGATAGAGTGACCTAAGAGCTGAATTCTTAAGGCTTTTAATGACAAGAACAACAACTGAGAACAGAATTGAGGTAAAAAAAAATCAACAACCCTTTGGCCCCAGTAATGATGCTGAGAGAAGAGGAAAAAGACAACACAAGTTGTTGCCTGTTTTTATGCACCAGTGATCTCTCCAATGCAGGATTATCCTGCCAAAGACAGCCAACACTCAGATCTGGAATTCATGAAATTGCATAGAAAGAAGAGCCATATGGCACACTGAGATTTTGCCCTGAAGTTTTCATATTTATATCACAACAGCTTGACATGGGTGAAAACCCTGCTGATTTCTAAAGTGGAGTTCACACACACACACACAAATAACATATGACTCACAATCCTAAATGGAATGATCCGATGATCCAGTATCTCACTACTCGATTTTTTTACCTGGAGAGGTAGCTGCTGGCATTGCATCTACCTTCTGTGCCCTTCCTTTTCTCTTTACACACAGTCAAGAGTGCCCCATTTATCTGTTGTTCTGCCACACTTGCTTGAGTTCCTGTACATTGAAAAGAACTGTGCTTTGAGGAAACATTCCTTCAAGATAAATCAGTGGGCCCAAGAAAAATGTGCTTTCTCTTCAGTGTAATCTCTAATGGGAGCTTTCTATACAGATCTCAGAGTGAATGAAAACCAGATGACTGAAGTCCGGAATCATTATTCTGCTACTTGATTTTCTCATTTCTCTTAAGACTATGAACTCCATGATCTCACTGCCATTATTGCCAAAACTGTTTTTCACCTTTACATCCCAAATCTCCTCTTGCTTATTCACAAGCATAGAATACAGACAAATATCTCCCTCAGTTATTTCGCCCCACAATTGTTTAAAAAAACTTGTTAGCATGGTCAAAAAATCTCCTCAATTCTTTGTGTCTTTCCATGTTGTCTTTCCAGAAAAGTGAGTGTGGTAATATCCCAATGAAAATTAGGGCCTGAGTTCCTAAGTCTTTTCCTAGTTTCCTAAAGATGACTTCATAAACTTTTCTGGATCAAGCTGTCTGTAGTAGACATCCATCACAATATTCCTTTAAATGGTTCTCTTTCCATTCTGCCTGATCAACTTGAGCAGTGCATCGATGAAATCTTGTCTATAATGCTATTCAGATATTAACCCCCAGGATGCTTTTATTCCTAAGCAGCAATACTGGGGAAAACTCTGGCTGGGCTCCCACAGCCTTTGTCCCTACTGTCCGGGTCCACTAGTCACTTTTGATATGCTCTGGGTCTCTGTTGGCAGTGTCATTGGTGACTTCATGGACAAGCAGAAAAGGTAGTAGTCTGGGCATCAGCCAGGCTCTGGCAACCTCTTTCCCACATCCTGAATCCAGATCTCTGACACGCAAATAAACCTCCTTAGAGATCAGATCTGGTCAACAGATGGTTACCACTCTCCTTTACAGAAGTGTGTCTTATCTATTGTCAATAATTGCTTTATTTCAGTGGTACTGATGAGGGTGTGTGTGTCAGACTCAGACAACTTACATGACCTTCCAATTAAAATGCACTTTTCCCCACCTTTTGTCACAGCCCAATACTTCCTCCACAAGTGAATCTCTCATCCAAGTTGTCAGAAGGAATCATCTTCCAGCCTTCACTGTTGTAGAGTCTCCATCTCCACATGCCTGAGTGCATCCTCTACCTAGCCTGACCCTCTCCTCTGATCCTGCTCCTGTAGGTATCAGGTTTTTTTCCCTTCAGGGTCTCTCTTCCCTTCAGAAAAACATCCTCATCTTCCATTTTGTCATCACTGATACTGTGTAACCTTAGATAGCTTACGTAGTTCTTACTAGCCAGGTACTTCGCCTGGCAGCATGTCAACTAAACCAGGATGCATGTCTGACTGACAAGGAACTCACACACCTTCCTTCCATTCTGTTCTGCAAGCAAGGAACATGATTCAGCTCAGCAGAATGGTATGTATTACAGTGAAGTTTTAGTGATTTGATTTTTTATTGATTTGAAATTACACCAAAATTGTTTCCTGAAAAAAATAGTTTTTCCCCCATTTTAAGGAATTAGGGAAAACAACTTACTCATTTCATTCATTTTATTCTAACTATAATAAAGTGAAACAGCACAAAACAAAACAAAAAAACAAACCCTCAAATTAAAATTATCTTGACATTTATAAAAAATGGTAAATTAAAATATGACCATAATGTTGATGACCCGGGTTAATAATTCTGTTTATCCAATGAGGATAAACATGTGGTATAATGTTAATTGCTAACAATATAATATTTTTTCAGTACCCTCTTTCCAATATTATTCGTCACTCTTTAATTAGATATTCAATATCTTTTTCTTCCCACCCAGCTTTCATGCATATCATTGCATAAAAAATAATTTTTCTGCTACTGACGGAAATGGCAAAGGTTTCATTCTTATTCTAATTGGAAGATTGGTAAAACAAAAGATAATAAAATATTAAGACTGTCTCCATCCTACTCAGTCTCATTCCCTGAATCAATTAATTTTTAACTGTCAGTTTAGAGAATTAATAATTTAAAAGACCATTCCCTCACTTAGAGAACCACAATTGTTTATATATATTCTTATATATAAGTAATATACTATATTTTATGCTATTATTTCTGAAAATCATTCACTATTAAGTAATTGATTATTAATGTCAATCAATACAAGAAGCAAGAAAACAAGAAAAGAAAATTGGATGATTTAAAGTAGTTTTTTTTAGAAAATTCATATCCACATAAAGATTAAGGTTGGATAGTAGTAGGTGGTGGTTACATATTAGCAAAATGAGTGCACTTGCTGCGGTTGCTTTCTTATCAGCATTTTTTAAAAAAACTATAAAAGTATGATTAAAACATACATAAATCAAGTAGCGAACATGTTATAGGTTAAAAATTTCTTTATAAAAGTATCTTAATCAGAAAACAAAATTCACGTCTTCTGCCTTTTCTCTCTCTTCCAAATATTTCTTAGAGAATTTCTGTACAAACATTTTTGTACAAACATTTTACTGCAGCTGATTGATTCCAACACATCTATTTTTTACTAAACATAGGAAAGTTCTCACTTGATCTGGTAAGTTTTTGAAATAGTAAGTCTCTAATTGTTGACAGAAAGGAATGTTGTGCCAGGAAAATGGTTTATAAACTGTCTTCTCTCACTGACATATCAGAATTTTTAATTGGACATCACAGAGTAAAAAAATAATGGTCACTAAAGATAGTTAACTGATAAAAGATGGAGAGTAGGCCCAATGATCAAATATGAAAGAATCAAGGACAGAAATTCATTAATTAATTAATAAGTTCAGCACATCTTTCCAACTGTGCTTGTTCCCATTTGACAGATTTAACCTTTTTGCTTGTTTAATTCTTGGCTATATTTTTGTGATTACAATAACAGATTGTCTTTATTAAACAACTAAAGGCTTCTATATTAGAATTAACCTGAAAGAAAACCAAAAGTATATGTACAAATGGTTAAATTAAATAGTCAGTTGAAGGACAATTTCCTTTTCAGTTGCACAATATGTTGGATTAAGTAATATATGTCTTTATATATAAGCATATACCCATAGCATGCACTCATAGTATATAATATGCTTCTCTATTAGCATACTATATATCAAATAATGAATAATTTATTTGGAAAAGCCTTTTTTTTGGTTTTGTTTAGGAATCAGAAGCATATTGCATATTCAGAAATTACATTCTGCTGATATTAATGAGTTCTCTTTTCTACTGTGTTTGCTTATAATATTTCTAACGTAGAATCTTTAAATACCATAAGTTGAACACCAAAAATAGATTTTATTTTGCTGATAAAGACTCTCCTGTTAAGGTTATTGCTAAAAGTCAAAAGCCTAATTTATAAAAATTACATAGCAAATAAATTGCCCGAGATAAATTTTCATTTCTTTATGTGATACTATTGACATTTGTTTGTTTTATTTGCTCAGCATAAATGTGTACATGAAATGTTTTGATGTGCAGTACTGAATTCTCCAATAACCAGAAGTGGCATCTCTTCAACGTTGTTATTCTTTAGGAAAGTAATCTAATAAATAAAACATTTGCTACTAACATTTCAAGGAATTGAACCTGACAACAGTTTTCAAATTCAGCAGTATGGACTGCATCAATGACAAAACATATCTCTTTGCAAACTTCTGGCAATATAGTGAAAATATCTATGGCTAGTACCAGAACAACAAGTGTGTCATTTGGATGGCAACTTAAATTATAACCAGTAGGCTAGTAATGATGTTAAATATGCACTCATGGGAACAAAAAACTCTCAAGACAGAACAAGTGTTTTGATTGTCAAATGGTTTATGGGGGGTGCTTGGACAAGAGAGGAAGAACCAAGCAGACAGCAGCACCAACACTTCGGGGCCAAAGGAAGTAGCTGTGAGGTTATGTAGTGACTGTCACAGTCCCAGTTCTACTGTCTACTCTGACAGAAACTGCTACTCATCCGATCTTGGTATCTGATCTTTAGACACTAGCTAAGATCTGCATTTATTTATTTTATTTTATAGTACTAGGATACAGCTCCAGTAACTTTATGACACTGGTCACTGAATTTCAGTAGCCTTTCCTAAAGTCTATTTACCATTGTTATGAAACAGTGTATAACATACAAATGAAATTAGTAGCATTTTCTTCAAAGAAATGAGAAAATTACAACATCTTAAAACATGTCAGGAAGGAAAGAAGAAGGAGAAAATCTACAACACACTAATTTTATATGGCTTGCATGAATACACAAACATTTTAAAAAGTTCATGTTAATCCAGAGTTTTTTTATTTAAACTTTCATTGTTTAGCTCATATACTCAGGTTCAAAACACAGAGACAATTTTTTCAAAATTACCCAGAAATATTCCATATACGATTTAAAAGCCAATGACCAAAGTGAATCTTTCACAATAAGTATATTTTCTTAGATATTTCCTACGTTTTATTTCTTTCTATAATCAAATCCTAGAATTAGTTCAGTTGGTTGGAGCATGGTGCTAATAATGCCAATGATGCAGGTCTGATCCCTGAATGAGCCATTCACTTCAGAGTTGAACTCAATGATCCTTGTGGGCTCCTTTCCAACTCAGAATATTATGTGATTCTATGATCATAATGTCACTACAATAGCACTGTTTCAGACATTATCTTTCCAAGATGAACTAAGTAAATTAAATACCATACAATAAAAATAAAATTGTGTTTAGTTATGGGAGATAATCCAGTATATGAAGGCACTATAAGGCTAACTAACAACATCCCCCAACTACCCACACCAAAAAATAAAAATTAAAAAAAAAATCCCTGCCCTCAATCTATATGCAATTTACTGTTTTTCCCAAGATTCTTCTTCTGAAATTAGTGTATACAACAATTTTAATTCAAAAAATGTTTTGATCACTTCAGAGAAACGTGCTTTTGTTTTCATCAACTTTACACAGCTCAGTACCTCTCACTCCTTTTCACTAAGAAAAGGCTTTGATAGACTCACCATAAAATCCCAGGAACACTAATGAGCAAGAAGTTAGATGCCTAAAATTTGAGTTCCCTGCAGCTCTAAATATTAAATGTCTTAATGCTAAATATAAGATTATTAGGAGTTCAAAACTTTGAGGAGTTTAGATGTACCTCTAAACTTGCCATTATTTTACAAACTAGCTGCTTAGTTTGATCTGCTTTGTGGTATATGAAAAGAAAATACCTCCACAACTGAGATGATTAAATGCTAGTAAATGTACATTAAAAAAACAGAAGTACCATAGAAGTGGATTGGAAGAAAAAGAAAAAAAGCGAAGCATGCATATATTGATATTACTTGAAATTAAGCTGAGTATTATCATAACAGTTTAAAAACATTGCAAATGTTTTCTTACAGTTCAAATTTGTAGCAAATTCATTCTTTTTCTTGGAATGCAAATTCTACTTTCCATGAAAGGAATTACTTTATGATTCTCTATATAATCAGTGAAAAGGTATTTTCTGTGAAATCCATACTAATTGAAAATCATATGTTTGTTTTGTTTTCTAAGGGAAGGATGTTTGAAAAGCAATACTTAGCACTTTCCAAGTAAAAAACATTTTGTTAATTGTATATGGTAATGCAGAGCATGCAACAATGGTGAAGCAGAATATGAGGAAGACCCACACCACAAACTTTAAAATTAAAATCACACAGAGATACATATATTATTGCTCCATACCTGTATAAATTTCTGTAAAAACAGAGAAAATCAGAAGTTGAATATATTATTTAAGTACTTTTTTTCTTCAAAATATACAAGTTTATAATGATTAAACAATAAAGATATGTCTGTGTCCACATCTGTGAATTTCATATTTCAACACAAAAACACGTTTCACTCTTTCTCAGAAAACAAAAGAATTCTACTAAGGAAAACAATTAATGAAAATTTATTTCCTACTGAAATATACGGGTATGCTTTTCATTCTTTATCTTATCTAAATCAGCATTCAACTGAAATTAAGAGTATGTGTGGAAAATTTACGGAAAACTTTTATCAAACTCAATTTTTCCTTATGGCCTAGGACCTGTGTGTGTCATTTTGAGTTATAGTAATGGCTACCTTTAGTTCAGGTAGTCAAACCATTCTGTGTTTTGAGATTCCATTTTCATTTTCTTAAAATTGGACAGATATTATTTATAGCAGTTGATATCAAGATTATAATTGATCACTTTTGTTTGTGTACACCATAAATACGCCACTCTGTGGAAAAATAAAGCTACAAACATTTGTTTCCAAAGCCAAAAAAACCACTCTGAAATTTGGTAAACTTTTCTTTGAGCAACAGCAATGTCCTCATAATTTGTAAAGCAACCAGGGAAAAGGTAACCACGTTTTAAGTGTGAAAAACTGTGATTTGCACATGCTTTCTGGAAAGCTAAGGGACAGATTTTTATTTTTAATGAATATGTCTTGTATCATCTACATTACTTAAATTTGCTCTCTGTAACAGAGATCTTGTACACCATTCTCACAGAATAATGGATGAAATTCAAACCCCTTATCAGATATAGATGATTGGATTTACACATGCAGTATTCCCAGAGTAATCATGGCTGTAAAGGCTTAGAAATTCTTTCTTGTGCATCAAGATGTGTCCCAAGGTGGAAACTAAAAGCAGAGTTGAAACTACAGTATGTACCTCACTGAATTTATGTGGACAGAGTTAGCAAACAGGGCTTTTAGAGATGTCTTTGTGTTTTCAGTGCTGTTCTGGAAGGCCATGGGTCTCCTACAGATCTTGTCATATATGCCAGACCCTTGTGGATATCTAACATACCCAAGAGTTTCTCCATTGACACTAGAAATGACTAGGAAAAAGACTTGGTCTCTGAATTGTTAATTTTTTGGAGACAGAAGCAGCTGTCAATACAAAAAAAATAGAAATATTGGAGAAAATTGTTAAAGTCCTGCAGTGACTTCTTATGTGCACCAACAGCAAGTCCTGGCTCATACTGATTCCTGCTTAGGCATTGCATATCCTTCTTTATTGGTCCGAGGATATGCATTTTCTAGGTAATATGCCACAAATGTGGTCACTCTGCTTCTCTTCCCTCAAAAAGCTCCTACATGACGCAGAGTGCCCTTCATATATCAATGCATTTGGTTGCATTTTTCCCCTAAATAAAATTTTATTTGACTGTTCATTGTCAAGAGAGTGGAAAAAACAGATAAAACCCGATGTTGAACAGGATGTAGTATTTTATGGTGTAACACAGAGATATGCTACAAAGAGGCACAGGTCTTGTAAAACTGCCTTTTTGCATGGGTCTTGGCACAGGAAAGACTGAGGTTTGGTCTATGAGCACTGGAAAAGTAATAGCTCCATTATCTCTATTCTAGTTTTTTTGCCTTCATGAGCACTTACATTTCTTACTTATTATCTGTTTTGTAATTAGCTGTTCCCATAATAGAATGTCCTGTGCTGAAAACTCCATTATCATTCTTGTTTTTCAACAGACTTAAGCATTTTTTTTTCTGCTGAGTTGCCTTTCTTACTAGTTTACTTTCTTTTGCAACATGTTTAATGGTCAATTACCATTTTTGCTTTAATCTTAATTGGAACACATTTGGAGACATGTTTCATTAAGGCTGCCACAAATAAGTAGACATTTCCTCAGAACTGAATTTCAATTTTCCTCTACAATTGCATATATTTCATTAAAAAGGTCATACCTATTAGCAACACCCAGACCAAATACATACAGTGCCTTTTTTTAAACAAGTCATGTAATAATTTGGATCAAATGATAAAAGTCTTTGCTACATTTAGTAAAAACAAGTTACTAAACAGCTGAGGTTTTTTTCTTTTTTTTTAAGAAAAAAAATCATGTCAATTCTTACAGAATTATTACTTATTAAATACACAGTCTCTAACTGAAATGAGCGTTTTAGTGCTTTCTTTCTCCCTGAGCTTTCTTTGGGAATAGCAGAATACTGGCTCAGTCAATGGATCACAGATATTTTCTTAGTTAGTTTCATCTTTGCCTTAAATACTGGTGTAGAAAATGGGGAAAATTTGCAGTTCTGGTGTGATAGTGCAAGATCTGTTGTTAGCTATCAATAATAACAAAGGAGAATAAAGCAGCCTTATACGTTTTACTTTATCTTCTGTAAAAATGAGCTGGTCTAGGAATTGCAGTGGGATCATTCAACTTTTTACATGCTAAGAATGCTGAAAAGCAGCATGCATGGCACAGGGTCAAACTCACTTTGCTACACTCTCAGCAAGGACTGATGTCTAATAGTTGTGACTAACTTCATTGATGTGGCTGGGCGATACATAAAAATGCTGGCACTTCAAAGCTGTGAACAGTAAGGTTGCATTTATTACTATGGACCTGACTGTTAGAAGAATATTTGAATATGCCTCAAAACAACAAAACCACCGATATGAACAGCATGGATATAAATATAGATATTTACTAATTGCAGTGTTCTTGAATACATTTGAATTTTTAATGGAACAAGACACTATTTCCTGATAGAGCCATTGGAGTTTTCATTCTACCTTCCATGAAGCTTTAGGACCTCTAAATGAGATACAGCCTCACCGTATGTTTCTCACAAGTTCTGCTTTCTGCTGAAGCACTTAATATCAATTCTATAATAACTGAAATTTCATTATAGAAAGGCTCCAATTGTAGAATCAATATATTAATAGAAAAGTTATTATAATAACTCCACAGCTGAGATAGTGTAATGCAATCAAACTCATAACAGTAATAATATTAAAATCTTGATTTGTCCTGCAGCCAAATCAAGTTTATCTTCCTTCCTTCTCCCAGTTCCAATTGTCACTTTGTCAGTAGAGAATGTAACAGCTGATTCCTTCTCGGTTTCTGAACTTAACTTCAGAATGTCCACTGATAAAAAATGTTCTATATACATGACTATACTTGTTGTACCTCAGTTATGATAGAAAACAGGTGGAGGAGGGAGATATTTCTAAAAAGAGTAGAATATTTGCAGGTACTAATATATTACAACCTAGCAGATGCAACTATACCAGAAATATACTGAGGTTAAATCCTGTACGTAAAGAACATTACACTGCGGTATACGTAAGCAGTAGCAAGCATGGCAAGTTGCATTTCAGCTTTTGTGTGAAGTGTAATAATGGTTTGTACTATACAAGTTACTGGTAGAACACTAGTGAAAGCAGACAGAAACAGAGAATTGGACTTCTATAACTGGACTGTCATTTTTGATTAATTAGAACACGTTCACAAACACATACAGTGCTTCCAGCATAGGCAACTATTATAAATGGCAAAAGCATATTATACAAATCTGGATGCTATTTTTTTTTTCCATTTAACCTTAGTCACAGGCTCAGCGAGGCTCAGTAACTTCTAGGATTTCTGTCTGGGTTTACATAGGAATCTCATTTTGTAACCTGGTATAGATTTTCCTTCGTTAATCAAATCTTGAGCTTTTCCAAAACAAGGTCAAAAGAGTTATGGTGTAAAAGTATTTGGACTTTGAAGTTCATTTTTTATATCTTATCAGGACTACAGGTAAAACTCAGTGATTTTAGAAAACAGAAAATCAATTTGCTCCTCCACAGGACAAGGACTTTGGAGGAAATAGGATGAAAATACTTCAGTTATCATATTTAGTAATTAGAAAATTATTAGAAGTTGACAAGGATGTTATTTCATATCTGAATTATGCCTAGATGGACTGTTAGTACACTCAAGGTGTTCATCTAAACATTTGAGAAAAGTCAAAGGTAACAATTTCAGTGGCAAAAATTCCAACGAAATACTAAAATATATAGAAAGGCCAGTGATTTACACTAGTTGTGGGGAAATCTTCTCTCAGAGGAACGCTAATGGAGAAGAATATATTAATTTTGTCACCATGTTACACCAGCAGCATCAGAAGATATACTTCTCCAGTGCTCTCCATGCATTAACTTTACCATGGAAATTGGATTTTCTAAAAAAAGTTTTGTGCCCACAAGAAAAGTAAGTCCTCATTCAGATATCAGGCTTGAAGAGTTAATTTGCACAGCCTGGACTGTGGGCATATGAAGAAAAATATATAACACTGCCCAAGCAGCATTTTTCTTAAAAGCCTTGGATGTCTTCCAGTATTCTGTGGAAGCCAATGGAATGAGTTAAAACATTTTGTCGAAGTAGACAAATCTATGCTTTAAAAAAAACAACAAAACAAACCCACTGCACCTCCCAAGAAAAATACAAGAAAATATGAGTGCACAGAAATATTTTAATTAAATTTCTATGACTTTTCTTATTCATATAGGATTAATGTAACAGTTTGTGAAAATTTATTAAAATAAAAAAGTAAATATTCAGGATATCAAAAAGTTTGCGGCACAAGTAGTAGCTATACTTGCTCTCAATAGACTTGAAATGTGAAGAAAGTAAAAATTTTTTTCCTTTTTAAAAACAAGAGGAAATCAAGGGGAAGCAAAAACAAAATGGAAAAATCAAAACTTCCTGGTCATAATCATCCACAGTCTCCTTGTCAAAATGAACAAATGAGAATAGTCAAGAAAATAAAGAAGAAAACGAGATAAACATATAGAAACCAGTTTCTACACATAGAATCAATTTCTAGCTCAGTCTGACAGGCTACCTTTCGTAAGAACGCACCTGAATGTCCACATCATGCTCTGTATTCCATATTTCTCCATTCAGTATATTAGAGGTCTGTTCTACACTTCCTGATCAACTGGTAAATGTTCCTAATATATTAGATGTTCCTAGTAGTAAAGCATGCCCTTCAAGTCAGATTTTGTGATTAGAGAATCAAATCTTTGCAATATATTATGGAAATACAACTTCAGATTGTTTTCAAGTAAATGACAGCATTCATAATAGAGCATTTATGGTTTTCCACTGAGAATATTGCAAGCAAGAAAATCTGTGAAAATACTTAAAAGTACAATAGGTGTTCCTACATAACTTCTACCACTAACATCATATATGTACTTTCTTAACAAAGTAATTCTGTGATCTGTAATTAGTGCACACAAAGCTATTCATTACAGTAACCTGAATGTATTCACACAGTTAAAAAACATAGTTTAACTAACCATTATATTGGCTTACTGTGAATCTCTTAAAGACTACATTTACAGCAGTTTAATACTAAATAAACAGATGGTGTGAGACTGAGGTAGAGTTTTCATATGACACTAAATCTTCTTTTATTTATACCAACAAAAATCTAGGCAACATCAGTATAAGAATTTGATCTTGGAAGGTGTTGAGTAGAGCTATAAACCAGTGAACAGTCTCAGACATGCTATACCAAGAATATTATCATAGAATAGAATATAATATAGAATAATTTAGGTTGGAAAAGACATCCAAGATCATTGAGTCCAACCTTTGAACAATCACCAGCTTGTCAACTAAACCATAGTACTAAGTACCATGTCCAGTCATTTCATCAACACCTCCAGGGAGGGTAACTCCACTGCTTCCCTGGACAGCCCATTCCAATGCTTAAACACCCTTTCAGTGAAGAAATTCTTCCTGATGTCCAACATGAACCTCCCCTGGCACAGCTTGAGGCCATTTCCTCTTGTCCTGTCACTAGTTACCTGGGAGAAGAGGCTGACCCCCACCTTGCTACAACCACCTTTCAGGTAGTTGTAGAGAGTGATAAGGTCTTCTCTGAACCTCCTCTTGTCCAGGCTAAAAAATCCCAATTCCCTCAGTCGCTCTTCATATCACTTACTCTCCATAACCTTCCCCAGCTCCATTGCCTTTCTCTTGACACGCTTCAGCACCTCAATGTTTTTCTTGTAGTGAGGGGCCTAGAACTGGACACAGTACTCAAGATGTGACCTCATTAATGCTGAGTACAGCGGGACAGTCCTGCTGACCACACTATTTCATACAGGCCAGGATGCCATTGGCCTTCTTGGCCACTTGAACACACTGGTGGCTCATGTTCAGCTGGCTGTTGAACAGAGCCCCCAGGTCCATCTCTGCCAGGCAGCTTCCCAGCCCCTCTGCCCCCAGATTGTAGCACTGCCTGGGGTTGTTGTGACCCAAGTGCAGGACCCAGCACTTGGCCTTATTGAACCACATACCATTAGCCTTGGCCCATTGATCCACTGCATCCAGATCCCTCTGAAGAGCCTTCCTACCTTTCACCCACCTTGGTGTCGTCTGCAAACTGACTGAGGGTGCCCTCGATCCCCTCATCCAGATCATCAATAAAGATATTAAACAGGACTGACCCCAACACTGAGCCCTGGGGAACTGCACTAGTGACCAGCCACCAGCTGGATGTGGCTCCATTCACCACCACTCTCTGGACCTGACCATCCAACCAGTTCTTAATCCTCCCGAGCCATGGGTTGAGAGCTTTTCCAGGAGAATGCCATGGGAGATAATATAAAAGGCTTTACTGAAGTCCAGGTAGACAGTTCCGATCCACAGCCTTTCCCTCATCCACTGGGTGGGTTAGCTGGTCATAAAAGGAGACCAGGTCGGTCAAGCAGGACTTCCCTTTTCTAAACCCATGCTGACTGGGCCTGATCCCCTGGTTGCTCTGCATGTGCCACATGATGGTACTCAAGATGATCTCTTCCAAAACCTCATCAGGCATCAAAGTCAGGCTGACAGGTCTGTAGTTCCCTGAATCCTCCTTCCAACCCTTCTTGTAGATGGTTGTCCCACTGGCAAACCTCCAGTTTTCTGTCACCTTCCCATTTAGCCAGAACTGATGATAAATGATGGCAAGTTGCTTGGTGAGCTCTTCTGCCAGCTCCCGAGTATCCTCGAGTGGATCCCATCTGGCCCCATAGATTTGTGAGTGTCTAAGTGGCACAGCAGGTTATTAACTACTTTCTCCTGTTATGTTCTCAGAGGATCTCAGTTACATTTTATGAATCTTGCCAGCAGGGTTTAACATTTCCATTGAGAGTATGAGACACTGCTAGCTTCTTGAAGGTTGGCTACAGAAATCTTGACTTCTTAAATTTTTAATTATTTACTTAAATATCTAAACGAATAACAAGTCTTCTGGAAATATGACTTCTTTTGTAACAAGTACTTCAGAGACCAGTATTTCTAACCATGTACTGAAAACAATTTCACATCTTCCTGCACAGAGGCAATTCTGGTCCTGCAGTAGTCATTTACTTGTTATTGTACTAGATTTTATTCAGTAGAACATAAATTAAAACTAATAAAAATGACAAACTAAATTTTGGCCATTAATTAAAATAATAAGAACAAACACGAGTGTTTGTTCACGAGTTCACGAATAAAAAATTTTTTTCAAGCATCTTACCTAAAAGGGAGAAGTTCTCTTGTTTCAATGTATCAAGAAAATTGCCTTTTAATGATTTTTCTGGAATCCTAAGTATGTTTCATTATATTGAACTGCTAAGGAAAAATGTGTTTCTATTTAATTTATAAATCAATAGGTGCTTTTAATTGACATTATCACTTGAACTAGATTTGCTCAAGAACATAACACACTTTATTTTAAATTATTTTAGCAGTGAGTATTTAAAATTTAATACCAAAATTTCTATGAAAAAGATGACAATAAACCTTGTAATTTAAATATATTGCCTTTAAAATCATCAAAAGAAATAATCACGCGGAGTTTCTGGATTCCAAGGGAGCTATAAATTACTTTCTAATAATGAAAAAGTAATTCAGAAAATGCCATGACCAATAAAATTAGAGAGAAAACTGTAGAGAAGAAACCAATCTTTGTGATGACAGTTTAATGGACATGTAGCTCTCATTTTGTAAGCAATCTTGTTCTGTTAATAAAGTGATTTTAAATTATCAATTTTTATTAATAAATAAACACACCTAGTAGATATATAAACAATGTTTCTTCACCTTACTTGCAACATAAGGTATATTTGGCTGGTTACCTTAAAAGCTTTGCTTGAGAAAATAAAGGACTAATAATGCTGTAGTAAGAGTGAAATGAGTTCAGACAATTGATAGAAATATTTTCTAAAGTTAATTATGTTTGCTTTCCCCTCTCCCTTGGTGTTCATTACCTTTAAACGGAGCCACACATTGGCAGAAATAATTACCAGGTTGGTCAATGCAGGTGGCTCCATTCTTGCACGGAAAAGAAGCACACTCATCTATATCTGTTTCACATCTTGCACCTTTGAAAAGATGAAAGATTTGAACACTTACTAAGACAATCAGGTGCCAATTCCAATTTATTTGTACCACAAAAATCTCAAGCAACTTGTGAAGAGAAGCTAACATACATCAGCCAAATAAAGAGCCACACTACTAATATCAGCATCCATTTAGCTTTTATCACCACAAATACATGACAACTTATTTCTGAGTTGCTAAATGGTAACTAATCTTCCCTGTTTGTGTAAGCTTTGAAGGGCTTTTTAAATGTGGACTAATTTATCTTGTGCTGTATAGTTTATAGATGCAGTCAGAGTTCCAGTTTATTGGAATGGAAATGAAACATTACACCAGGGTAGATAAAGAGAAATGAGAATAATACACAAGCAAATTAGTCAATAATGTCTTAATGGATGCTTTGTGGACTACCTCGCTGTGGAAAACAAGGTTCACCATGAAAACAACTCACCAGTAAAGCCAGGTAGACAGATGCATTCATAGCCACCGATAAGGTCTGCACATGATGCATTATGAAAACATGGAGAAGAGTGGCATTCATTTATATTTGCTTCACAAGTTGTACCTGTACATATACAATTAGGAAAAGGGGAGAGAAGTTACTCCATAGCACATTTAGTTAAAAAACAAACATTAACTGAATATAGTCACATACTAGAATGTATTTTACATCCTTTTTATATTCATATTCAGGAATCTATAACAGACGTTCATCTTCTAAATGTTTAAGTTGTTCACTAATTTTTCAAAAATATTAAAAGTACAGTCATCAAATAGATTCCTAAGGCTTAAAGACAATTTTCCTATTATATGAATATAGAAGAACAGAAAACAAATTACACTGAATATAATATCCTGCACTACAGTGACATGAGAGGAAATATTTCTTGTGTTTATGATAAGGCAACAGAGGTACTCCCAGAAAATTGAAAAAGAAGACAATTTATTCCAATTTAGACTATAGTTAAAACCCCCACATAACTACTCAAGTGTAAAAATACTTTATTGCTAATATTTCTCAGTGAACTTAATTTTTTATCATTTGAAGAATAAGTGAAAAATTACATCAATTGCAAGGTTTGGGAGCTAAAGGAATTTTAAGAAACAAAAATGTGATAATTTATCTGAATATAACTAGCAGTAGAAATGTAATGTTTTGCACTATGACATTTGAATTATGCATGATTAAAAATCCATGTTTAAAAAATGGTGCTCTAAAATGAAAATGGATACACTTTAAATTCTTGATCTGAGCTTAAAGCAAATAATAGCTGCAGATATTATTGGATCTACTTCTCAAAGTGATTAAATTTTTCATATGAACTGTACAAATATGCCAAAACCAAAACTTTTACCACACATTGTATTTTTCCTCAATTCTATTGTATTAAAGCTGCCAAATGTTTAAAATCTTGCAGAAAAGAGTATCCACTATTTGCAAAATTTCACAGAACCCCACAAATCTGTTTTCAACAGGCAGGCCACCAGTCAGCAGCAAACACTCAGATCCAGGCTATAATGAAAACAAAATAGATAATTTGGTCAAGATGCAGTTTCCCTAACTGACATGTTTATAACTTCAGATGATAACCATATAAGTATATATGCATCTTGTCCAATATGTTAAAAAATTAGTGTAAAACTCAAAGTAGATTTACTAAGTTATAGTTCTGTGGATTTTTTAATACCTTCAAATCCATCCTGACAGATGCAACTGAAGGCATTCAGATGATCAACACAAGTAGCTCCATTGTGACAAGGGCCACTAAGACACTCATCCACTTCAATCTCGCAGTTATGACCTGGAAACAAGTGAAGGTTTCACTTCAGTAGGAACACACCACTTGTGAGTCACCAGAGCAAGCAGCAACAACAAAATGAAATAACTGAGGTTAGAGAATTTTTACCAATGAGCCATAAAACGTCTTTGGGGAATTCATTTCTTGGTGATTAAAGGCAAAAATAGAGTGTTGAACATAATGTTCAACAAAGATTGGATGAGAATTCTATAGATTAATTTATAGACGTAGTCAAAAATTCTCATATTTTCATATTTTAAGGGCAATAAAGCCTTGAGTTTTTCTAAAACATCACAAAAGTGTAAGTATGGTATCGAAGTCAAAATATTAAAATATCAATGTTTTCTCTAATATTATTTTTTAATTGATTTATTAATTTGTTATTAAGATCTCTATAGGAAATATTGGGAAAGATTTTCATTATGGACACATTTTCATTTTTTTAAAATTAATAATTAGCAAGTTAGGTACTGACACGTATTTCTAAATATATGAAGGAAAAAATATAGATGCTGATTTCTAGTTGTGAATGTTGTATCTAATTTTTTTTTCTGGTCTTTGAGGTAGAAAAAAGCTGAGAAAGTATTTGCTTTTTGCATATGAATTATCCAAACAGCTAATAATGGTATCAAATTTATTATTACTTATGCCTAAAAGACAGGTAGAAACCTCCTGACTGCTTCAGAGGGGCTTTCAAGTTTTTGTTTGGCCATAGAAAAAGTACACAATAAAAATACCAATCCACTGTTATTTAGATGCCGTATAAGAATTTAAATGAACATTTCAATAAAATAAGACCTCACAAAGAATTATCACAATACAATTTTATTTTATGTATAATGATAATAATAAACCAACCATAGAAACAGGCTATAGCATTTCATTACATTAAAGACATAAATATTACAACTATTAAATTACAGATTATTTCACCTAAATGGATACCTACAACAGGATGTGGAGCAAAAAGTTAAGAGGTATGAAGTCTACTCAGGATCTGAATTCCTCTGGTTGTCTCTGTCCTCCTTAACTATTGAGAGAGAGTGTAGTGTCATCTTACTATTGTTTTAAGAGCCCTGTCCAAGTCCCTGGAGTTAGACAGGATGCCTCTGGGTTGCAGGGCTGATCTGCCACTCAGGGAATTCCTACTGCCCTTGATTATTTCGTCATATAGCTGATGAAAAATATATGTCTCTGTATCTAGAAAGATTTTTTTTTTTTTACACTGTAATCTGGAATTACCATGACAGTATGCTGACATAGCCAAACTAATTTTAATCTAGTGAAATTAATGACAATGACATGCAGTGTATATTCAAAAATGAGTAGTTAAACCTGCTCAGGATCTTGGATGTACATAGGGCAGCTGACGCCCTTGTTACTGCAGACTTTTTATTACAGAGAGTACGAAGAAGATAAATTAAGGCCAACTTGCATATGGCTGTGAGTTCAAATCACATCAACGCAAGACAGACACCATATCTAAAATAGTATAAATAATTACTGGAGTGGAAATAGTCCCTTGTAGTCAGTATTTTTTACAGCTGAATACTCTTACACAGACAAGTACTTTTGTGTGTCAGGAAATAAAAATTTTTTCTGCCTGAATCAGAGGCACACTGTTAAATCATATCTATTGCTACTTTTGAATAACCATCTTTTCTCCGCTTTAGGACTAACTTAAACGTGTTAAACAACACCACTTTGAACCCACCTATAAAGCCAGGTGCACAGAAACAAAGATAGCCATCCAATGTCTCTTTACAGATGCTGGAGGCTCCACATGGCTGTGATAGGCAGGCAGCAACATCTGCTTCACAGAATTGACCAGTAAAACCTGATGAAAAATAGAGTAACAGACAACATAAGAAATTTACTATCACATTTAGTCCTGAAAAACAGACAAGTGATAAACCAATTTACTATGTAATTTTCTGCTCTTATGTTTCAAAATTGTATTTAGTATAGGGTAAAATATTCTAGTCTCTTCGAGAGTTTCAGTTTCATATACAAAGCAATTCTAAATGGAACAAAGTCGTAATGATAATGATAAAGTCAATGGTAAAGCAGTACTTGCAATAATTATAAAATACATTCAAGACACAATGACTCTTCATGAGAATTAGATAGAATGTCAAATTCTTCAAGTGGTTTTACACAAAATTCCTATTTTTATTGATACATCAGTGAGCACATTGTTGATAAAAGTCTTCCCAGTTTTAGTATGGTGTTCTGTCACCACACTAAGAAAACATCCTATGTTTCTAAATGAGTAAAAAAAATAAATTGCCCCAATACATTCTATTATAAAGCAGGTATTACAAGAACAGACATGTTTGGCAGCATATTGGTATTGATTTTTTGAACCAGCTAACTTGTAGTTAATAAGAAACTTAATCTTGTGAAAATTAAGCATCTGTGTTTCCTATTGAGGGGTATGTGTGCACAACATTTAAAAAATAAATTTCACTTTAGGTATATTGGCCATGATATAGTTTCTGAAGCCATCATCCAGTAAGAAAAATCATAATTTTCATTGATAACAACTCCTTTATTTTTGAATACACACAATAAAAAATTGCAAGTATATATTCGTTTCACTGAAAAAAAAATTCAAACAAAATAAAAGTAATTAATTGATATAAAACAATTGAAAAATCAATCCATGTCTGTGGCACTAGTATCCAATTTCTGAATATAACTGTGAAGTTTCAAATTTTAGACACTTTTTTTGTTACTTTGGTCATAAACCTTCAGTGACTTAAAGTATAAGAAGTATAATTTTCTGGTCTCCTACTGACTGAGTACTTAAAAATTTTCTAAGTATCTTTTGTACAACAAATATCAAAATAGACTGGACCAATTTATTATAATTTAACAAGTGCAGCATGGAAAGCCTCTAAAGATTTAAACCAGAGATTTGGTTCAGTGAGCTAAGCATCGTTAATTGCAATGTCTTACAAGCCAAGTCTGGTTGAAGATCTGAACTTCACATTTAATTTTTAAAAATATTTATAAAGTAATACCATGCTTCAGTAGTACAGGTATTGCCAGAACAGATTTTAGCATGCCATCAAGTTGCCCCATACCTGACTTTGTATTCGTCAATATTTTCGACAAAAAGGAGAAAAAGGAAGAGTCTTTGGTCAAAGATGTTCCAAAAAATCTGTATTCCTACAGTATAATGTGATAGCTTTAAAAACCAAACACAACCTTGTTTTAACAGCATTTATTAAGTACAGATTCAGAGTAAAAAAATATTACAAAATTTTCAAAGTTCGGTCCTGCTTGGACCTAGCATAGCATAGTCTTCAAATTAAGGAAATGTAAACTGTGCCGTTAGGGCATGACTGAAGAGCTCCTTATCTGGAAGATTTTTTAATTTTTGAACATCTTGTTACAAGAGGTAAGAGAGAAACTTCTGACCATCAGGGTAGATTGCCGGAACATGCTGCACTTTAGAAATTCTGGCTTGTAGAACAACCCTTTGAGGCATAAATACAAGACAATGCATATTAAAAATGCCATACACATGCAGTCACTTTGGTTTCTAAATCAGAAGATGCAGAAAGGTGTCTTCAAGCTGTTTCAATTCCACCCTGAACACCAGCTGTGCAACATTCTCACACAGTTGAAGTTTTCCTTCCTGTTGACTGCTATTAAAAATTTAAGTTTCTCTCATTTTTGCCTTTGCAAATAGCTGTTAACATCTGCTTACTGAAGTACTACATAAAACTAATATAAAAAATTATGATAAAGTAGTAAAATGGAAACATTGATCAATGATGGTTATAGCTATACATAGATAGATATATGTATAGCTGTTACATGTGATTATGTGACTATCATCTAAGTAGAGATAATGAATATAGGAAAGCTAACACGTTTTTTTCTTTGACAAAATAAAAATGAATATTCATAATAATTTTACAGACTTGAAATAAAGTTCTTAATCTATGTATGTTTTTATTTCTGTGCCTTGAATTAATTATCAAAGTATTGCAACTCGTACAAATATACCTGAAGTTATTATATTAAGTTGAAGAACAAAGGGTGGTGGGTTCATGGCTCAGTTTTGATATTTAACATCTGGTTTTGAGTAAAGTTTCTCATCAAAACAGATTCAGAAGCAGAACTTAAGAATACACTATTTCTTATAAAAAGAAATTATTTTTCTGCTACAGATAACCATTTACTTCATAAATTTAGATAATGGAAATTTAGCAACAGTTTAATATTTTAATTTTTTTCCAGAAATGCCCCATTTACAGTCTTGAGACATTTCTTTCTGACAAATCCAAATGACTCCTGACAAAGGTGGTTTCTACTAGTCAGACTATGACACAAGCTCTCTAGGGAGATCATTGCATTGTGATCCATTCTGACATAGTCCAGCCACACAGTGATTCATGGCAATTTCACTACATGGTTCCTTATATTCTAGATGTCAGGTACATCTGAAGCTATTAACTGAAACTTCACATTAAGGGTTATTGTCAGAGGCAGCAGGATTTGATATGCATTCATTTACTGTTATTGAACAAATACTACTTCTGGGAAAAAAGTTATATAGTTCCTGTTAAAATTACATCTAGGAAAAGCTTAAACAGACTGAAAGAAAGAAATGACAGAATTTAATTCATTATCATTAAGATTCATGCATACTAACGGGTTACTAATCTCTCCTTTTTTATACTGGGTGTGACAATAATTACATACAAGCCATTTTATTAATTTAGCTTTTGGAATAGACTGATTACTACTGTTTTTGTTATTCAGCACCTATAAGAATGAAATCCTACTTTTCCTTGGGTCCTCTAGAATTTCAAGCATAAAAATTGTTCTTATTGCAAAAATTTTACAGAATATAAAAATTTTAAAAAATGTGCCACCATTAACGGCATAAAAAAAAAAAATCATCACCTTTGCATGTGTATTGGGTTTGCATGGCCAGGTTTTGGTAGCTGGGGAGCTACAGAAGTGGCTTCTATCAGAAGCTGCTCGAAGCTTCCCCCACATCCAACAGAGCCAATGCCAGCCAGCTCCAGGACAGACCCCTTGCTGGGCAATGCCAAGCCAATCAGAGGTGGCCTCTGTGATAATATTTAAGAGGAAGAAAAGTTACCAGGTGTAATGGTGCTCAGAGGAGTGAGAATATATGAGGAGAACAGTTTTGCTGACCACAAGGTCAGTGAAGAAGGGGGAGGAGGTGCTCCAGGCACCGCAGCTGAGGTTCCCCTGCAGTGAGTTACATGTTGTTCTGTGGTAGTTTCATTGAGACAGTGTTCCCTATGTTTCCTTATAAAAATGCTAATGAACTCAAGATATACATAACCTACTTCTTCCTTATCCCAAACGTTTATTACAACCTAACAACAGAAATTACAATGGTTTCACACATTTTACTCTTGAGAAATTTGTGTTATCTAGTGACCATTACATTTTTGTTAGCTTCAGAGGCTTGCAAATAGTTCATCTTCACAATTTCTCTAGTATTCTTTCAAGAATTCATGTAAGTCCTGACAGTTCTATACTTCATCTCTGCTCTCTTCTACCTTTCTTTTATTTGACCTATCCATAAGTCAACAGCTCTGAATTGCTCTGAGTCATTTCTAAATACATCTGAAGCTGTGTATGTGAAAATATGAAATAAACATATGAAAAGTATGCATTTTCATCTAAGCATTCCAGATTCTTCTGTGATTGGTAAAATTTTGAAGATTATTCTGGGACCTATTGAAAAACACCTGAAAGATAACACAGCCAGCATGGCTTATGAGGAGAAAGTCCTGCTTGTCAAACCTGATTTCCTATGATGACAATGTAACACATCTAGTTGATCAAGGGAAGCGAACTGATTTAGTCTTTTTGGATTTCAGTAAAGCTTTTGATACTGCCTCTCACAGGATCCTTCTGGACAAAATGTCCAGCAAACAGCTGGATAAACAAATCATGTGGTGGGTGAGCAACTGGCTTGGGCACAAAGAGTTATAGTGAATGGGGTAACATCAGACTGGTGACCTGTCACTAGTGGGGTTCCACAGGGCTCCATCTTAGGCCCTCTGCTCTTCAACGTCTTCATAAATTAATTGGATGTAGGATCAAAAGAATACTAAATTTGCGGATGATACAAAATTGGGAGGAGCTGTTCACTCCCTCATGGGAAGGGAAACCCTGCAGAGGGACGTCGACAAATTCGAGGACTGGGCAATCACCAACCATATGAAATTCAACAAGGAAAAGTGACAGATTCTGCACCTGGGATGGAACAACTGGATGTTTTTACAGACCAGGGAATGAGATGCTGGAAAGCAGTGCGACGGAAAGCGACCTAGAGGTCCTGATCAATGGCAAGTTGAATATGAGTCACCAATGCCCTGGCAGCCACGAGGGCCAACCATGTCCTAGAGGGCATCAGGCAAAGCATCGCCAGCTGGTTGGGGGTGGGGATTGTCCCACTCTGCTCTGCACTGGTGCAGTCTCACCTTGAGAACTGTGTTCCGTTTTGGGTGTCACAATATAACAAGGATATAAAACTATTAGAAAGTGTCCAAGGGATATCTACAAAGATGGTGAAGGGCCTTGAGGGGAAGCCATATGAAGAGCAGCTGAGGTCACTTGGTCTGTTCAGCCTGGAGAAGAGGAGACTGAGGGGAGACCTCATTACAGTCTACAGCTTCCTCATGAAGGGAAGTAGAAGGTCAGGCACTGATCTCCTCTCCGGTGACCAATGACAGGACCCAAGGGAATGACATGAAACTCTATTAGGGCAGGTTTAGGTTAGATACTAGGAAAAGGTTCTTCACCCAGAGGGTGGTTGGGTAATAGAACAGGCTCCTCAGGGAAGTGTTCACAGCACCAAACCTGACTGGGTTCAAGAAGCATTTGGACAGTGCTTGAAGACACACAGAGGGATTCTTGGATTTGTCCTGTGAAGGGCCAGGAGTTGGACTTCTATGATCATTGTGGGTCCCTTCCAATCAGGGATATCGTAGTGGTGCTGGAGCTGCAGATCACATCATATTGGCACACAATCTTGTATTCTGTGCATCTTGAGATGAACATTGGTGGTCTCTAGTAATCATTTGGGAAGATGCCCCCTTCTCAGTTTCGAGCAGAGACTCCCGAAGAAGCCCCATGTGGGTGCAGTAACAAGTATTACATAAGGCTGAGCAAGTTAAATGACTATGCATTAAGTAGGCAGTAACTGTGCATTAGATAGGTGGGCTTATGCATACTTTAGCGTATAAATTCTTTTGCTTTTTACCCCCCGGTGTGCTTGATTTGCAGAAAACATCCAACTTGCACCCTGCACAGAATAAGAAACGTATTTTTTCTAAACCTGACTTTTTTGTCCCTGTTTAGAGAGGTCCCAAAATTTGGCAATACTATGATTCTATGATTATTCTTTTATTACTTGGTCAGATCTTTCTTATAGACAGGGAAATATCAACTTTTTTTGCTTCAGGTCATACAGAAAGAATGTTGAAAACTTCTTGGCATTGTATGTCAACCATTTTCTATCTTTGTTAGGAAGTTGATTGATACTTTCAGTTTTTTCTTCTAGAAACTTCTTTTAAAAGAAGTGACTGACCTTTCTGTAATTTTCTTTCTCTTCATTCTTCCCCTGTCTAGAATTTCTGACAGTGACAGCCAATACATGCAGCATTTCTCTTTTAGCTACTTGACTTCAATGACCATTTCTACTGGTTTGGACAAGCTGGACCTTAAGCCATACAATTCAATGAGAAGATGTAGGAGGATTATTGGCTCTACAGTGTTTTTCTTTCAAAAAAAACCCCTTAAACATAGGCAAAAGGCCACAACAGCCAAATATATCTTCCAGTACTGTAAGAACAGTTTTGTCAGTTCCACTAAAAGATGGATTAGAACTAGAAAAAAAGGATTAAGGAAAAACAGAGGCATACTCTATACATCTTACAGAAACACACCAGAAGACTTACAGCTATTACAGTAGAAGTCTGATTACTGTACCACAGGAGGCAGCTTCAGAATCTCTATTATTTACACAAAGGAGACACAGAATAACTTTTTATTCTGACTGTACTTACTGGCTTAGAATGTGTCAGACTATTTTACCATTTTGTGGTATGATGCATTAGAACAGGACCTAATGCTGTTTTACAACCGCATAATAATGTAGATGCAAAAGTAAAAAAAAAAAAATCAAAACCAACAAAACCCTCATGAAATAATAGTGGTTTTCATTCTACCATGACGATGCAAAGTGGTCAATGTTTGTTGCTTCTTTTGGGATGATGTCAAGATCTACTGAGAAGGTGATAGGTATCATAGAACATTACTTCCTGTAATTGATATGCAAAGCCTATGACATTTATAAATTCCCTTATAAATAATGAAAAAGTGAGAGTGAGAAATTGCTTAATATAGTTTTGATTTTTCCATATAATTTTTTGGTTGCATCATCTTGTACATAGATCAGTCTAGTATGACATCATGTAATGAAACATAACTTCAGGATCTAAAAAAAGCAAAATTTCAGCATATAATTAAAGCTAAGTTCCAGAGACATGCTACTCATTTCCCTTTATAAAGGAGTGACTGCAGATGCTACTTTGATAACTTTTAAAAAATAAATATTTGAGATACTTGTTTCCGAAGAAGACAAAACCGATTAGAATTGGGGTAAAAGAAATGCTGCTAGCAGGTCTGTAGGAAAAAACACAGAAAAAACCCCACAACAAAAGCAATGACAAAAATATAAACAGCAACAGCAATAATCAATATGAATTTCCTAATTTCTGAATTACACAAAATTTCAGTTTAACATATCTGAAAAAAAAACAAAAACAATGAAGATCCCAGTAAACTCAGCACAAGCAGTGAGCAGTGTTGTTATTCTTCCTCAGTCATATCTTGAAGATATTGCCTTCCTTTCAGAATTCATGAGACAAGAATAAGGAGATAAGAGGATGAGCTGCACCCTGTAGTGTGATGTGATACTGAATCAAATAAAGAGCTGTTTAGTTTAATATTCTTATTTTAGAGATGAATTAATTTGTTACAGAAAGTAAGTTCAATGACTTTATTTAAAAGAGAAACCATTGTTTCTGAAGTGCATCATGAAGTTGGGCATGCATTTCCTCAGGAGTGTAAAAGTTTTTTTAAGTAGAATTTAGGAAGAAAAATATTAAAATAAAAATAAACATACATTAACTTGCTGTTCATGCCATTCATGGTATTAAATTGGCAAAATTTTGTGTTTAAACTATTTCTTAGATTTTGCTGATAAGCAACTTATTGGACACAAAGTAAACAGCCATTCCTTGTTATTCATTGTATATTTTTTAGTCTGTCTTTTGTAAATTTGAAAGATGAGATCCAAGTATGATCCTTTGTTTCTTATTTCATTAAAACACCCTATGCTACCAGAAAAGCTGGGGAAAAAAAAAAAAAAAAAGATTTTTTCTAGTAGCAGATAAGTAAAGGAAAAAAAAATAAAAAAAAATAGGTGATTAAAACCCATAAAGCAACAGCTACAGACTTTGCTAAAGGTCTGGTAAGGCATTTCTCTTAGCTAACAATGTCAGGAATTTGATACAATGTTTTTACTACTTACTAATGCAAATAGAGCCACAGAAATTAAAAACTGAAAAAATGTTAATTATTTTTCAGTACATTGCAGTACCAGAAGATTAGCTTGAAAGCGAGTTGTCAAACAAGGGAGTTATTTTAGAGAAGAGTGGGATAGCATCAAGATGGAACAAATGCATAGATGAAGAATTAAATCAGTGTATGGAAATGTCAAAGGAAAAGAGCAAATGTTATCCAAAATAAAGAATGTTAATATTCCTAAAAAATTGGCAGTAGAATAAAGAGTGCTTCAGTTTTGTTCATATAAATAGACTTCAGAATTTTATTTTTTTTTTTTTTTAAATCAGAGATTGCCAAAAACCTTTAGATCCTCTATTAGGAATTTGAAAATATTTAGACACGTAATGGAAAAATCACTTATTAGTTACCTGCTTTCCAGAAATAGAAGTTTCGGACTAAACAATTGTTAAATGTATAAACCGATCATATAAAAATTATGTTTAGTAGACACATCAGTCTAACATTAAAAAGGCCGTAGTTTGACTATCACTTTAACCGTTTTACAAAAAGTATGATTTTAAGTATATTGACCAAAATTTTATGTGTCTATAGCCGTTTTCTGGAACATGGTTTCTGAAAACAAATGTCATTTGCGTTTCTAGTATCATAAAAAGACAGAGAGCCAGAGATTACATCTATGTAAATCTTATTAATTTCTTATTAAAATTGAATAGACTCATTCTGTCAACAAGAGGCACTTAAAAATGGCAACATATTCCATTAAGAAAAATGTAGAGATGCCAAATATAAGAGGCAACAAATTAAAAATTAGTCACAATTTGGGAACTAAATCCTTTACTGAAAGAGTATAACCTTGGTGAATTGTGAAATACAGCTATGATGGTTTTATAACAGGTCTTTAAAAAGTGTTTAATATTGAGAGAAGAGATTATTCCTTTCCATCCTGTTATTGCCATTACAGTAGTTTTAGAAGTAATAGACTCAAGCTAAAGGCTGTCATGGAGATATTTCCTCATCTGGGGGATTTGTAATGGGTTATTACAGCATTTCTCAAGACATCACTGTTTTGCGTCTGCTTTTGCTAACAGTAACTCAGTGTCTTATTATCCACTTTGAAATAAATAATGGTTTTCTATCAGAAAAATGTCAATTTTTTAAGTCATCTGCTAGGGTTGAAGGATTGAATTGACATTACAAATGAGCTATTAATCAAATGGTTTTTCCCCTGTATTTTTAGCCTTATAAATGACAACATATTTTTGGAAAAAAAAGAATGGAAACTAGCAATTTTTTCTTGTTCTATTGCAGGAAAATTTCAGTTACTACTGGTATGAAGCATTACACTGAAAAAGATAGAAATACAGGAAGACAATTAGAATTATAAAAAAGAAAGTAGCTTAGTAAAGCTATTACATCTAATAAGTTTGTACCCTTTTGTGAGAAATTTGCCATGTGCTTTCTTAACCACGTTTACTTTCTCTTTCTTCATCACAGCCTGCCCTGTAGTAGATTTTTTCATGAACTTTGCAAACTATATTTGCCCTTTCTTGCTTCCTATTTTCATATGATGCTTTTGGATTTCATCTTTTTTCTTCTCCTACACTTTGTTACGTGTTTATTTCCACTGCCTAGTATATGTTGATGTATAATGAATGGCTTTCAATCTCATCAGGTGAATTTTCTTCTTCCTTCTCCATTTACTTCTTTTCATTTGTAAAAACTGTAATTAAAAGGTATATGTATTTCAATAATTGTTTTTAATCATAGAATTTTGGTTTACTTTCTAATTTAGCAAAATTATATATATTCCAGTCTTTCAGTGCAGAAACTCACTAAATGTTTATTTGTTTAAGAGTAATATAATGAAATCTCGCAGAAGTAGAAATTGGGGAGTTTTATTTTCTCTTCATACTTTTATGTCCACTTTTCAACAGATAATGAAGATTAGGTTTAGAAGTATAACTCTTGCTGTGTTCTGGGAACATTATGATCAAAAAGGTACGGTTGCCAGTGTATTACAGAATACACAGTTGTGTATTACATCATAGTACACACTTTGAATATGCAGTGTCTGCACAATTACATGATCACTGGAGGAATGACCTAATGTGTACTTTTTTAACAGCATTTTTATTCACATAAATCTCAAAGACTTTCATTTACATGGAACATGTATATTAAGATTTACATTACAACTTCAAGCATGTATGGCAACTTAGTCTAAAAGTATGACAATTATGAGCAAGGAAACTTAAAACTACATTGCACTGTCATCTTTCTCTTCTAACAATGAAATTAGTAACAAAATTCTAATAACAAAAGTAGAGAAAGGAATGTATATCTTGAAATTTGATTTATATAGAGAATTGGAAAGGCAAAAGTGAGAAAACTGGTCAGACACGATAAGGACAATTTTGTGAGTTACAAAAAAAAAATTTAACATACACCAAGTGATGCAAAACAGTCACTCTCCACCTCCCACCAGTGCCCACATGGTCTCTGAGCAACAGCTGCATTAGAAAAAATATCTCTAGGCTTTTCTTGCTGACTATAATGTATATGGGATAACGGGATATCTTTTTGGTCTATTGGGGTCAGCGGTGTCCACTCCCAGCTTCTTGTCCACTCCAACCTATTCACTGGAAGGGTAAAATGAGTAACAGAGATGGCCTCAATAATATACAAATGTCACACAGTAACATTCCTGTGTTAGTAACACTACTCCAGTCACAAATCTAAAACACAGCATTGTAAGAGCTTTTGTGAAGAAAATTAGTTCCATCTGAACCAGACTCACTACACAGACCCAATCAATTCTTTGTTTGGGAGGAATACCGATTAAAGACTCAGGTTTTTTAGTATTTTCCAGACTTTGTCTTCTGATAATGAGAAGGGACTCTTTAATTATATTTCTCTTAATTGCAGATAATGAATAATAGTGGGTCATTTTTTCCCTTAAGGAAACAAAGAAATTAGATACTGAAGGTAAAGGTAGACAACTTTTTTCACATTTTTAGGATCCAAGCCCACCAATGGGCAATGTTCTTTGCAGAAAGGGCACGTTTCATATTTGCTTTCTAGATTCTGCTCTAGGTGCTCAAATAGAGCATTTTTTGCTTAGTCTTGATATTGTTTTCCCTCTGTCATTCTCTTAGAATGAGGCTAGGAGGACTGATCAGTAGTACTCTGTTGCATTATCATATGTAATTTCTTTTTGATGTCTTTGCTGACACTTTCACAAAATTCTAGTAACCACCCTCCTATAGTCAGGTATAAATTTCATGAAGACATAAGTCCTATGGGGAGAGGCTGAGGGAGCTGGGGTTGTTTAGCCTGGAGAAGAGGAGGCTCAGAGGTGACCTCATCACCGTCTATAACTACCTGAAGGGAAGTTCTAGCCAGGTGGGGGTTGGTCTCTTCTCTCAGGCACTCAGCAATAGGACAAGGGGGCACGGGCTTAAGCTCCACCAGGGGAAATTTAAGTTGGATATCAGGAGAAAATTTTTTACAGAGAGAGTAATCAGGCATTGGAATGGGCTGCCCAGAGAGGTGGTGGATTCACCATCCCTGGAGATTTTTAAACACAGATTGGACGTGGCACTGAGTGCCATGATCTAGTAAATGGACTGGATTTGGACCAAGGGTTGGACTCGATGATCTCAGAGGTCTTTTCCAACCCAATCGATTCTATGATTCTATGATTCTATAATATTGTTTTTAATATGTCATTTCATACATTTCAGGAAAATAAAGTAAATGTCACCTTTTCCTGTACCAGGCTTAAATAATGTGCTGTAAATGTTACTGGAGAGGAGAGAGGAAGGACAGGTTTACCATTATGTTTCAGTGTGAAAAGAAAAAGAATGGCCTTGGAAGATTATTTTTTCTACTTCCTTATGTTAAAAATATTTTAGAATATTTTTGATTTTTTTTTTATAAAAGGGAGTGTTCAACTTGTGCCAATTTTAGAATTGTTGCCTTTTTTTGCTAGGTCTTCTGTGACTAAACTGTTACACATAATGCAACAAACAGTTAAAGTTTAACTATTTTTGTAAAAGATTCAATGAAAAAGTGAAGTAAACAATCAGATCCTCAATGGTAGCAAATGATTGGACACGCTCAGGAAGATTGCTATCAGAAAAATATCTAAATATACCAATAATCTCAAAAACACAGAAGAATTACTAGAGTTACTAAAAATATACTTAACATTTCATGAATATCAGAGAAATAGTGATGCTATGGATGAGCTATAAGCGTAAGGAGAACTCCTGGGAAGGACCCCTAATGATTTTTCATGTCATTCACTGCTTCCAGATACTGCTTTTTCAGGAGTCAGTTAAGTGGCAGGTCCTGGGGATGCAGCTGTATAACCTCTGCCTCTCCAACATCTCTGACTTTAAGTGGCCTCAGCCCTTATCCTGGATGAAGAGTCAATGCTGATACCTCATGGATGTGACTGCCCACAGAAGTTTCAATATTAAGACTTTGAAAAAGAGCTAACATCATGGGAACGTATTGACCTCTATTTCCCTAAAATATTGATTCCACTAAGTACTGCTACAAGCAGTTCCACACTCTTTTGCTATATGAATACTCAAAGTATCTTCTATGTTAGTTTGCTGAACAAACGTTCTACAACTGATTAGATGCTATTCTAGTACAAGTTAGGATGTCAGGTATAAGAAAAACATATGACTTACAAATTGTATAAGTGAATTGTGACTTGGACCAAGAAATTGATAATTGGAATTTTAAACTAGGCATCAGGCAATTTTTTTGGCAAGTGGAGCAGCATGTAAAAAATGCTACACTTTCTTACCAAGCAACTTTGAAATCAAACAAAAAAAAATCATTACAATGTTTATATTGAGCATGATTGTGCAGTGGCAGCATGAAGAACTGAATGATTCTGTAAGCATTTCCCATCTGTAATCTTGATTATTCCCTTTATTTTTTGAGTCACAGCATGAACACTTTTTGTAAGGTCTCTTCCTGGAGTAAAAACTTTCATGTATAAGTGTCTACTTCATAATAAGGGTTGCCAGAAAGGTTTGAAAGAAAGTACAGTCTTATTTCATGGTACAGTAAACTTTAATAACAACACCACCTTCCAAAAAAGGAAGAATTTGATTTACAATTTTTCTGTGCGTGAGTTTACTCTTAATCAGAAGCACTGCTCCTTTGATTCAGTGCATCAAGTTGAAGGAAAATTGATTTTAGGTTGAATCCATCAATCCAAGCATCTCAACTGATAGGATTTTCTGCTTCAGAATCAGTCTACTTTAGCAATCATGCTAATCATCCACTAATCCCACTGAAAAGAAAAATATTTATGTATTCAGTTAGATGTAGCACGGATAATACATCACTGAGGAACAAACAGGGATGGGAAAGAAGCTGTGTAGTAGATGTAATGTTTTGTAAAAGACAAAAATTATGCATCCAGCCTAGAACTGTTTAAGAGCAGAAAAAGAGAGGCAGTCCAGTCTCTCACAGGAGGGGGACAGTATGCAAATAAGTTTGCAGGCTATGGCCTCCTTCCAGCCTTGTCTACTTCACCTTAAACCTGAGATGACTAGACAATAGTACCACCACCTTTATCTTATCTCAAGTTCCTCTCAGGAGGCTTAACTCACAGTCCAGCTCCCTGAAATCCAGGAGGCATGTTCAGCTGGGGACTGGGCTTTGGTGATCTTCATGTTTAATCTGTAAACCATTTCAGTCTCTTACAACCTCTCATCCATCCACAGAGCTCCTGGCACTCCAACTGGTCATTGACAGAGAGGGTAAACACTGCCTCTTCATCTGCTGTGTCTATCCTTCCTAAAGAGCCTGTATCCTTCCATTCCAACACTCCAGTCATAGGATTTATTCCACTAGGTCTCTGTGATGTCAATAATACCATAGCCATGCAGGCATGCACACATCTCCAGCTCCTCTTGTATATTCCCCACGCTGCATGTGTTTGCATAGAGCTGGGTTCCTAACAAAGTTGAGTTACTAGTTGGAATCCCTTTGTGCTGCCCTTCAGGTGTTCTACTGCCTTCCTGTAATCCCTAAATACTGTCTAAATAATGAATTTTCATCCTTTATTTTGTAGATGGGTTAATTCTTCACAAAGACTGTATCTAACAAGTGTTCAAAAATATTAATAGAAAATGTTTGTAGTCTGAGATTTCATATGTGCACTTCTTACAGTCTTTCATGAATAAGATCTTGCTTTTTAAGTAAAACAGACAGATGTTTTCATACTCATTGTTGTGTTTGTGATTTCAGCAGACAAAATGAGATGTGACACTTGTTTTATCCACAATGGAAAGACTAATGAACTATAGTCACAGCATTTGTAACTGAAAAAGTAAAACTAACCTACTACAACACTTAAGAATTCAGTCTTAAAAATTAGCCAAAGTAATTAATAATAATAAAAAATCCCTTTCATATTTTGCATCCTGAATATCTACTGTGAGATTCTCAGGTCTTAAAAAATTGTATGCATATATACATATATGTACAATACACACATACACACACTTCTATATATAATATTATCTATAAGTATTTATGTATATATTCAATGTATTTTCATGTCCATACACCATTATTTAGTGACAGTGATGGCTGTGAGTTTCTATGTGTCACACATCAATAACTTTCAAGTTATTTGTACCTTAGACTTGAAATAGCTTGTATACATTTTAAAATCTCTTGCATAAAAACACGTATAGCTCTTATGGGGACATAATAATTATAAAACACTTCTTTTTCTTATCCATTTGAAGTAAATATTTCTGTCTAAATAAAAGTTTGATCACTGTACTCTTACATTGCTAACTTGACATTATAGAACAAGGTTTAATGCAATGCAATGCTTACATGACCTAAGAGAATTAAAAAACTGCAACTGAAAAAGTACTATCAATTCATGTTTTGCTTGCTATTTTCCATTCGCCTCATAACCAGTTGATCCACAATAAAGAAAGCGAGGGGGGGGGAATCAATAATTAACCATACTATATAAATATCACATATTTAAATTTAAAGCTGCCAGAAGTTTCCCAGATGTCTGATGGAGACAATGTCAGCAAGCTCCATGATGGACCCACTGCTGGCCAAGGCCGAGGTCATCAGGAACAGTGGTAGCACCTCTGGGATAACAAAGTTAAGATGGGGTAAAAAAACCCAACTGAGAAGTTGCAGCCATGCAACAACATAAGAATATGTGAGAGAAACAACTCTTTAGACACCAAAGTTAGAGGAGAAGGAGAGAGTGGAGGTGCTGCAGGGCAGAGATTCTCCTACAGCCCATGGAGGTCCACGGAGAAGCAAAGATCCCCCTGCAGTCCATGGAGGACCCCATGACAAAGCAGGTGGATGCCCAAAGGAGGCTGTGACCTCATGGGAAGCCTGGACTAGATAAGGCTTCCAGCAGGATCTGTGGCCCCAAGGAGACAGGAACCCATGCTGGAATAGGTTACCTGGCAGGACTTGTGACCCTGGGGGGGAACCCATGATGGAGCAGTTTGTCAAGAACTGCAGCCCATGTAAAGGACTCACATTGGAGAACTGTCTCCTGTGGGAGTGATCCCAAACTGGAGCAGGGGAAGAGTGTGAGGAGTCCTCCCCCTGAGGAAGAAGGAGTGGCAGAAACAATGTCTGATAAACTGACTGCACCCAGCTTCCAGCCAGGGTCAATCTACCACAGCAAACCTTACGACAACTAGTGTATAATTTGTCCACAATTTTTTTTCTGAAATTTTAAAAATAACTTTTGCTAGTAGAAAAAATGGAAACAAAGTCATGATACCTCCATGGTAGGAAGAAAATTAACTTTTGCAAATATTTATAAATTCAGAATTGCTCAAAGGTTATGAGATGAATACCACTGACAGAGTTCTTTGATTTCTAAGACTCTCTGTTCCTCAGTTTGGAAGCCAGGACTTCTGGTACACAATTTATATTCTGGAAACAAATTCTGCTAACACCATCTGAATAGCAATTGTAGCATATGCTTAAAGCATAACTACTCAGTCCTCTCTTTTCAAGTAAAATAAATTACTACTTAGTTGTATTCTTATGAAAAACTCTATTTCTTTCTTGAATACTACAGAACATTTCTCAAATAAATATCATGTGACTTCTTACCTGGCAAACAGCTACAGTAAAATTCACCAATCAAATCATGGCAATGGCCTCCATTTTTGCAGGGCTTGAGGGAACATTCATCAATATCTGTGGAACAGTTTTTGTCTGACAGAAAAGAAAATTAAACATTAAAACTATAAATCATGCTGAGAAAGCAGAAAAGCTACTTCACAGTGCAAGTGACAACTGCATAATTTAAATTTTCCGGATTGGAAACACTGTTTTATTTCTGCTTGGCGGGTCTAAAAGTAGAGATATTCATAGATCATAGCTGATAGTTAACAAATTAAATATTTTAAAGTAATAAGTATGAACAGCATTTGCAAATACATTCCTTGTGTATTCTAGCATTGCCTCTCAACACCATAATTACTAGGGCTACATGCCACATTTAAAAACCTGTTTAAGAGATTTAATAACCTCAGTAACAATAGTAAGAAAAAATATTTCTCAAGGTTGCTTCCATGTTTAGATGAATGAAGCCATTTCTCAAATCCAAAATGAAAATCACAATTCACTCAGCTGTTTCTTCATATTTCTGCTTTAAAAGAGATTTAATAAAACTGTAATCCAAATTAATTCAAATGTGAAGCAACAAAAATATAGGAGAACATAAAGAAGACAGAGAGGGATATTTAGAAGACAATGTAATAGGTGGCTTATAAAAACAATTAACTCATTGGATATACCAAAAAAAAATCCAGTCCCTCATCTCTCTATTGTGCATTAATTTAGAGCTTGTGTGTTTTTCTATTGTTTCGGTTTGGTTTTGTTTTTAATATTTTAAATAAATAAAAGAAATAGCAGAATCCTTAAGTACACAGGAATTGAACTGATAGAGTATTTAACTACAAATCCATAATTTTTGAAAGAAATCATTAATCAGAAATTCAAGGATATTTGAATGTGCTACTGTCAATTTTTTTCATGCAATGGCGGAAAAGGTGACTACAAACAGAGATTTTCTGGGATCTGATTCAAAGTAAAAGGGAGAAGTACTTTCTCTGACTACAAAGAAAGAAATGTGAAGAACTTGGGTGAGAGCTATCCATGAAAAGGGAGAGGAGAGGAGGGTGATTTTGAAAGAAGTCTACTTCCAATTTAGTTCCACTAAATTTTTTTCAACAGTCTGGATGGCAGACAACAAAGTAAGCTTACTGATGGCAAGACAAAAAGATTAGAAGTCTTTATAAATAGATTGTGTTTGAAATAATAAATGTAATCCAATCAGAATAAGTAGAAGATACCATACAGAAAATCACAAGTTAAGTAGGAACAAACACCAGAATTTTGCTTCAAATTACATAGTATGCTGGCATATATAAAAAGGAACATATCCAGTTAGAATCATAAAGTAATCCTTCCATTCTTACGTAGCTGGAGTAAAACTGCATTTGGAGTGTTTTGCATTGTGCAGTGACTTGCATTCAAGAAAAATGTGGACTAAGTGATGGTCCATATGAGTATGACAGGCATGACAAAGAGTTTAAAGGCATGACTTCTTAGGATGAACAAAATGAATGAGGTTGTAAAGTCTAAATAAGGAAAATATAAATAGAAATTTGATGACAATCATAAAATAAGAAAGTACTTTTGCAAAAGTCATCTGTTCTCTGTGTTAGCAGCAGACAGGATAAGAAGTAACGCATTTAAACTGCAGTGAAAGATTAGATGATAAGGAACTCCTCTTAATGGTTAGTATAATATCACATTGGAAAGGTTGCCTGAGGAAAATAAGGAATATGTTGGACTTCTTTGAGAAGATACATAGGTGGGTAACAACACAGTATATTATATGTTTTCTGCTGGGATAAGCATGGAATAGATTAAAGCTAGTGTTTCATTCTAGTGTTGTGATTATATCATTTACAGGGCATACACACTGTTTATAACACAGAAGAATGTCCAGAGAATTATGTTTGTGTAATGAGTTGGATTATCTGGAAACTTGCTTTGCCTTATGGTAAAGATCTAAGTTACTTGGTGTGTAACAACCGAGCTCTGACTTTGGAACGTAGTGCTTCTATCCAAACCTGTGTCTCCACTCTACTTCTCCATCAAAACACGTTTCTGCTTTAGTCATATGAATAGAATAGTCATAGATGTGAATTCAGGCATGCAGTAGGCAAGAGAAACAGAGGATAAAAGTACTAACTCTAGCAGGCAGAGAAAAAAACGTTCTTCATGCACACCATAAATACACATGGTTAAAATTACATAAGGATAAATGGGAAGTCCTACTCTTACAAAGAAAACAGTACAGCTTTTGGCACATTCAATCTGAATTCACCCCTCAAGTCCCTCTCATGAAAAAAACATAATGAGACAGATGACCCATTTCATACTTCCCGTAGTCTCTTGTCCTGTGGGTAAATGTGAAAACCCCTTACTCTATTAGTTCAACACTGACTTTTAAATAGGCTCTTCATTTCCACTCTCACATCTTCTCCTTATCTCCCTTCCACAGGAGAGGAAGCCTATGCATCAACTGAAATCTTGTGATAACTTTTGTTTAGCTGAACAGTACATTTTTTAATGTACTGCAGGTCACTTCTGGTCACTTGCAGTTGCCAGATACAAGCACAGAAAAAAATGTGCAGGTTATAGCTACTGAACTGCAGCTGAACTGTATGTGAGGAAGCAAAAAAAGTAATCTGAAAAGGACTGCTGAAGATCTCAGCATGTGAGCCTCATTGCAGTGCTGTGAGAAAAAAATAATTCTCAGATGTATTTAAATAAAACAAAAAAGGAATATTGATGTGTAAAGTACCTCTGCATAAAACATTGATTACAATGTTCCATATTTAAAAAAAAAGTGGGAAGCATGCAGGAAAAGCTACACAATTTATTCAACAACTGAAGAAAGCATGCTGTCGGCAAAGGCTTAAAGAGCTCCATCTGTTTCATTTAGAAGAAACAAAAACAAGAAGTGACTTGATTACAGTGTGTAAATATCTTTACAAAGAGAAAATACTTGGGTAGCAAGAGGATTTTTCATTTCATGTAGAAAAGGTAATGAGATGCAATAGCTCGAAGTTGAAGACAAAAATTTAAATAAAATATTTAATATAAACTTCTAAATCTGATGGTGATCAGTACTAGAATAAAATGCCAGTGAAATTCTAGTTACTTCTCATGCATGCAAATAAGGATTGAATGCTTTTGGATTCATTGTGTGCTTTAATCAAAACTAAGTAATTAGGTTCAGTACAAGGTGGTTAATGGTCAACATTACCTGCCTTCTGGTATGCAGACATAATGTAAAGCACCCATGGATTGTTAGAAGACTTGCAGAATAAATATGCTCATCCTGTAGCCCTCTATGTGTCTTTCTGGGGAAAACATCAAGAGAATTCTTTGAGCCAGATACGATCCTGTGACAGCCACCCTGAGGCAGCTGGGCTCTGTAGAATCGTCATCATGTGATATGTGTATGTCCTGTTCTTAGAGGTTCATAAGGTTACCTGTATAACTGGGTGTAAGTTGCTGCTCTACTGCTACAAGAGCAAATAACGTATTCAATTCCACTTTTTGCCTGGCTATAAAACTGACAAGGGAAAAAAAATTCTTCTTATAAAAGTTGTATAAACATCTTCAAAAACATCACTCTAGATTTAACACATTTTCCCTCCTGCCTCAAGACTCCTCAGATCTGGGCAAGCAGATTGATCTGGTTGATTTACTATTTAAGTGAAGAGAGTCAAGCAGTGGTGTAATGTCCCCACTATCACCACCACAGCCCTGAAGCCCAGATTCTAGCATTGCCATTGCTAGAATCGAGCCACTACTTAGGTGTCAAGGTAACAGTAAAGGCCTCAGGACTTGTCTAGTGGCCAGTTGGATCTTAGATCCACAGAATCATAGAATGATTTGGGTTGGAAATGACCTTACCGACCATCTAGTTCCAACCCCCCTGCCATGGGCAGGGAAATCTTCCACTAGACCAGGTTGCTCAAGACCCCATCCAACCCGGTCTTGAACACTGCCAGAGATGGGGCATCCACAGCTTCTCTGGGCAACCTGTTCCAGTGCCTCCAATGCCTCCAGTTATCCTTATAGTAAAGAATTTCTTTGATAGTAAAGAATTTCTTCTGTATCTTGCTTCATTCATTTTAGTCTTCCTTAATTTTATGAATTGTGTTGTTATGCTTATTCTTAATAAGACATAGACAGGAAAAAACAGTATTTGTACTGTATAGAATGAACTAATCATGACCCTAGAGTAAGGCTGATGTATGAAGGAGTATAAGGCAGAGAGCAGAGGCCTTGAAAGTGTGTTTGTAAGAAGGTACAAGGCTATTAATTGTTCACATATGGCCAGTATTTGGTAGTGAAGTAAAAGTAGGACCTAGGAAAAACAATTTTAGGGATAAAGAAATGGGCAAACAACAAATGACTAACATATGTAAAATGCCCCAAATATAAAGAAAAATCAGTAGTTCTAGGGAATTGCAGAACTGAGAAAGATAAATGTATGGAAAAGAAAAAGAGAGAAAAAACAAACATGACAAAGAGGAAGGCCAAAGAGTGAAGAACAAAAAAAAGTCAACAAGTTACTAGAGGACACCAAATAAAGCTCCTATTTAGTGTTGTTATACTAAAACTGATAGCATCATACCTTTTATAGTATGGTTCTGTCAAAGCAAAGGATGCCCAAAGATGATTGTTTCACTGGCTAAAAACAAAACCCAATATATATTGGGAAATATAATTTAGTATCAAAACCTCAGATATAATGCCAGTTGGTATTGCAAAAGTAGTGTTGAACAACAGACTTTCTAACATCAATGATTTGGTAGTTTTTTGTTCAGAAGAGGAATTGTGTACTATAAAGAAAACCGACTAAATAAGCCTATTCTTTCATAAGATGCCACTTCCATTTCTCAAATTCGTTAACAGAATATCTGGGAGGGACAGAAAATGTGCACTGGGGAAGTAACCTGGAGGCATATTTTCTTATGTCAGAGTTTATTCAACGATTGCTCATGTCATAACAGAAAATTTAGTCCTAAGGTACTTGAGGCAATTATAATAGAAATTTTGATTAAAATTATGTCCTGATATTCATATGTTACTTTTACAGGTGCACTCATATGTAAAAAAGAAAAAACTAAACTCATTGTGCTAGCATATTACTGTTCATTGCTGGATGTCATCCATGTCCTTTACATAGAAAAACTATGGAGTTAAGGAAAAATGTGGTTGATTTCTCACGGTAACCCAGAAAGACTAAGAATTTCACCCCTGTTTTCCAGAGTCTTCTGTGTGTGTTTTAATCACTGTATGAGCTTTTCTAGACATGACTGTTTTTCTTTATTTTTTTATTTGATGAAATCCTCCTAGCAACTGACAAAATTTTTTAAATTGAAAATCAAACCTATTCATATAAGATGATTATATTACAATTTATCTAAAATTAATTAAACACATAGTCACACTCAGAAAAATATTAATGGATTTCTACGTACATTATATTATGCATGACAGTTGGCATCGCTATTGAAAAAAACAACCATTATATCTAAAATAAAGGGGATAAAATAAAATACAAAAATAATATAATAACATCTTCAGTAGAGAAAAGATAAAGTAAATTCCATGCAAGCTAATTAAAGTTGTGATTAAAGAATTAACTTATCTTTTGTCAGATGGTTCCAACTCTTATTATTCACCTTCAAATTTAAACCAATCATGCTTAGTATTTGAAGGCAGAAAATTATTGGAAAAACGTGTCATTTAATTTCTCACAGAAAAAAAAAGAAACTGCTCATATTTTAAGTGACTGGAAAAAACAATTGATTTGTTTTGCTTTCATGCAATTCAATAATTGCTATGTATTATTTTATCAGTTTCTTTATGCAATGTAATTCACAGCATGACAGTACTTAAACAGACTTTTCTGCACTCTACTGATCTTTTTTTTTCCCTTTCAAGTGTTGAATTCCTTCCAAGGAAAGCAGGTACTCTTACACATGAGATGACAATAAATAGTCTCTAATAACCCAGAAGTGCATAGTGAATACATTTATTTCCATGTATGCATAAATACTGTTTATTTTCCAGCAAGTTAAGTTTGCACACCCAACTGCAGGAAGCCTGCCCTCGGCAGTGTTTGTGGCAACCGGCAGCCCATCTGCAGTGTTCCAGATGAGCAGGGGAAAGGCAGTCAGCCTTCATTCTTGTGCCACCGTGGTCCACTATGACTCAGAGCTCTGCTGGCCAGGAGCCAGGGAAACATCCCTCTCTCTTCAGTCTTCAGTTTCCAGGTTTTGGTTTGGTTTGAAAAACCTTACTGCCTTGACTGCAGATCAGACACAGGCATGCTGTTTAAATGAATTTCCTCATTAGCGGACATTGGAGAAAAGAAGACCTGACTTTTGGGCTGCTTCTCTATGAACCATAAGGGCCAACTGATGTGGAACAGTAATCTGATAAATGAGATGCGAACAGGACTGAGTTCCTATGACTGACTCTAAAGATGAGTGAGCAATAATAGATCACAGACTCACATAATAATAGAAACATTTAGGTTGGAATAGACTTCCAGGATGATTAAGTCCATCTTTTGACCTATCACCACCATGTCAATAAGTGCCATGTCCAGTTGTTTCTTGAACTCCTCCAGGGATGGTGACTCCACCACCTCACTGGCAGCCTGTTCTAATGCTTGACAACCCTTGGCATGAAGAAATTTTTCCTGATGTCCAACCTGAACCTACCTGGTGCATCTTAAGGCTGTGTACTTTCATCCTGTCACTAGTTGCCTGGGAGAAGAGGCCAACCCCCACCTTGCTACAACCTTCCTTTGGGTAGAGGTAGATTTCTCAGCCTAGTTTTTATCTTTGATTGTTGAGGACAGAACTAGATATGATTAGTATGGAATGGAGAATGGACCAAGTCAATAATTTTAAACTGTGCAGTTGTCCTGATATTAACTAAAAATGTATGTGTCAGACAGAAGCTGCCTAAAATAGAATAACTTTTGCAGGCTTACTGAAAACAAAGATTCTTTTCCATAGGAAAAGAATGGACAGGAAAAGATTTTCAAAAGCACAAAGAAAGGTATCGCTTTTTGTCTTATCATTGAATGAATTGAGCTGGAAGACACTGCACATCCTTTTATGATTTTGGTTTTTGAATGTTCAGTGTTGCACTGAGCACTTGTTTAGCCACAATAGCTACACAAAGTTCCAAAAGCTCAATAGTATGAGACATCTTAGATGAAACTACATAGATCTGATCTTCAGAAAGCAGATTAAAAGGCTTTCAAATTTATTTAATCTGTTGTATAAAACCTAAAGATTTTTAAGTCAACATGTGACTGATGGTAGAATCTGACTATTGATTCATACTGTTTCATTATAATAATGAACAGGTAAACCTAAAGCAAGGATGATTTTGCACATAGATAATTCATATGGACAATGATATAAGTGAAGAAGTCAGATTAAGAATCTCATGCATAAAAACTACAACAAACTTCAGTGCTAAGTGCTAAGGTAAAAATCACTTTGGAAGCACACTATTGAAATCTGTTTAACTAATAATCTCTTCTAAAATTTAAAATGGACAAAGGCTTTACAATGAACAAAATATAATCACATCATTTATTTAAGATTAAAAAACCATGTCTTCTCATCCCAGAACAGCGACTTACAAAATTCTTTCATCCCAGTGTCTTTCATTACCAGAGAAAATCCACTCAAATAAAGAAAACGGTCAGTAACCAACACCTCATAAAATTGCCTTCTCCTTCTGTATCATTGATGACTTCAATACCATCCCACCTGATTGATGCTTTGCTTCAAGGTATCTTACTACTTCAGGGACTAAAGGTTTGTCCTATTGTTTAATATTAAATATTAATAGGACAAAAATATTAAAATTCCTTACTTCACCTGTCTTCAGGTTTGGTTAATGCCCAGAATTAACTAATCTGGATATGCTGAGCAAGTCTTTTTCTAATTTTTGAGGCTAGTCAGGTTTACAGCCAGAGGTTCTCAAAACCCCTCTAATTAGCAAAATTGAACAAAGCGTTGTGAGGGAGGAGGTTGCAGTGCTGCCATCTCTCCATTTGTCTAGTAGCCCTTTACTGTGGGATAATTACCGTGATCCTGCATATGCAGACTCCCACGAGAGGGCACTTGAGAGCAAGCTTTGATTGAAGAGAGAAAGTATTTTCCTTGTTTTTCTCAGGAGCTGCTTTTCTCTGTCTGCCTATCTTGCAAAGAGTAAAGGAAATGCCATGCAGCAGGTTGCAAAGGCTTCCAGTACTCCAGTACTCACTCTTCTAACAACAAAAAGATGCTCTAGGAAGCAGAAGCTGCAAGAAGACTCCCTGGTCCTCTCAGGACTCTCTCAGCTGTTTTGGGTGTTCCTGCTCTGCTGGCTTTCCTTCAGCAGAAGATTTTCTCGCTCCACCCAGCCCTTCTCCCTGCCACACGCACAGCATTGCCTCTTTCCAGCTCTGTTCCCAGGGAAGGACCAAGCTCCGCTACCTGTGGCGCACCACAGCCAAGGCCATTCAAACAGGCAGCTGTCTCCCTCCTGTCCAAAGCTGCCCTTCCAGCAGAGCTTTAGTGCATAAGGCATGTGACACCAAATAGGATTGATGCCGCCAGGCACAGAGCTAGTAAACAGCAAAAGAAACAACCAACTAGACAAATTTATGCCCAACTAGTTCAGATGCTAAAGGTTAACTTTATTTGGAAATGAGTTTTAACATGCTAGGAAAGCAAAAATGTGTTTAAAAGAAATAGAGAAGTAAAAATCAGTCATATACATTTACTTGACATTTTCAAATTTCGTTTCCTTGATCAGGTCTCGTCAGAAGAATATAAGGTGTGATTGACAGGGCATTAGCAGATCTGTTGGTGAACTTTCTAACTTGTTCCTCCATGTAATCAGAGCTAACTGTTCTAATGAGCTAACTGTGCTGTTAATGGCACTTCTCTACATTGTTTAAATATTAAGAGGATAAACAAACTGTTCCTATATATACACTGTGTTTCCTTTCGCCCTTAACAAGCTGAGTATATCACTGCTACTATGACAATAGCCTCTTGCACCATTTATACCATTCTTGGACCACTGTTTGCTTTTCTTAGAAGGTAGGAGCTCAAATATGCAGTATTTTGCATTGAAGAATCTTTCTAGGGACACTGAAGCAGATCCTGGAAGACTTGGAGAGAGTAGACCTAATGAGATCCACAATGACTGACTGCAAATTAATTATACGAACAGCATGAGCACAGATGAAAATATTCAGTGTAATCAGGAGGGTCCTTGTTCCTACTTATAATTCCAGTCAGTAGAGTGTTGGATTTGCTTTCTTGTGGGAGCTGTCCTATCTCACAAACAAAAAAAAAAGCTAATATGAAGTGAGATCAACAGCATATTTTTGATGAGAAGTCTCTCACATAGGAAAGGCAGGAGAAAATAGAACTGTTTCACAATGGTGCATTATGCAGTCATGTGACCTATGACTTCAATATAAGCCTTAAGGTATCCATTAAAGTCTACTTATAACTTACTGGTAACTGTTTTTACCATTGATAGATCCTGAATCCCTTTTGTCTTGGAATTAACAGATATGTCATTGACTAACTGTTTGCATCAGTATGAATTTAGGATTAGAGTTTGTCCTAAGGAAAACATCCTCTATCCTAGGCTGTCTTGGTGACACACACACATTAGTTTATAGTTCTGGCTCTGTAATGTGGATTCTATCATATCCCAAAGTAGTGTAGCTGTATTTTCAAAGGAACAACTTTTCTTGCACATCCTTGTTCAAACTGACTGTTAGCAGCTTGCTACAGAAAAGCTAGACATTTTCCATTTTGATTCTAGCAGTATAGCACAAAGTTTTCAAAGCTCCTTCTTTTAAAATTATTGCATTAAAACTTCTTCTCTTGTATAAACAAATACATTGCAATCACCTGTGTTATTTTCAAAATTGATATGAAATAGACATATACTATGCAAACTCGTGACAGCAAAGACAGTTACCAAAGTAAAAAGGAGAATAAGATCTTGTAGGAAATAGGGCACATCTCAGTTTTGAAATGCTGAATAATATTAGAATATGTTTGCATGAATCAAGAAAACTCGCAGATGTCTGTGGAAATTGCAACTATTATTACTTTCACAGATTCTAAATCTCTGTGTGTCATCTTACATTCCTTATGTTCCATCTTCCTATTTTTAACCATTGACAAAATATGTATGAAGTGCTCCTAAACTGTCACTGGTGTCACTATCAACCTGAAATGCTCTACTTCTAACCTAATTTTGCCTCCTCATCCTTCATTGATTTTTTAACTTTTCTAAGTAATAGATCCTTTCATTTTTTTTTCTTTCCTCTCCAAAGATTTTGAACTCTTGTACATATCTGTTTAACTTTTTATTAGAACACCTACTAACCATGTATGATTTCTTAGACTGCCACTACTTGTCTTCCTGTTATCACTTATGATTAATGATGCTCCATTTGCCTCCCTGAAATCAGCAGCTTAAAGTCAAGGTGTTCCAGCCTCCAACATAGTTGTTAAAATGGTATATTTTTTGAGACAGTTTTATTGATTTCCCCATGATCCTGTTAGCTGCTTCTGGCAGAAAGTAAGGCCATGAAGACTATTCCTGATGCAAGAGATATTTTCTTAAACCTGTTAGACACACAAATAATTGTGCAACTTACAAGCTGTTTATCATGAGGATCTGATGGCATCTTCCTTGAAGAGAACAAAGTGTCCTCCTACTAAAATTGTGTTCATTTTTTCATCTCAGTCAAGTATATCTCATATAAGATCTTCTGAAGAAAAATAGCACCAGCTATAGCTACCTGCTCACCTATGTTTCATAGGCTGGGTGTTTTTTGAACACTTTTTTTTCTAGGCAAAATACAGTTTTGCCTTCCATTAACTAATCAAATAGCAAACATACACTGCTTTCATTTATTACCATATCAGGAGGGAAATTAAAGCAGATTATCAATCACACAGAAAACTGAGTTGAGTTTTTATTCAGTAATGCTAAAACACTGAACAAAATGCAATTAATTTCAGAAAAGAAAATAAATAGTCTAGCTATTTAATATCTTTCCAAGGTTAAAATAAATCTTACCAGTGAATCCTGGAGGACAAGCACATATGTAGTCTGCAACTAGATCTAAACAAGTTGAATTGCTTTTACAGAAGCCAAAAGCACACTCATCAAAGTTGATTTCACAGTTCAGACCTTCAAATCCTTGGTTTGAAAAAAAAACAGAAAAGAGCTTTACATTATTCAGCTATATTTGTGCCTTATTTTTCTAAAGCATGTCTTTGGGTTCCTTGTTTTCAGTTTACTCTCGTAAAAAATAATTTGAAGTTTTATGGCAAGATCATTCTAAAAGCTTTTTCTGCTCTGTCATGAATTGAAAAATGCATTTGTCCATCAAATATACTTTAAAAAGAGATAATAAATTATTATAAATACATAAATTATAAATTATTAACAAATTTAGGATTTTGAACTTATTTTGAACTTGTATTTTAGCAGAGACTTAAGAATTTATGTATCTGCTGACATTTTGACAACATTGCAGATTAAGTGATGTTGGGATTTGGACATCTGTTCCCAAAATAAAAGTCAGCTCTTAAAATCTCTCTTAAAATCAGCTCTCAATTATTTCTCTATTTTTTCTTTATTTATTTCACAGTATCACAGAATTATCAAGATGGAAGAGACCTTCTAGATCATCCAGTCCAACTACCAATCCAGCACCGCCATAATCCCTCCCAAACAATATCTCCAAGTGCCACATCCAGATGCCTCTTGAATACTTCCTGAGATGGTGACTTCACCATCTCCCTGTGAAACTTATTCCAATGTCTAAGCACTCTTTCAGTGATATTTTTTTTTTTCGAATATCTGATCCCAACCTACCCTAGTGCAACTTGAGGCTATTTCCTCTCGTCCTTTCACTTGAGATACAGCAGAAGAGGCCAACTCCCACCTCACTGTAACCTCCTTTCAGGTAGCTGTAGAGAGCAATGAGGTCCTCCCTGAGCCTCTTTTTCTCTAGACTAAACAACCCCAGTTTCTTGTGTCATAGTGACTTTTAGCAACCTCAGAAGTCCAACAGCGTTTTTTTGTAGTTGATTGCGAGAGAATCTCCTCTCTAATATCTGACATTTTATGCTTTTGTAAATGTATTCTAATTCATGGTCATGCTACAAAATGACTATCATTAGTGCTGTCAAAGGCCATGGTTGCAGGAAGACCATGACTAATGCTAAGCTACTGGCACCCTCAGTGCAAGGCATATTCTCATAATTTCTCAAACTGACCATGGAACCAATTTTCACTGTTCCTTAAGTCATAAAATTTTAGAATTACCCTTAATTCATTAATAATGTATAGAATAACAGTTCTTACTTGCATTTGGAGTTTAATCAGACTCATGCCTCACAGATAACAAGTAAGCCACAAAATTATCAATGTGGATGCCGAGATTTATTTTTATAAGCTGGCCATGCAGTCTAAACAGCAGAATGATCTTTTCCAAGGTTAATTTTCAGCTACCTTCCAATGTCTGTTTTGGCTTCTAATTTAAGCCAATTAATTACAGAGGCTGTGCTTATTTGTGGCAATTTCATCTTTTGTGATGAGTTTCTGAAGTTATCACCACTGGAATGTTGATATTAATATATACATACCGAAATATTGTAAGTTATGAAATCAGCTCCCATGATCATATACTTAGAAAATAGTACAATTCGAAGATTAAAATCAAAAAAGTTTAAAACATAGAAACAACATAACAGATTTGCTTTATTTTTAAATAAAAATCCAATTAAAATAAATCTAAACCTACAAATATTCAGAAAACCCATTTTTGAAAGTATTTCAGAATGACACTGTAATTTTAAATGTTTTGAAACATTTTACTTTGACTACTTTTTTCTTGATATCATTCATTTGTTCATAGAGTTCTGATAACACTGAGCACTGTGTATTTTTAAAGAAACGGACTACTGGTGCTGAAAATCACATTATTTTTGTCTGTGAAAATTTTAATAGATTTTTGTAGTGGAAACCTATTAAAGTAATTACTATGACCATTGTCATTTGCTTGCTAGACTCAGAAAGCTGCCCATTAGTAACTCAGGTTGAAATAGTTTTTTTATAAGTTTATTGATTATACTTTCCATGGAATTCATGTACTTCTCATTTATCTTTTTTTTCACTCCTTTGGACTGTGCTGCAATCACAAAGTTCTGTCTGAAAAAAAGGTACCGCTTCCAAGTATATCTGTCTCCACCCTTAGTTGTTTTGGTGGGCATATTGCCTCAGTAAGGAAAGATGTAAATGAGACTTTGGAAAAGAATTAATAACTTTCACAGAAAGGAAATTTTTCACAGAAAGGAAATTTTAACGACGGCTTTGAAGACTGTCGAAAAGTTGTTTTGCAAACTGCAGACAGTTTTGAAAATTGTCAAAGATAATAAAAATAAATTATTTTCAACAATTTACCTTCCGGGCAAAAACAATCATAGCTGTTGACATCATTCTGACAGACAGCACCATTCAAGCAGGGAGCAGAATCACACTCGTTCATTTCTGTTTCACAGTATCGACCTGAAAAACCTGCAAAGGAAGTAGGATAAGTTTTGATTTTCTTCATCATTATGTGTGCTATTAGCATAAAACCTGTACTTCAAATGTTGTTCTGTATCTAAAGCCAAGAGGTGTTATGATCCATATTCCCCTGAAAAAGGAAACCTGAAGTTAGAGCTTCTGTGTTTTATTTACAAAGAGTTAAATTTTACTAATTTCTTATTCAATATTTTAAATATATGTCTTTATTGATGGAATAAAGCAATAAATGAAGCAGGACGAGCTACCAGAAAGAAAGAAGACATTCATAGCAGCATGCAAACTAGATAGAAATTTTCAAGTGTTTTGCTTGTATTAGAGTAATTTTAGTACTTTTATGATAGAATCACAAAATGTTTTGGGTCAGACTGACCTTAAAGATTAACTGGTTCCAAGCCCGCTGCCAGGAGCAGGGACACCTTCTGCTAGATGAGGTTGCTCAATACCTTTTCAGAATTTTGCCATGTCAGTATAAGAGAGAGTACATCAATTATCTCTCATCCATCTTCTAATCCTTACTACTGTGGAGAGGAACAAAATAAGGAGTACCAATACACTGAGGCGTAGCAAAGATGTGCCGTGTGAGTCAGGTCTTTAGGATGTGTAAAGTGCCTGGCTCAGTTACTGTGGTGTGTGTTGCAGTTGTGCATGTTGCTTAAAGGAGGAAAGTGGGTATCAGTAAAACAAAAATCTGAAGACTAATTAGGCTTGAATAAGGAAAGGGAAACTCAGTTTTCTCATTTCTTACGGGCACTTTGACACACTGCAGGGTGCTGGTGCCCCAGCTGGGGCTGCAGGGTGTTCTGTGAGGGGGGGCCGGGGCTGTCCCGTGCTGGGCACAGCCAGTTCCAGCCAGCTCCAACCCACCCATGTCAGGGCACAGCTGAGCCCACAGCCGAGGGGAGGCACCTCGGGGGAAATGTAAAGAAGCAGGGATAGGGAAGGTTGTGGTAATTTGTCTTTGGTTCTCACTATGCAAAACTGCATTAACTGGGAATAAATTAAATCAATTTTCCTCAATTTGAGCCCCCTTTACCCATGACAGTAACAGGTAAGTGATCTCTCTGTCTTTTTCTCTACCCATAAGCTTTTTAATCTTTTCTTCTCCCCTCATGCTGGTGAGAAGACAGGGTGAGAGAATGGCTGGGTAAGGGTCTGAGAACCAGCCAAGGTCAGCCACCACACATCTACAGCTTTGTTCTGTGCTAATTCCAAATATCACCACTAATCTTTGCACAACCACTGGTACATTCTGTTTGAGCGGAAGAATAAAAACATAATCAAATCATTATAGTTCCTAGAATATATTTAAAAAATCCATAAATAACATAAAAGGGGTCCTATTGAATATTTTTATCCTTTTCTTCTGTTCCATGTCTTTCCATGTATTTTAGTGTAATTATTTAAATGGAGAAAAAGTATTCTTTTCTGTATGAGGTTTCCAGGAGTTGAGTTGTGAAAGATGTATCGTGAAAGCATGACATACTGTTAAATGGAGGTTTATTTATATATTTTTTATTTTCTTAAGAAATTATTTTTTAAAGTGCTAAATACAAATAAATCAATAAATTAGAACAATCATATGTGTTAGAAAAGAAAGATGATTTTATGTATTTTTTTCTTATTTTTTTGTCGTTTCAACCTTATTTCGTTTAGAAAACAAATTGAAAACCCTTCAGAATCACCATGAATTGACAATCTATGATGCATTTGTGAACATCGGAAAAAATAATTTCTATAGAGTTGATATTTATGTCAGCAAAATGACAACAAATGCAGATAAGAATGTAATGTCCCAGCACAATCAGCATATGAGTTCTTTTTGCTCTTTGTTGCAGAATTTATTTATGAATTCTAATATAAGGGTAGGTTCTCACATAAGATACCAAGCACAACCTGCACAGAATACAAGAGGAGTCAGATATCAGACACGCCTTCAAAGAATCTCCTTTTCGTTCTTGTCTTAGACAACTTATTGGGAGACCCCTGGTGGTCTAGTGGTTAGGATGCAGCACTCTCACCGCTGCGGTCTGGGTTCGCATTCCCGGTCAGGGAAACTCCCCTGGGCAGATGGAGCTCGTCAGCCCTGTAAGGCCATCCATCTAAGAGAAGGTCACTCTAAACAAACCTACGTCCTGAGGACCTCGCTGCCACCGTCCAAGCTTGCTCGGCCCCGGCAGATGAACCTTAGGATTAAAGGGTGGGCTCAGTTCAGCGCACACTGTGTCTCACCTAACAAATCCACTGCGCAGGCTCAAAGGGTAAAGACCTTTCCCAAATCTTCGCTTGCGAAGACTGGCCATACACAGACAACTTATTTGGAAGGCATCACACAACCACCAGTATTTGGAGTGTTCTGGATTATTTAATATCATATATTTCCAATGAGTCTACCTAAGTATCAATGAAAATGTAGATAATTTGAAGTAGTTAGTACATTGATTGCAGAGGGTACAAAAAATGTAGATTATTAGGAGGTAAATCATAATTTTGTTCCTAATTTAAGAGTTGCTATAATTTATCAGCATTGATAGTTGTGCTGTTATATTTGGAAATATGATTAGTCACTACATTTTGATACATTACTAATCATTGATGATAAAAATATTAGATTTTTGGTTAAGAACACATTATTTTTTCAAAAAGCTTTCTTCCTGACGTGAAACACTGTTTCCACTTGCAGATATCATAGAAGGAAAACAAGCAGTGCTTTTTAGGTGGAAGCATTGTTAAGGTCAAACCAGGGAACTCCGCGCTGTCCATTCCAGGTTATTTTTTGTCATTCTTTGCATTGTGGAACTGACCTCAGTAACCTAGGATTTTCCCCCTTATCCTAAATTCCAATGTGCTTTATTTTCCTATCACTTGGGTATCTAATAACAGTGTTAATTTTCAAAAAAATGAAAGTATTGTAAAATTAGTATAGAATTCAAGTCCTGAATTAAATTTATCTAATTTATCTTTCACTCCTAATCAAGTTTCTGCATTTATTGGTTACCTCTACTAATTCATATCTTTACTGTCGATTCAACTTTTATATATTTTAAGTGTAGCCATTAAGCCTATTTTCAAGATCAAAAGTAAACCAAGATCTGAAATATTTGGATTTAACTGTACTCCCAGGAAGAACACAGCATGGAAACAAGCTAAATATTGCACTAACCCTTCATGCAGGCTGTATCTGGTTAGTTTCAGTTGTGATTAGATGAGCTTTCTCACAGTAAATCCACCCTACATGCATTGTTTCAATATCAAAATTACCAGCCCGGTTATCTTTATTGAAGATAATAAACCCACAGCAAGGTATTATGAAATACAGACTGCAAAACTTCAGAGGATAGTAGTGTAGATACTTGTAACATGAATATTTGGACCATAAAATACTCAAGATTCCAGCATGAAAAGTTCTGGTCACTTTTTTAATGCCCTTCTCTGGTCATTGGAAAAGAAAGTAAAGGAAAATAAACCAACCAAATATCACAGTTCATTTCAAGTCACACGTAATTGCCTAGAAAAGCACTAATGTTGGTAATCCTGTGACTCCAAATCCCTTCTAGTAATGAACAATAGCTGGAAAATAACACAACAGTCAGCAGGTGACCACTGTGTCTAGTTTCTACAAAGATTACTTAGTTAAGTTCCTCAGATCTCTTAGTATTACAGGCCATGAACGGTTCATTACATGAACAGTAACAACTCTGAAATTATCTTTTCTTTCCTGAATATTCTTTAAGGAAAAAAAAAGTTTCAATTTGGATGATTTGGCCAAAGAGCTATAGTCTATTCAAACAGTCTGACTACACTCTGAAGTTATCTTATATGAAGTGCCTAAGCAGAGTGTAGAAAAAAGACTGAGCTCTATGCTTTGATAACACAGTTTGCCATCTACCTGGTTTAAAGATAGCATGTTCACATTTACTTCCCAGGTTAGTCCTACCCAATCTGACCCTCTTCCAACTGGGAATTCAGAATAGGCAATTTGCCTGTTCTTATTTGTGTTCACTGATAACCTGGTGTCAAAAGAAAGTGAAAATAATAAAAGAAGAATGGGTTGAATTGATGTTGAAAAGATATTTAAGAGTCTTACAAATTTATGTTTTACAGCAATGCCCTTTAAAATAACAGTTCCAGAGCATATCCAAATTCAGAACTGCATATTTACTTATTCCTTAAGATTTTTTCATAAGAACAGTACTCCAGGACCAGTTATATAGGGAGAATGTAAATAAAACCCCTCATGATTTAAAGTAGTGGCTTATAGTAATTTTATCTGCTCAATGATGGGAATGTGTTCGAGTGCTCAACCTGCATATTTTATATGTATATAGTTTTTTTCTGTTAAAAAAAAAATTAAAAACTGTAAAATTAGAATTGATTCAAAAATTATCAGATGGGTGTTTTGGTTTCAGACTTTCAATGACAGAATAAATTAGGTTTAAAAACCATTTTACATAACCTATCTAACTTTGTAATGAGTGAAGACATGTAAAGTAACTATTTACAAAGGTATTATGAGATTAAACATCATGAAAATGAAAAACTGAGAGGCAAAATTAACCATTATACATCCTTTATTATAAATTCTAGCTGACTACGTACATGAATTATTGCAAGTTTATTTTTTATTTAATTAATATAGATGTATTTCCTTAATTCCCAAATCTTCTTTCGCGAAGCCTAGCCATGATGATTTCCTTAATGTATTGTAAACTGGGAGATTTGAAGAACCTATCAGATTCCCAGAGTAGTTATTATTTGCTTCACAGGACTTATCAAAGTTCCTAACTTAAAAGGTCAGAAAAGTGAGTTTGGAAGCACATGTAGGGTACAGTTAGTGGGTGCATCCACGATGTGTGTGCATGAGTGCATGCGTGTCTGAGCACCTGTCTGTGTATATGTTTCGTGGCCAGTCTTCGTGAATGAAGATTTGGGAAAGGTCTTTACCCTTTGAGCCTGCGCAGTGCATTTTTTAGGTGAGACACAGTGTGCGCTGAACTGAGCCCACCCTTTAATCCTAAGGTTCATCTGCCGGGGCCGAGTGAGCTTGGACAGTGGCAGCGAGATCCTCAGGACGTAGGTTTGTTTAGAGTGACCTTCTCTTAGATGGATGGCCTTACAGGGCTGACTAGCTCCATCTGCCCAGGAGAGTTCCCTGACTCGGAATCAAACCCAGACCGCAGCGGTGAGAGTGCTGCATCCTAACCACTAGACCACCAGGGGTCCTCTTTGTATATATGTACAGATCTGAATATCAGTGGCTTGTAATCTTATGCCCAGATACCAACAACAGGAGAGAGTGGGATCTGCCGACAACTACTGAACAGAATGACTGATTGAGTCCAGCTGCCAGGGGGATCCACATTGTATGCATGTACTTATATATACATGTATTTTCCTCTAACTGACTTTAATCCTTCTTGACCAGAGAAGGTCAACTGTTGGTGCCCCTTATTTTGTTCAAGTGCAATATTTCCTGTCTCTGTGGCTGGTTGTGAGTATACACATGTATATATGTCCTGTAGTTGTGTGCATGTGCCTTTTGGGAAAAAAATCCTCCCAACCTTGCCACTGTTTGGGGCAGGGAGCATGGTACTGCAGCAGTATCACCACTGCTGGGCTACTGGCTTCAGAAACTCATGACAGATCAGACCTGCCACTTTAGGAAATGCCAATTTGTACTAACCTTCAGCACTTCTCAGGAAACCACAGCAGCACAAGTTCTGTGTTCTTGGATGTAGAAATGCAAGGTTTAAAACACGGATATTATTGCATACACTTCAAGCCATTGAAGCTTTAACTTAGCTCATATTCTGCTTTGTGAAAATTTTAATTGTATGGGTGTGTGGCTAAAGTTGGAAACAGTGGAAGGCATTAAACTGCCTTACAGTTTAGCCTATGAAAATTGACCTAGAAATTCAGTTTGGTAGATCTATAAAACAAAAAACGCTTAAATTAGCTTTCTGTGGGAAAACAGGGTAGAGTTGTTCACTTGTTCCTAACTTACATGTGCCAGATGAAGAAAAGATAAATTGGTATTTTTGTAAATAGCAACCAAAGGTGCAAGATTTAATCTGAAGTATAATGAAAAATTGTTCTAAAGGGCCTATAGGGTGAATCAAGACTTATATATTTTAATATAAATTAATATATTTTAATTTGTTTTGATGATAATACTGAAGAAACTTGGGGAAATAAAAGCAAAAATATTAACACCAAAGAAATTAGCTGATACTTTTTACTTTTTAAATTGAAAATTAAGAGCTGAAGAAAATAAGAATAAAAAATGTTTTACATGTAAATACATTAAAAAACTACAGGAGAAATTTCTTTTGCCTGTGCTTTTAAAGCACAGGCATTTTGATCTTTAGAAAAACAAAGGCAGTTAGGAACAACTACCAAGCTACTTTAATATAGTTGCAACAGACCATTTTTTAAAATTTTTAAAAGATAGAATTGTTTTCTAGCAGTTCCGTCTTTTTTGAAAATGTTAGCTTCTGACACTTCCCTGTAAATGAGAACTAGCTAACTAGGAGGAAACTAATTCAGATTGAAAACTTGACTGTCTCCAATTTGGCCCAAATAAAGTTTGTTGTTTTATTTTTTTTTTCCCTAAAAGAACAGAAAATTAACAAGCACAGAGAACAGTACCTCATTCTTTAAAATGGAAAAAATACTTTTTGATGCTGTTCTTTTTTTTTTAGCATTTTCTATTTCATAAATTATTTATTAAAAATACACTTTGTATAGGGCTTTTTAACAGAGCTATGGACAAGTGTATTAGGTCAATTTTGAAATTAATACTTAACATTCTTATAAGTTTTGCTAATAGTATCAAGATGTTTTAGGAACTACTACTGCCCTTCCAGGATCAGAAAAAAACCCCACACATTTTGATCCTGCCATTGGTAACAGTTCTATCATTGGAGACAGTCTGAAATCTGAGAACAGAAGTGACTCATGAGCTTCCAGTTCTCAACATGTTGTGGTTCTGATGTTGCAGCAGTTCCCTGTCATGAGTTATGACAGGGTCACCCTTTCTCAGCAGTCATGTAAATGCCCAGCATTTTTTCCTGACATTCTGTATTTTTTTGATACAGAAAGACTAGTAGGCAAAGGCAAATATCATAGGGGCAAATACAGAGTTGCAAAGAGCAGAAGTTGTTTTGTAAAGGTTTTCACTGTATAGTTCACTTTATGCTGCTACAGCTCTTCAGAGCTGCCTTTGTTATGTCATCAACTTCTGATGGGAGGGAAGAAATTAAAGGTATAAGCAGAATCTGTCTTTAATAGAGTTTAGTGTACACAGAATTATATACTCTGAAATATTTGAAAGGAAAACATATTGATAGAATTTTATTTATCTCTTACTTGTAGCATTTTTAAGATAATTTGTCCTGCAGACAGAAAACAATTTAAATGTAATTTGTATTTATCTTAAATTGTTTCTGCTGAAGTAGAATTATTAATTTACAATATAATACTATATAATATACTTTGATTATGTTTATTTCTTGCTGATCAGAATGCTGACAAATTACACTTCTTTCACACATATTAATTAACTAAATGTGCTGAAAGAATGTGAGGAAGAATAAGCTTCATTTGTATTATTTTTAAATCAGAATGAGTTGAGTGGTTTTAACTACATTATAATCCATATATTACCACTTAATTACATTTGATATAATAAAATTAATTTAGACAAGAAAACAGAAAAGATTTGTCAGCTAAAATATATCTGCGTGTTTGATATAATACAAGTTTCACCAGTTCTATACCCATGAAAATATGGAAATAAATTTCTCTGTGTGGGTACTCCAAACCTTTGTCCTCTACATTCTTACTCTATATGATTACTTTGGCAGCCCTGACCCTATGGTCTATGAACCAGGAAAAAATTCTGTTCCTTCATGCATCCAATTCTGCTCTCCATTAGCCAATGATAAGCAATATCATGAGACATCTACTCCCGAATAAATATTTCCATTCAGTCAAGCGAAAAAGTACGTGTTCCATATGTAAATCCTTTCAAGTAGTCGAGAGCACATTTATGGGAATCTTTTGCATAAAAATATATTGATGTAATTTGTGGTTTAATCTATTAGTTCTCCCTAAAAGTAATATAATATGATATCATATACATGTAATATACATGTATAGTATACTATAGTCCTGTATCTTATTGTATCGTATTGTATAAAATGCAATTTGAAGTTTATCATAAAATAGTGGGTTTGTATTAGTATAAAAAGTAGGTAAACAAATTATGTCTCCATAAATATTTTGAACTGCCTTCACTGAGTGGCAAATAGCTATCATCGGAGCATGTAATAAGTGATGCAGCTGCTGCACAACTTTTCTCTACACTTAAAATGCAAAATACATCTGAAAGATACATTAAAAGTATTAAATTAGATTGCAAGGAAAAAATTAATAACTGAGAGTTTCTGGGGTTGTAGATCTGGAAAAATATAGCATAATTATATATAGTTTCATAATTTTTTTGCCAATACACTTACACTGAAGTAGCTATTTTCAGACTGAAAGCTTTATAAATCTTTATTTAAACTTGCTCCTCAAGATGAAGTTGAGATCTTTTTTCCCACTGGTATTAGCCATAGTTTTCTCAGCCAATGGAAAGGTAAAATAAAACATAAATACTCAAGAAAAAGAATACGATTCACTGGGAAACAATTTTGTGAGAGAAGTATTTCTTGCAGGAATCTTTTACATATATGAAATTGTTTTAAAAGTGAAGTTATTTTTATAGAGTTGTAGATATTCTGCAAAGACATATACAGTCATCTGACTCATAAACATATTTCATATGTCAAAACTTCAATATTATTTTCTTTTTTGGATCCCAGTATTAAGGAATAAATCATAAAAGGAAAAATATTTTCAGTGTGTCATAAATAATCCAAGAAACTGTAGGTCAAATCTAAAAAAAAAAATCAGTTGTTTCAATAGAAAATATAAAGTAAAAATAAGTTTCTGATATTTGATAATTGAGACTTATGATTCCACCTTCTCATTCTTAGCAGGTAGGTCACAACCAAAGAAAAAGGAATCTGCATTATGAATATGTCAGAAAAGTGAGACACTTCCTAAGCCCTATAGGCATCTTACCTGGATGCTTAAATCTATTAGCTCTCATCCTTGTTCACTAGTAGCAAGAAATCTTTGCTATTAAATTTTATTTTTAATACTATATGTATTTTTAAAAAGGAAACAATATATGTCTAACTTTTGAATGATTCCATTAGTTTCTGCTAAATTACATCAACACAAATGTGGCCTGGGATCATCTTCCCAGGAGTTTGAATTCAGACACTACATCAAAGTAGTAGTTTTATATAGTGGTAAGACTCCTAGACATTTTTCAAGGATGAAAGCATAAAACTGAAAAATATTTTATGTTACAGTCTTTAAAGTCTCAACTCTTAAAATGTCAAGCTAAGCCAGTTACTAAAGTAGGTTATATGTGAATCTCTTGCACACAGGTTATGTACTGAAAAATAAGGTGCGTTCAGAAACTGAACTGTGTACACCTCAAGTGTGTGAACTCTTGTTGTTGAAATCACATTTTTTTGTCTTTGTTCCAAAGGAAGACCATTTATTAAAAACCTTCTCTGAAATTAAACAGCAGTTCAATCCCCAGAACTGATTGGATAGAAAGCCAGATGAATGGCACAGTATTTTCTATTTCAAATACATCTTGGCAAAATAAAGGAAGAGTCTCATTAGAGAAAAGCACTGCTTTTTCAAGATGTAAGGAAGACAATTTTTCGTAGTGAGAACATTCACAGGAACAACCTCCCAAGGGACATGGTAGAGTCCCCATCAGTGGAGGTTTCCAAGATGCAATTGGACAAGGTGGTAGATGCACTCATATAGGCTCGCTTTTCAGCCAAAGGTTGGACAAAATGATTTCTTGAGATCCCTTTCAACCTGGGTTGTTCTATGATTCTATCACACAAAAAAAAAAAGCCTGTGAAAAAGGCCAGTAGAATGGCCAGGGAAATAGAGATCCTATCACACAAGAAAGGACTCAGAAATTTTGCTTTGTCCAGTGTAGCAAAATGTAGGCTGAAAGGAGATATGAGTGTTTCTCCTAACTTTGTCAGTGAGAAAAATAAAATAAAAAAAAAGTGAAAAACTATTTAAGTTAAAGAATAAGTATCACAGGTACAAAGTGATTCTTTTTGTCACAAACAAATTTAAATTACATAATAGAAAAACTTAATCATCTGAGGAAGTCTACTGGTACGCACTTATTCATTAGATGTTTTCATAGAAGTACTCATCATCTCTCATGAGCTTCTTAAATCTACCTAAATAAATTGTGATATCATTTAAAACTAAAGAGAGGATATAAAATTCCTTATAGAAAAATTTTAATATGATAACATGCCAGTTTGTATTAAGAACATATATCACTAGTCTGAATATGATAGAAAAAAATATTTTTCAAAAAATCAAGATTACATTTAGAGTTGAACTAGCACAGCACCAAATATTAATAATAAAGTAGTCTCCTCAACTGCTAGAATCCAGAAAAAGTAGAGAAAGTAGTTATTACCTCTTAATCTAAAATTTTAAATAATCCTGTCAGCAAAAGACATCCTCAGTATTCTGGAGTTTGACATAAGAGTATTGGAATACATGTGTAGAAACAGTACAATGTAAGCACACGAAGATATGCAACTTCAGATCATAGTGGATTTACACAGAGGAACAGAGAGGCTACAGAAAATCACACTGGCAGCATTAATTCTGGCTACTCAGGTATTGAAATCTTAATCACTTTTAATATAGGTTGTGGATATATACATATTAGCTGCATTCAAGTATTAAGAAGGAAAGAATAAAGTCTTCAGTTGTGCAAGGGATACAATATGGGCAAACTATTCTGCTTTTACAAAATTCCACTGACCTTCTAGATTAATCTAGAAGCATTAAAGAAGAAGATATCATCTGCCAGATATTTCAATTTTCTAAATCTGCACCCAGATGATGTGCTTTACATCTGGCCACTCAAGGTTAAGCCATTACTCTCTCCATGCAGTTAAGAGGGGAAGGGAGTTATCCATAGTTTAGCTATCTTGTGTTTGGCAAACTACCCTGCATCTGTATAGGGTTTCATGTCATATTTTTATTTTTAGTCTCTCAGTTGTCTGAGCCTAGGATACTAAATTAGCAGACAACTTTAGAACAAGGAGAGAACAGGCACATTAGGATTATCTTGTACAAGTATTAGAATTATTTGTATAGGAGATAAAGCTTTCTTGACAGCCAGTTGAAGACTGTTGAACAAATTTCAATAGGAATTAAGAACAAACATATAGCAGAGAGTACATGTATTCAATTATTTAAAAAAATCCCTGTATGATTTGCCCTTGCAGAGACAAATAAAGACAGACTTGCGTGTGGGCAATGCTAGTCACACAAACCATACCGTGGGCCTGAATAGCAAACCAGGCCCCCTGACAGCATGATTTTATAAAAGCTGTACAAGCTGAGGCTTACTGATTTTACTTGTGCTACAGCAGGAGATCTTCCTGGCTTTTCTTCCAACATATTCTAATTTTCCAATGCCCCATGAAATTTTTTTTGATGATGAAAATCATCAGAATGGTTTCTTCCATTTCTGTTAAGAACAACTTTCTTTTTTTTTTTCTCCTGTTAGTATCTGTCTTTTTGAGAGGATGTCATTACTGCAGACAAATTTGTAAAGCCACAACAAAACGAAGGACACATGATCAGCACCTGTATACCTCCCACAGATAAAAAACTGCAGATGACACCACAAAGAGCTCTATTCCAAGCAAGATACTGAACATACCTGTTACCACAGGTAGCACAGAGACAACTATTGTTTCATTTATATCTCTAGGCCTGAGGAACCTCTTTCTGCATTTGTGATTTTCAGAGCTTACTACTCGAGTGAAAAGAATAACAGGATTTACAGTTCGAGTAAAAGGAATAAATTATGAAGTTGTGAACACAGCTGAAAGAAAATACAACACATTTATGTAGTTAAAATTTTCTCCAGTGAAAATGCACTAGAAGCAATATATTTACAAGGATTTGGGGAGCTGTTTTTATTTGTCATTCTTTCATTTGGGTTTCTGCTTTCTGTTCCTGATGTTCTGGGGTTTTTGGTAGTGATGTCTTATTCTATATTTATTTGTCTAACAGATTTTAAACTGACATCAGACTAAAATATTCTTGATTAATTCACTGTAAAAGAAATAGAATGGACAAATGGTATAAGACATAGTAGTTCTACATCTGTACTCTAATAACGAGATGGGTGCTTTTCTGTCAGAGACTAAAATTCTCATGCATGTACTGTGATATACTTGTTGCTCAGCAGATGCACAACATGGTTGCCCTTTCTTTCCAGATAAGTATCTCAGGGGACATGGAGCATTGTTAATTTCTTTTAAATAATTCAACAGACTATTAACAATTTCATAACTCCTTGGATTCATAAGTCTATTTAAATTAGCTGTCCTTATAAGCAAAGTATTCAGGAAACAATTTTACCCTAGGAAAAACTCAAACATAAGTTTAGAAATAGTCTCAAGACTAACCTTAAATCTAAATGACAAATAGCTCAGAGTATATAGCATTTGAACTAACTTAAATGTTAATTTTTGCTTCTTGCTGGTAAAGTCTGCTCAAATTCTGCAATATAAAAAAAATAAAAGAAGCTCTTTAATTTCCCATAATTTATAGAGGCAAAGATGCTGAGTATGACTCCCAGCGAAACTGGTTGAATTGACATCCCTGAAATTTGGTAACCACTCATCACAAATAGAAATACTTAATTATGGATGGCAGGAATTCCGGAACACACGCAGACGATCAATATGATCAGGCGATGTTCAACTTATTATTTAAATGAGTTAACTTTTATACAGTTTAGTTTTTTCCGGGTACGTGATTACAACAAGGTGATTGGATAGCTCAGTCTGTGCACATGTCTCATGCCTTCAGTTCATTGGTTCTGATGCTCTGTCCACGTGGCCTGACATCATTCATGCCACCCAAAGTCCCTCCTATTGACCTGCCTTTAGGGATTTTCCTGAGGCTTTCCGGGTGTCCCACAACTTTCAACTATAAACACACGATTTTCTCATACCTTACAACTATAAACATACAGTACTCACACAGCTAACAATTATAAACATGCATAGTTTGACACAGTTTGCAAGTAGAAACACAGAGTTTTCACACAGTTTGCAACCTCCAAAGTTATGTCAAGCGACGCCTAGTGCTTCTCAAAAATATGGATTGTTCATAATGTGTCCATTTTCCTGCAAATACTTTACACTTAATGTGACTATCAGAGGAGAAAAAATAAAAAGGTAAAAATATAAACTTATATTGTAACTGTTAGCAGACTGTAGATAATTGCGGACATGGGTGTGCGTAAACATCTCAAGCAAAAGCCTGCAACTTGTTAGCTGCAGTCATCATGTGGCCTTATTGTAATCTTTGATAACACCAGCACCAAATAAAGGTTGCATGTCTTGAATCTTCCAGTTAAGATGACATGGGAGAATCACCCATTTGATCACCTGCTGTGCTTCTGCACAGACTGTTTAGACTGAGAGAGAGAACTGAGGGTGGTCAAGTTTTCAAAGAGAAGAGCTGGTACTGAAAAACAGTACCTCCTGAAAGCAAGAAGTGGTGGTATAGAGAAAGGGATTGGTAAGGAAGAAGTTAAAGATCTTGACTGGAAGAAAGATCCTGGAAGTGTGGTAAGAGCCTGGAAATCAGAGTGATGTAGGGGAAAAAAAAAGCCAGGGCATGTGCAGGGCCTGTGATTGGTAATGATCACGACTGATAGCTTTGAGCAGAGGCTCAGCATGAGCCAAAGACACCCTTCTGCTTGAGCTTCCCACAAAATCAAACCATGATAAATGTAGCACTGAAAGGGTATAAGTGAGTGAGTGTGTGGGATAGCCAGTTATAGTAAAAGCTCTAATCTGGTCTGTTCTTAAGTAAACCCCATTATCCAGATTCAATATGGACTCTCATTTACATTGTTTTCCCCGACCATGGCTGGATTGGCACCAAACATGTCATTTTGAAGAGATTCAAAATATGTGACTTTCCTTGACAGAGAATTTTGCTCTACTTACAATGAAAAAGGAGCATACTTGATAGCACACTATATATAGCGTTCTGAGCTGGGCTATTTGTGTACCAAATATATTTTATCTGCTAAGTACTCAAAGTTAATCCATCTCATTATCATACCTTGCTGGTACATACAGATGCTGCTTTTTAGTTGCATGATTAAAATGGGAACTGTTATTAAATAAAAAAAAAATTGACCTTAGAGCCAAACACTTTGAGTCAGTGTAATTTTTCTCTTACAGAACCAGAAAAATAAATTTCTCTTTCATCTAAGATCTCAGTGAACTGGTGTGTAGCTATGGCCAGGATAAAAGCAGAAAAAAACACTGAGAAATATATACCCAGAAATTTAAAAAATCAAGTGTCCTCTGAGGGGAGTAGCTGAGCTGTATTTAGTATTATAAATATATATTTAATATAAGGAATTAGATAACCATAAGGAAAAAAAAATCACGTTTGGAGTATATTTAACATGGCTTAAAAATCAGGGCAAGCTAAAGCACAGAAGAAAAGTAAATATTGCTACAAAATTTAGTACTGGGGTGATAAAACGTTGGTATAATCATTTCAAGACAGCTAAACAATAAAAGAAAATGGTTAATCTCTACAATCAGTTACTACTAAAAAATGTTGTCCCCTCCCATTCATGAATAAACGAGTAATCTGGTTTTACAGAACCACTGAGTATGGGCAATGAAGTAGGTATTTTTCACAGCACTCAAGAAGTACCATCACCATTTCCTGTAACAGGGGATTTTAACAATGATGTGACAGTTTAATGCAAGACCATGGAGACCAAACGCTTTCAGTGCTGTTATAAGGTGAGATAACCATGACAAAATGATTTCTGTATGTGTCTATAGGGACTCCGTTATGAGTCTATCATTCTGGCATTACAGTGTGAAATTATGATGGGGAAAAAAAAATCATTCAAATTTGTACTGCATGGCACTGATGCTTCAGCATGAGTTAATGATATGCAGCAACTGAAATGCAAGCCTTCTTTTTTCCTGTATTCTGAATAAAAATCTGTCTAACTACAAAGCTTTTATTCACAGGTAGTGCAAGAGAACTTAATATAAAGTAAAATATCAGAATTATCTTCTGGTAACCATGTATTCTTCTTTACTAAGTGTAAAAATTCTGTCTTTAGGCTAAGTCAAGATGTTTCTTTGCAAAATTTACTCTCAATAGAAATTCACTTTATACAGATAAATACACAAAAAAAATCACATCTTAATATTTAATTATAAATTCAATTATCTCTGTCTGCAGAATCTAAAAAAAATAGAGAACCTGCTCCTCATTTACTCAAATTTCTCTTTGCTTTCTCCAATCCAATTATTCTTACACATCTGCCAACTTGGACTTCTTTAGTTAAACTAATTTTGGTCTTGTTCTTCCAGATGTCCTAACATATGTATTTATGAATCTATTTCCTAATATTTCATTATTAGCCCTCCATGACCAGTGATTTTCTTCAAAGAAGTAGTGGTATGTCCTTACTCATTGATCAAAGGGTATTTTTTTTTTCTCATAAAAGCCTCACTTACTTGAAGTATTTTTAGTCAACATTACTGTTAATTTATTAATAGACCTTTCTTTTCTAGGATTTTCAGTTAAAAAATGTGCTTCATGCTCTTTCTAAGTTGTGAATTTTCTTGATCACTCCGCTGTCCTTTTCCATTTTCCTAGAGTTCATTTTAAATTTCATCTCTGCATAATTTGTATTTAGCCAATTTTTTTCTGCTTGGTTTTGTTTAGAGAAGCACTAGCCTGAATGTCCTTTTTTTCTGAACAAAGAAGAAAATGGTAAGAAGTCTGTTTGTTCAAGATAAATTTACACAGCATGAAAAACTTATTCAGAATTGTTTCATATCTCTTGTGCCAGGTAACAAAATAACTTTCTGATATTATCTGCAAGAATGCTTGTTTCCACAATAGGTATGGGAATAGTTAAAGAGTGTCTCAAGTGTATTATTCCATAGCACAAAGCAATGGAGCTTGAAAAGTCAATACTTCTATATTTTCTTTGTTATGTAGTTAGAAATTTTTCATTTAAAAAGTGAACCTAGTACTGGCAAAAATATCAGACAAGCATTGTGCTTAAATACAGGCACTTAAAACAAGTACAATGACATCCCACAGGTATCCTAAACAATGTGACTCATTCAGTCTTTGGAGGGACCTCCTTTGAGAGTAAAAATGAATTTCATTTTCCAATTTCTGTTATAATTTATTATTGAAACTACCTACTGGGAAAGCATGACATGGTAAATTAAGAAGGAAATCAAAAGAAATAGCTCTATGGTAATTTGAGTATCAGGGAGAAAAGGTTCATTTGAATGCTAATGTAAGTTTGGGATGTGACACAGAAAACTTGGCATATTATTGTCCACACACATCCTACAACTAACTTTAAGTTTAGCATTCTAGGTGAATGCTCAAAAAACTATATAGTCCATAATGGAAACAAAAACATCTACGGGTTGTAACTCATTTTGGCCTTTCGAAACTGAACATGGCCTCCTATCAGTTGCTTAAAGATTTTTGAGCATATCCTATATGAGTTATTAATCTGATTACACTAATAATATTTTTCAATTTAAAAAAATAAAAGTAGGTAGAAGTTAATAACAGATCTTAGAAAGACAGAAGTTTTTTCTCCACAGAAATAGTGTGTGAGTCAGCTAATTCTAGAAGCAGAATAAGTCACAGAAACATATAACTGTCAGGAACTACTGAAGTCATTGAATCTTGACTGAAGTCACTGTCTCTTTTCTCACTCCTGAAAGCTGTTGACCATGAAATAAAGAGTTCTTTCAGAAGAGTTAACATTTTCTCCACATTTCCTTCAGAAATCTTTTCAGTACACTGTCATAAAATTAGGACCCACGCCAGAAAAATCAATTGCAGAGGTGGAAGGTGGAGGACAGTGGAATTTGAAGTTCAAGAGGTTCACTTAAGTCTTAGATATGATAAAAGCGGAGAATTTGTTAGATAAAATGTCCTGTGCTACAGATAAAGGCTAAAAATACTAATATTTATAAAAGAATCTAGATATAATTAATAAATTAAGCTACTTAGAGATGCGACGAGTGTTGTTACTTTCAGTAAAACTAAATTAAAGGTACCTGTGATAGTTATTCCCCACCTACTTTGTGAGAGGAAATCATGTGTTTAACTGTGATTAACAGTCAGTCGAAATCAGGCACCTATGTCCTTAAGGCACCTTGGAAACTATCTCCTTGAAGACAGAAAATGAGAAAGAACACTTTTGCACTTTCACATTTGTGATTTCATTAAGTATTTTTGATAAGGTAAATTCACGTGGTTAAATGTAATATTAAGACAATGAGAAATACCAAGGATCACCTGCCCAGAATAGAGCTAATGTCTATTAGCTTATAAAAAAATACACACTCATAAAAAAATAATTTTGAGAATGTTCACTATGGTGTATTTTAAAATAAATAAAACATTATTAAATCAAATATAGTCTGAGGTAATGTCAGGAATTAGAATCCATCCAAATGGAAAGACAAGAAATGCACAGGCAGGTAATTTACATATTGCATCTTTCACACAGGGTTTGGTCCATATTAAATTTCCTTTCCTGTCACTGTTCTTCTCAAAATCTGTTTGAGCAGAGTCAGTCCGTTATGCACACAAAGTAGAAAAGCACTCTGAGATACTGAGATCTGCTTCAGTTCCTTCATACTTCTGTAGTCTAATGGGATCTAAGAATTTAGCTGTGTTTTACAAGGACTTAAATCTCTTACAGAGAGTTAATTTCCATGAGAATTTGTTTAGGCATAAAGTTTATATTTCTGATTCTTAATAATTTATTCAAAGATTGTGTACTTCAAACTACTTTTCTCACATACATTTCAATAACTACTTCTTGTGGGGAACGATGTCCTGCCCACCCACCAACCTGACCTTTATTTCCCACAACTCTTTTTGAGTGATAACCACCAGTGGTGGCTGTAATGGATGTGTCTGGTTGTGATGGCTGCATTGGACTTGGAGGGTATTTGAGGGAGACAGATAACAACACAATAGCCAAGAGCTAATTTGAGCCCCCTCTTGCTACCCAACAACAGAGATGGTCAAGGTCTGGCTCAAGCCGAGTTTGATAGAAATTAACTTCTGTATTCAGCATGCAAATAAGGTTATAAGTCAATTATCTTCCTTTATAAAACGGTGTACAGCCCAGGGCCTGTTAGCTCTCCTGCATGGGAGTGGACCACACACTAGGATCTCCCCTTAAGTAGGGACATCTCTCAACGTTACTCCTTGAGTTGGAGAGACTCCTTTCTGCAACAGATCCTTGAGTAAGTGATTCATAGCATGCTAAACTTTGAAATCTCAGCTAAGTATAATAAATGGTTGATTGTGTACATATAATCCTTTAGACATAAAACATTGACCAAGTTTGGGACAAGTAGAGGATCCAGTTGCACCTAAACTCCTCTTTGAGAAGGAGTTTAGAAAGCAAGGGGGTCCTTCCTGAACCTCATGACTCAAAGGGGAGTCTCCCTAATAATTCTGTCTGACTTTGTTGTCTGTGCAATAAATAATCAAATGTACTTTGCCATTGGATCTTGTTAAACCACTGTCACATTTACTATCAAACTTGATTAAATTGCTTTTTTATATCAATAAACATATTGTTACTTCTCTCTTATGAGTGAAGGCACTCCGTCTATGGCATTATGATATCAGGTTTATTATAAAGCTTTTTGTGCACCTGATGAGCTACAAAACAGGAGAAACTACTATTTTTAATGAACTTTTTTTCTCAAAAGCTGTATTTTTTCATTCAAAGACAAAATTTATTTTTAGGGAATCAAATCTAAATGCCCATTTCAAAGTATTCCAACCACAAACTTGACAGCAGTTGTGACTAGAAATTGCTGCTTTGTCCTTCTCAGTAATCCATTCCATCAACAATTGCTTAGAAAGTAACTGACCAAGAATATAATATTAACTTAAATTGCTCTTGAGGAGATATTCAAAATTGTGTTTGAATAGGTGATATTTATTTACTTAGAAAAAAACAACACAGATGCTGTAACTCACCATGTGCATCCTTTCTTTTCTACAATGATTTAATGGTTTCTTGTGCAGAAGTAGTCCAAGACAATTAAAAAGCTAATAAATAGTCACAGTGGAGGGTAAATTGCTTTTCCTGCTTTCAAGAAGCATGTGTGCAGCTATAAGATAAGATGTTGTCAATCTGTTAAAATCTCGACATAATCCTTTCTCATCAGATGTTTATAGCACAGCATACCTTAACTTACTATAAGTACTGAAGGTCATTTTTCCATATAATGTCACAGCTTGAGAGCATAAGCAGAACAGTATGACTTATGACACTACAAATGCAAGGAATCTCTTACTTTTGAATTTACTGACATCAGTTTTAGGTCGTCTAGAATAAACTACAGAGATGTACAACTAAGATTAATATTAAATTAGTAGTAAGGAAAATACTTGGTGAAAATAATGAAATACTGAAAAGAAAAATATTTTAGATATGGACACATTACAAAATTTTCATTAATGCATGCAAATTTATTTTTCCTTATCATTGTTAAAACATTTGTTAAAAATACTGTGATGGTAAAGAGACACGAGTTTTTACTTTTAAGCTATAAACTATTCTCATTTATACAGTGATCATGAAATAGTTACCATTTTCTTAGTGTTAGAAATAACACTAAAAGACAAGTATTCAATTTACTACCTTTTATAGTCTAGGGAGGCATGGAATTCTCATTCAAGATTATGAAAAGAATTACCTGAGTCATCCCTGATAAATAACTATAAAAAAGTTGGAATAACATAGAACCTTAGGAAGATTGAAGGGGAGGGAGATACAGTTTACTGCTACATTAAAAGTCCTAATAAGAGGGCTCCTAAAAATTGAGATTTGTTAGCTTGACAGTACTTCCAGAAAACAATTAGAGCAAGATTTGGATAGAACTTAGAGACAAATTGAAGGACAACAATCTAATTGACATCAGTGACCATTATTTTAGGAAAATAAACAATATCAAATAAAATTTACGCTCATGAGAATAAAATTAAGAGAAAGCATGTTGACACACAAAAAAAATCATAGAATCATAGAATGATTAGGGTTGGAAGAGATCTTAGTTCCAACTGCCCTGTCATGGACAGGCAACTTTCCAGGAGAAATACACTTCTATATTTTTGCAGGATTAGTATCATAAAATACTCTGAAAACCACATCAATGCTAGGCAAAATAAGAGATCTCCAGGTTTACTGCAATTAAAATTAGCTAACTGAGACACAAGTAATTATGACTTCAGAACCTCTGCAAAGCAGAAATTTTTTAGTCATATACAGAAGAGTTTTGTTCTTGGCCTAAAGATGTTCTGTATTTTAATAATAATAATAAAAATAGTTATTAGCAAAATTTGCACTTGGAAGTAAAGCTGGAAAAGTAATAATATTGATGTAGACATGCAAGTCATAAAATTACATGGCTTTGTAAAATGAGCGTTTGAACAAACTGTCCCGAAATCAAATGTTCAAACTAAAAAAGTAGGCCACACTTGTGGGTAAGGATTAAAATATATTTCAGAGATACCTACAAAGAGCTTATGTATAAAAAAATGTGATGCTGTAAGATGTTAATGTATGATGTGAAAGAGTTTAAATATGAGTAGTGAGAAAATTATGGCAATCCTCCACCCAGTCCTTGGGTTGGCATTTTTAAAATTATTTGTGAAGGCTTCAAGTCTTCAGAATTTTCTCTTGCAAAGGCAATTTTATAATCCTTAGTCAGTGTAATTTGAACAAATATGAAATATTGCATGTAATACAAAGATGAAAAAGACAACCTCATATCATGTATACTTTTTTCAAGTAGTCGTAATAGCTTTTGCATATTATTCTGTTTATTTTTAGATATTTACTTCTAAGATATAAATTTGTAATGTTTCCTTTCAGCCAAGCAGCAGTTCTTGCTTAGGCTCACAAAAATAGCAGTAACATTAAATTGTGTCGTTCTCTTCAGGATTAAATTAAACCTCCATAAAATTCCATTATAGTTAATCTTAATTCATATGCAGAAAAATATTAATTAAACATGTCCACATCTGTAATGAAAACAGGCTTTGAAAATTATTTAAAGGGAATCAATAGACATTAAATTACACATTGTTTGTTTATAATTTTTGTTAATGTGAACCACTGACTCAACCTGACCTTTTAAAATGAGCATGCATCTGAGATGTGAAAGTTTTCCAGAAATACGCATTTATTGTTACATTTCTCTGAAATACAAAGAAACCTGTTTTCTAATGACAGTGTTTTGGGCCTGAATCCAAGAAAGCACTTAAGTAGGGATACAATTTAAACATGTAAGGAATGGTATTGATTTCGGTGGAGGCACTTATATAATTAGAGTTACTAGGGTGATTAAATATTCTACTGGGCTTGGAGCCCATTGGCATGGCATAAAATTCACCTTTATACAGAAATGCAAAGTCAACAGAATGAAAAAAATCTCATAAAACTTTCAAAATAGGGACTCCAGTGTGGACTTACACTGAAACTTTTCATTTCTGGAAACAGAACACCAACCCAGCTATAAATAAATCATGTGGTCAAAGATGGATGTGGCTGAGTAGCATCTCTTTTTAAAAAAAAATCCCAACTGTTTCCTCCACAGTTATTTTTCAAGCAGACCACTCCCAGTGTAAACCCAGGAACAATCTCAGCCACTGAACTTGCAGAAGACACTGAATGAATGCAGGAAACTGATATATTACATTTCAAAGTGGGAGATTTCATGTGTGGGGTTCTGTCAGTGGGTAAGTAGGTAGGTTGCAGACTAGAAATACAGATGTCCACAGATGTGTGCCCTTGGGTGCACACACACATCTCTAAGAGGGTGCTTGCAAGGTTTCTCTGAGATTCAGTGAGGCAGCAGCACAGTGCCTCAGATTCCTACCAAAGAGACACACAGCATGCCACTCAGAAATTGAGCCAGAAATCTCTGTGAGGCATCCAAGTCTGGAAGGGAGGATGTCCTGTAAGACTGTACATAAGAGCAAGACACAGGACTAGCAGCAGGGCAGGCTGGGGCAGGAGCTGGTTACATAACCTTTGCTCACACTATGTGGGATTGGCTCCATCTCAGCATTGGTCACCATAAGCAGTTCACCATTTCTCCTCATCTAATATTCAATTCTAGTTCAAAGTGAGAGATGAAGTTATAGCGTAGCCATTATTGCTGTCATTTGACATTATTGAAAACAGGTGAGAGACCAGCTGGGTCCTAGCTCTCTAGAGCTTTGTGTTAAAAGTCTGTGCTTAAAACAGATCAAATATTTACATAAACACTATTAGTGGCATTAATTTAAGAATGCTATAGCATTTTAGCACATCCCTGCTTATAGGGATTATAAGTAAATTACTTCAGCATATGTGTGTGGAATTTACCCAACAACCTTCTTTTTAAGATTACCGGAAAATCTAAAGTACAGGGTTTTTATCCAATCTGATTCAACCTCAAATGCCTCCACCTTTTTTTTTCCTGTCTGTAGAAACACTTGCTGAGTTCTTTATGAACTCAAACAATTGCTGAAGCAGTTTGTTGAGGCAGACTCATTTAAAGACAACATATGCTTTACAATTTAGTAATTAAATTGTTCTGATATTTTTTATTCCTGTTATTACAACTAATTTACATAACTACATAATTCATTATATGAGAAAATTATTCAGCACTAATTCTTTAAACTGGTATTTAACACACCTATAGCTTTGGAATGCAGATATAGCTACACCAGCACTAGACTGTAATTACTCTCATCTAGTCCATAGATGTTTTTTCTTATGTGTCTAGAACTGTTCAGTTACTACAGAATTTAAATATCTATACTTACTTTTGGAGTTTAGCTATTTCATGGCTTAATTTTTAGATCTTTGTATTAACTATTTTGGTGTTTGAATATTTGTCTGCAATACTTTTCAGGAAGTTCTATTCAAAGTAACAGTTATGACTCTAGGATTGACTATAATACATTCAGTCTTACTTTTTCTTTTTTTTTTTCGGTTTTGTACCATGACTTGTGTTTCTATTGTTTTTGTTTTATAACTGCCAAAACTGAAGAAGTATTCAGAAAATTCTTCTAGGCAGTTTTCAAATCCAACGAAACTATCTTGTTGATAAGAGATTTTCAAGTTGTGTCCATATTTTGTCTTTCTTTCTCTTACGATATTGCTTTTTCATTATTAGTTAATCATGCTGCCCATTCCAGTTTGTTCAGATATTTCAATTCATTTGCCTAAATGCTACTGATATATACAGAAGACATTCTTTACTGTAAGAGTGGTGAGGCATTGCAAGAAGTTGCCCAGAGAAGTTGCAGATGCCTCATCGGTGGCAGCATTCAAGGCCAGGTTGGATGGGGCTTTGAGCAACCTGGTCTAGTGGAAGGTTCTCTGCCTGTGGCAGGGGGTTTGGAATTAGATGATCTCTAAAGTGCCTTCCAACCCAAACCTTTCTATGATTCTATAGGTACAGATGGTTCATGCAAATATGGCAGTTCTAGTAGCTTAGAACCCCACACAGACAAGACAGGCAAAGGACGGAAATGGAAACAGGCACAAAAAGAAAATTAATTTCTCATATCTTGAGCAGATTTGAAAAGGAAATTCAAGTTTCACCTGCATCATTCATAGTTCCAACTGTGTTAGTTCTTGTGTTTACAAATGAGAAATGAAAATAAGAAATACAGCAAAATGTCTTTGGAGAGAAAAGAGGAATCTGAAAGCTAGTAGGCTGCACTGCAGCTCATTAACCACTGATGAAAATGTTGCAGCTGAATATCTCTGCAAGATGCATAAACAGAGATGAAACAGAAACAGTTTGCAATTGCTGTAACTCGAAGATAAATGAGAAATAGTTTAAATAGCATTTTCCATGTCAGAGAATTTTAGACAGGCAGTATCTAATGCCTAACCATTTGCAACTGAATCCTGGGCTCGCTGGATTGTGCCTCACAGCTTTATGCAAGTGCTGATACAAACAGTCGGTGTCCAGCAAATATCAGCATTAATCAATAGACAAAATACCTATATATATAATGTGCCACAACTGTTGTTTATTTGAGGAAAGAAGAAAGGTAGGACATATATTGCATGTGAACTCTGGCTATATGCTCTTAAACAAGGAATGCATTCTGTACAGGGCCAAATTTTTTAAAGATTTTACAGCACATGTGCATTACAGCAGCTGTAGCACAGCTGAACCAAATGTATAAAACCATTGCACAGCAACAAAAAGCCTAAAAATGTAAATATTATGGAAGTAAACACTGAAGACAGCTTTATTCAGTTCATTGACCTGTATGTAATTTTCCTCATTCCAGGATTTTCACAGCTTTATTTTACAGTCTATTTCTCTTCCAGCTACATCTGCCTACATCCTTGCTTAATGCTGGTTAACTACAATGCAGTTATCTTTCTTCATTTTTATTTTTTATGTTGCAAATCAGTGGCATATTTGGGTTTTCTGAAAATTTATAAGGACTTCTATGGCATATATTTTCTGTACATTGCTTTATAATGGAGCCTTACTGCTTCTACTAAAATATTTACACTCAACATATTTTAAATTAACAATTCTGAATATAGCTACTGCTCTTGTCAGATCTGTCACTATGTTTACTCCTTTTTCATTTGCAAAGTAGCTTTTAATGTTCCTTCTAACATTTTGGTAAGAATTAGAGTATAGACAGAAGGAGATGCAGGCTACAGCAAATTAGAACTTTAAGTTCTAAATGATTAAAAACCTTAAAGTCTTTATAGGAAGAAGATTTATACTTTTATCTTGCTATGACACTGTACACTGTTTGAGATAATTATTTATACAGGATAGTTTTCAGTATCTTACAGAGCAACTCATCCTCTGTACTTTGTACCGGTCACACACCAATACCCCTCTAATATTCCATTTAGGGAACTTTTCCTCAGACTCGTAAATTAAGATCAATGTTATTTGATAACATGTTTTATAAAGGCAGAAATATTAATCTTGTTCTGATTACAGGAACATTCACAAACATTCACAAAACATATGTGTTACCACACATTTGTACTGTGGCTAGCATACCTTTTTCTAGATATGCTGATAAGTCATTTTAGTCTATTATTATGTCTATGCATTAAGCAGTTTAAGATGACCAGAACGAGGTTCTTAAACAAGGACAAAAAGAAGTAAGGTCCAACTATCTAAAGGGTTTAGATACCTGAAAAGAGCTTCTAACCTGAGGCATAAAAAGACAGCAAGCAATTCAGCAGGTTTTGATATATTTGTTTTTATTCTATATGCAGGAAAACTGACAAAATTACCCTGTCTGGCAGTGCCAGTGCCAACTGGCTTGTGAGTGCCAGCTAGATGGTTCTGCAGGAAAACAACAGCTCCAGCCTGGAGAGAAGTGGAGCTGTGGATAAGCTGGCTGACACTGGAGTGCTTTAGGCTGCTCTCCAAAGCCTTGATCCCACTGAAGTCAATAGGATTCTCTCTATTGGTTTAAATTGGTTTTGGCTCAGATCCTAGCTTTCCTAAGCCAAGGCCTCCGTAGTGAGGATTTCACTTGCTGGTCTGACACAGCCAAAGCTCAGGAAGATAACAGAGCTCTTCATTGAGAGGTATTTGTTAAACTTTGCATAATAAGGACTGTTTTCAGTTTGTTTCTCCACAGTATAATCGGAATAGTGATAACTGTGCATAAAATCCTCTGTCAGACAATCAGATATTTCCTTAATTAAATGTTAGAAGATGACTTATCTAACCATATCTGCTAGGCTTTTAAGATTTTCCACACATTCTCATATTTAAGACACTTTCTGTGATAACTTCTCCTAACTCAGTAGGTAGAACGTAGTGAAGACTACATATGGAAGATATAGGGAAGTTAGCAATTAAATTAAAAATGGCATCAAAATAAAAGGATTTGTAATAGAATGAACCGGTCTCTTCTTTATTAATAAAACTTTTGGGGAAGGTTATTTTCTGTTTCATACAGCTTTGCTTCTATTAGGACAAGATATCCTAAAGAATACTTACACAGTTATAAATTCCCTGGTGTTTTTTAGAATATTAGTTATGTGAAGAAAATGATACTTCAACACTCTTTTAATGATTATTTTTGTAAGATACATGCCTTAAAATTAAAACAGAAACAATGTAAGGTTTTGTATTTATCTGATGTTTTATGTCTAAGCCAATAATTTTTTCAGTTAAAGTAGTTCAAGTATTTTAGTCTCTTCTCTACTGGTATCAACAGAAATTCATCTTAATTCCTCCTGACAGTTCAGTAGCAGGTAAGCATCTAGAATAATCACAGCTTTTGTGTTTTAGGGCATTGTTCTGCCTTCCTTATTCACATTCAAGTCTGTTTAGTCCCCACTGTATAATGAGAGTAAAAACAGTTAATTAAATACTTTGCCAGGAATTCTTTTTCCTCGTTTCATTTTATTTCTACACTGAATGTGCTTAATCAAGGGTGAAAAACATTTCATGAAGAGTTTTATATTAGAAAATCAAAAATATCCAGCAAATTGACTACAAAGTGGTCTGCATCAGGTGCAAGTGAGAGTATAAACCTGATAGTTAAAGTATGTACAGGCTAAGATAAAAAGAAATTAAAACAATGAAAAGAAAAACCTATGACTATTCTCCTTCAATAGGTTCTAGAAGCATGTATCTTAATTTAATTGTTTGTATGAGGAAAGAGAAGAGGTGACTGCAATATGGATATGCAGGGTGTCAGATTTCCCTCAAGCAAAATGCATATAATCATAAATGTTCTGAAGCATTATTTACGAATTTTGTTGATCTAACAGTAAGTCAGGTGTTACAATACACTAAATGTTTCTAGTATGCTGCACTTTAAAATTTGTGTGAATAATTATGTACACCATACAACTAATGACTTCTCTACTGAAATTATTTAGCACATAAGATACAAATTTTTCGAGCTTGTGATGTTTAGGGCTGGGAATTTTTATCTAGTGGGCAATCAAAGCAAATATTATTATCAATCCATGAAAGACAAGTATTCTAAAAAACCCTCCACTGCTGAAAGTCAATGGATATACTTTTTTGATAATGTTCTTCTGCCTATTTCGCAAAGGATACCTTTTGATTTGTTTTTAATTCTAATAGTATTTAAATTTTCAACTCATATTAATAAAATATTTAGTATTATGTGAATTACCAACATATATTTTATCTTGACACTGCTATTATAACTGAAAACTATAAAAATAGTTCACCAGTAGTTTCACCAATTTGAAAAAGAAAATCTGCATTTGATTAACAGACCTGATCTGAATTTAAAGTTGGCTGGGGGCTCTCGTATAATGTCAAATGTCTTTGTACATCTGAGTAGGCTGTGCAACAGAACAGAATTTAACAACAGAGATCAGCCATGAACAAATCCCAAGAGCATATGTGTGGAACATTACTAATTTCAAAGGGCTGCTCTGGGGCAAAGGGCTGGCAAAGGTCTTCATGGTGTAAACAGGAACTAATCTGCTGCTATCAGGAAGCAATATAATTGCAACTTTGCCAAAATCATCATAAGTAGGTACTGTAGCATAAATTAATTTGACAAATTACAAATTATGCAAGTTAGATTTATTAGGTAGGCTTAGCAATTCACCGTGGTACAGTGTCCCTCTGTCCCTGCCCTGCTGGCATCAATTTGTGCCTAGGTCACAGGATGGGAACATGTCTGTGTTTCTGTTTGATACACTTTCCCCACACAAACAGCTCTTGATGAGTCAAAATGGCCATTAATTTGTGATCATCTAATTGGAAGAGATGGCTCCAAACATGATAGGCTGAAGAAAGATGTCTGTGCTCACTTATACTGGGATAAATTATATGGAATTTCATTGATGTCCAGATCTGTTTGTTGCTAAATAAAGAAAATATGCATAAGGTAGAAATCAGTTCTACCTTATTGATCAGAACATAGGGTTAGTAGAAAATGTACCGTATTGTCACCAAGAGCTGTCAAGGTAGGGGCAGATAAAGCAGACCCTCCACTTTCCTTGCCCCTCCTTTTGTTGTAATTGTGAGAAATATGCAAAAAAAGAGTGGAAAACAATGAGGAACTACCCAAAAATGTCATTCAGTCCTCTTCTCAACTGTTCTATTTTTCTCAGTCTTGTTGCAGTCATTGAGGTCAAGACCACACTAAAAACGATGGCTTGGGCTAAGACCATCAAACACCATTGTGTTCAGCAATCCAAGCTGATTAAAAATGGCCATCTGAACTTCCTCTCCTGTTTTTCACCTTCGTACCAGCAGGTGAATTGAGCCAGGTGAGGAAAAACTTGCACAAAGGCAATAATATTGGACAGGCTCTAGTCCACCTACATCCTACTGATTAAGGCAGCAAGTATTCTTCCTTGTGAATATGAGATTTTTTTTAAGGATGGGTAAGGCCTGGCATTGGGGAGGATGATACTTACAAGATAAGCCTCTTGAAAGGTTCAAATTAGACACACAAGATGCTACACAGGCACTGAGACAGCATAGGGAATATGTGCTGGAAGTATGGGAGGAAGAAAAGAGGTTGGACACCGCTAATGTCAGATCACCGCAGTTTTGAGAAACTGGAACATATGAAGGAAAGAATATTTGTTGTTAACACACAGCTTGTTTGATTTTGGCCAAATTACTATAATAAAGAAGTAAGGAAATCTAAAAACCACAGTATCGTGATATCATCACAGACAGTAGGGGATACATCAAATCTCTTACATAAGTTTATTCAATTGAGCCTGAATTTTCTTTTTACCTAAATTGTAGTCTTCTGTTTACTATGAAATTATTAGAGCATATTTATATAATTTCTAAATTAGAATTTTTTATTTTCCCTGAGATTTTTTCATGCCTCAAAACTGCAGAGAATGATACTGTCTACAGAGCTGAGCAGAAAGTCCTCCATGTCCAAAAAAGACCCATAACACTGTTGAACAAACTGAGCATCAGGCATCTTGAACAGAAACCTAAGGGAGAACAGCTGATGCCTTGAAGCCAACATCTGGTTGTTTATGCGGAATGCTTCAAAGCAGGGAGAGACTGAATATAATCAGGAGCAAGGATAGAGAGGAATCTTGGGATTTTTTTTTTATAGAGGCATGATTCTTCTTACTGGTTTAAAATACATTAAGGAAAAATATTACACTGAAATTGTAAGCCAAGTCAGTTAAAACTGTCCTGGTGAGGACAGTATTTGTGAAACAATTTTCTCTTGAAGCATATTCTGGCAGACAGACAAGATTTATAGAAATATTTCAACAGAGTTAGATTATTTTCAAGAGAGAGAAAATATTTACAGTCTGTTACTCCATAAATTTACTGAATTTTCTATAAATCCATGTGTAATGTGTTCAAGGCAATTTAAGTCATCTTTGCTTACCTTACATAGAGTTGCAAGAGAAATCCACTTCATAAAATTTTTAAAATATTAAAGAAAAAAACCTTTCTGAAAATAAGGTCCAGGTTGCTATGGGCTAGCCATGCAAAACTTCTTGAAACCATGCACCAAGAGGTATGTCTGTATAATTTTTCCACATAAATGATCACTTACAGACATAATTCTTAAGGTATGAAATCTCAGCCATAATTAAAGACAGTTTGACACCCTTCCTAACATTTTACTCTCTGGCTAAGAGACACTCGTTCCAATAAATCAGCTATTCTTTAGTCAGATTCACTTAGATTAAATATAAACTGGGTGAGAAAACTATAAAAAGAATAAACAGAACAAGTTGTTAAAAGGATTGACTAGCATCAGATTCTCTTTATGTGCTCAGAATTTTTGTCTATGCCTCGAATAAGCATGGACTCATAGAATCATAGAATATGCTGAGTTGCAAGGGACCCATTGGGATTATCGAGTTCAACTCCTGGCCCTGTGAAGGACACCCCAAGAATCAAAACAGGTACTGTCTCCTAGAAGTTTCTGGATTGAGTTCTTCTCTTATGTTTCTCACAGAACTAAGAAATAGCAGACACTTTCTTGAAATCATATAGTCTTTTCTTTACTCCTGGGGAAATCAAAACTGAGAGTAAGTGATCCAGGCCTCCAGGAAGATGCAGTGACAGAACTAAGGTAAAAACGTACTGCCATATAATCTTAACTCCATGTAGCCATCCAAGTGATATTTTAACAGTGAAACTGCCATGGTCTAGTAACCACAGCGGTGGTGGACCAAGGGTTGGACTTGATGATCTCAGAGGTCCTTTCAAACCTGGCTGATTCTATGATTTGCCAAGCTCCTTCAAAGTCTTTTCACTCTGTTTTCTGAAGAAGCTTCATATCTGACTACTCTGTAGATTACTGAAGTGATAATTCTGTTTTCCATAGACAATGTTTTGGGAAGCAGTACTCGCCATCTTGATACAGATTACTCTGCAAGCTGGTGGGAACACTCATCCAGCCAAATCCACTAATTTCCTGATCACCTGCAAAAGGACTCATTCATGCTCTTCTATTCCTGAGCTATCATCAAAACATTGACAGAAATTTATGTTAACTGAAACTGGATACATTATAAGCTGGACAGCATATGGAACAAAGAGCACCAAAATCCTGTGTTGCTGTACTCACCAAGGATATCCTATATACATAGTAGTGGACGTGTTGATCATTGTATTTATTTTTGAGCAGAAATTTTCCTCTATGATAGATTTCCAGGGTTCTCAAATTTTGTAAACTGTCTTTTGTATTAGCTTTTTTTTTTTTTAAATACATCAAATTAATATAGTCCTTTTAGCCTGTTTACATCATTTCAGGAGCCTAAGACTTTTTTTTTTTTATCTTTAAATTTCCTATTTTTTAGCTGTCCCCTACAAATGTACCAGAGGACTAATATGTTAAATCTTACTGATTAATATGAAGAAGTGGGAGTAAGATTAGTGCCTGTAATATGAAAGTGGAAACAGATGTTTCGATGATACCTTCTGGCTTAGAACTCTGTATAGCCTTTCTTGTTCATCACTTCCTCACACAATTAGAGTAAAATAAAAAGCAGTTTATATATGATGAAGAATTTCTAGGGATTATAGACAGCAAGGCAGCATCAGGAACATTTGGCAGAAAAAAATCTCTTTTTAGATCCTCACTCCCACTTGACTTAGGCCTATCGGGGTAAGCTTATTCTCATATAAATAGTATTCATGTAAGTTTTGTGCACACATTCCAGACTCCTTTTTGAAGCTTAATTTGCTAACACTTTTTTAGTTGCTCTGGTCATATCTTTTTCTACTCCAGTAACATTTATTTTCCTTTTATTCTTTTTTTTTTTTTTTTAATCTGTCTGATATAAATATTTTGTGCTTCAACTGTCTACTACAAATGTTTCTGAGAGGAAAATAATGTTTGCTTTGCAACTGTAAAGGTCATCTAAAGTACAGATGCCATAACTTAATATTGATAATCTGGCTATCATAGAATTGCTAAAGTTGGAAAAGACCTCAAAGATCACTGAGACCAACCATTAACCTAACACTGCCATCTTCACCACTAAACCATATTCTCAAGTGTCACATCTAGACATTTTTTGAACATTTCCAGGGATGGTAATTCCATCACTTTCCTGGGCAGCCTGTCTCTATGCTTGACCAGTCTTTCAGTTAAGAATTTTTTCCTAATACACAATCTACCCAAGCCTGATCCCCTCTTTGTCCTGCATGTGCTTTCTGATGTCCCTCAAGATGATCTGCTTCATAAACTTCCCCAGCATCAAGATCAGTCTGACAGGCCTGTAGTTCTCTGGATCCTCCTTCTGGTCATTCTTGTAGATTGGCTTCACATTTGCCCACATCCAGTCACCTGGGATCTCCCTGCTTAGCCACGACTGCTGGTAAATCATTGAAAGTAGCTTGGCAAGCTCTCCCTCCAACTCCCTCAGTACCCTCGAATGGAACAAATCCATCCCCAGCAACCATCTAAATATGTATCTAAGTGGTCTAGCAGGTCACTAACTGCTTCCACTTGGATTATGGGGGCTTCATGCTGCTCCCCATCCCTGTAATAATTATCTTGAAAAGAATAATAGTTAATTTCATTCAGTTCAGCTATAATTGCAGATAACTTATCTGCATAAATACTCTTTAGAAACAGTTAAATTTGTCTTTATCAGAATTTATTTAATTTCAATGAGGATTAATCTTCATTCCATACCTCTTTCTCCTGAATTCAGAATCCTTCAAACTTGTTTGCTCCCACAGATACCAGGATATGTAGCAATTAATATTACGAACAATCTTGCTTTTTCCTCTCACAAAGCTTGAGTGCTCCTTGTCAAGGTCTCTGCATGCAAAATGTTACTCAGCACAAAGTGAACTTGCTTATTGATTACTTAAAAGCTTGTACAGTAATTTCTACCTCTGCAAAGTGTGTATGATGTCCTGAATTATTTTGCATAGTTTTACAGGGACTATGTTCACACGGGAAAGAAGAGATTGTATCACAGATAACACATGTTTAGCACATGCAGTAGAAAATTTGTGTTTAAACTCTAAGCATTAAGAATTCAAATGTAATTGCTAGAAAAAGAAAAAAAGATGAATGGAAGAAAACAATGACCTGATAATCAATAATAATATAGTATTAGCACATTACTTAGCTACTGATAGTATCATAGAATGATCATGGAAATCATGGAATGATTTGGTTTGGAGGGTAAGATCCTCTAGTCCAACCCCTCTGCAGTGAGCAGGGACATCTTTCACTAGATTGGGTTGCTCAAAGCCCCATTCAACCTTGTCTTGAACACTTCCAGGGATGGGCATCCACAACTTCTATGGGCAACCTTTTCTAGTGTCTCACTACCTTTGTCTTGAAAGATTTATTTCTTATATGTAATCTAAGCCCACCTTTTTCAGTTTAAAAATGTTACCCCTTGTCATATTCCTGCAAGCCCATGAAAAAAGTCTGTCTCTACCTTTCTTTATAAGCCCTCTTTAAGTATTGAAAGACCACAGTCAGGTCTCCCCAAAGCCTTCCCTTCCCCAGGCTAAACAACGCCAACTCTCTCAGCCTTTCTTCATGGGAGAGGTATTTCAGCCCCATGATCATGCTCATGACAAATTCCCAACCTGTTTTAGCAGGTCCATGTCTGTCTTGTGCTGGGGTCCCCAGAACTGGGAGTACTCCAGGGGAGTACTCTATCTGGGGTCTCACAAGAGTAGAGGGACAGAATCAGCTTCTTTTGCCTGCTGACCACACTTCTTGTTATGCAGTCCAGGATCATAGAATCACAGAATAGTTTGAATTGGAAAGAACCTTTAAAGTCCAACTTCTCTGCAATGAACAGGGACACCTTCAACCAGACCAGGTTCCTCAGGGCCCTGTCCAACCTGATCTTGAATATTTCAAGGGATGGAGCATCTACCAGCTCTCTGGACTACTAGTTCCAATGTTTCCCCACCCTCAAGGATAAAGTTGTCTTTCTGAGATACAAGTTTCTGGGTAATGCTGATTTATTCATCCACCAACATCCTCAATTCCTTCTCTGCAAAGCTGCCATTAATTACCCAGACTGTACTGATATAGACTGAAGACAACTTATGTCTCTAAAGAAATCTAAATATTTGAAAAATATTTTTACTGGCACATACTTGACCTTGAACAAGCTATATTTCAGTACTCACTAGTTTGTTTCTACCACTTCTAATGAAAATAATTTAATCTTACTTAGAATCAAAAGCATTTTAACCTTGCTCTTGTGCAGTATAAAAATCAAAGTTATGCACTTTTACCCTTTAGATAAGTCTGCAATTGAAAGGCTACAGTGTAAATTGAAACCATGCAAAACCTATCTTAAATCACTTAGAGATATTATCTGTCCAGTTTTTAAAAAAGAAAACTAGTTTATCCAGTGGTTTTTTGCTGCAATGAGTCCAAGACTGATAAAACCAGAATCCTTGATTTTTATTAACAATTAATACAGAAAAAACAGTTTAGAAATTGGAAAATGTGAAGATCTCTTTCTTATTCTTGATATGTTGAGTACTTAATCAGAATAAAGGTTTGGTCATAGCTCATTGTTCCTTATATGAACAATCAAGAGTACATTTTCATCTAGATATGTCAATATAAGTATCTTTTTGTCAACTGCCCTGATTAGTTAATGTCTCCTGAATTAATTCAAAATCCACACTCTACACTGTTACATATGCTATGAAGAATACAATACTGCATAGCTTCAAAATATCTTTACAACCAGCAAACAATTAATTAACCTTCCACATCTTAATGAGCTAGTCAAATTATGCACCAAACAGTAACGATTATAAAAATGTATACTCTTATGAAAAAAGTCTACATAATTTAATAGAAAAAATAGAAAAAACAGTGAAATTTATTAATTCCAAGTAGGTTTTTAATATAATAAAACAACTTTCTTTGCGAAGAACAGAGGAGGACCAACTTATTACAAGGTTAATGGAATTACTGATTTTGAGCTGTAACTTGTAACAAATCCATTTTCTGATCTTCCATGTGTGACAGTATGAAGGATGCACATATACATATATATGTATATAATTTGTATGCATGCATACTTGCTCAAACATATATACACACACGCACGTGCACAAACACACACTGCACAAAGACCAGTGGAGAGATTTCTAGGAAGACTAAATTAAGCTGTAAGGAAAATCATGCTGATGGTATCCATATCTCAAACTCCTCAACATATTCATTTGAGGTTCACTGCTGTATGTTGTTATATCCAAAGACCATTTCCGTCTTTGTGCATAAAAGCCGAAACTTTTTCCTTATGGTAGTATTGTCTTGTTGAAAGATTAAAAAATAGATTTTGAAGCAATTTTGTAGATATGCAATTTAAGCCTGATTTGCTTATTCTTTCTTTATTTAGGCAAAAGACCATTGATCTTTATCTTAACAATTCCTTCTTTCTGTAATGTATATTGCTCCTTTTCATTGTCAAGAAGGTACATTAAATTTTCCCTTTCATTACTTAATGTCACTTTATTTTCCTTAAGTTTTATGGGAGGTTGCATCAAATCTTTGTATCAAATATTATCTTAAAATTAGTTATTCCATGCAAAATAATTTTTAATTTCAATAGATTTTAATAAAATTATTCAGTCTATAGCTGAGAATAGAATATAGGCCAAAACAGCCACAGGGAGGTAGTTTTGTATCAGACAGGAAGATGAAAGAGAAAGCAAGAAGGAATATCAGAATGGATATAAATACTGATATTCATTAACATCAACTTATAATGCAGCTCTTGTGAAAATAACCATCTATAGTAATTGCAAAAATGTAAAAATATCAATACTTTTATAAGTATTTCCACAATAAAAAAGCTTGGGTTCTCTAAGAATAAACACAATACCCTTATTACTTGTCGATATATGTAAACTTATTTATGCTTGGCTATAAATATGTAAAGAAAATAATATGACCAATTTTTTATAAAATACAGAACACATGCCACAAAGAGATAACATACTTTTGTCTTAAAATCTCATTAAACTAGAAAATTAACTGTGTCACTGCTGTTGCAGGTATGAAGGTTATTTTCTTTTTTTTTTTTTTAATTTAATATGCATTAACTCATTTTGATTTTTCTAGGGGGTACTAAGTTATCTCAATTGCAAGAGCCTTCTAAAAAGACAAAAAGTTCAAGAAGAAGAGTTTGCTGATAACATACAAGAAAAAGTCTGTCATTCATGCTGAGAACAAATGTCAGCTGTCAACTTCAACAGTTACAGCCACAAGACTCGCCAAGTTAGTGTTGTGAAAATCGAGCAGCACTGAGAAGTCCAAGCTGGATGCAATATTCTGGTGCATTCCATGATATCTGTGGATTAGCTAGTTTAACTTTCAATTTTTAATTCAAAATTACAAACCTGGAGTTTCACATGAGACAGTGAACTACAGAAAGCACAGTCACACAAGTGTAGGATGGGCTGCAGAACAAGGCTATGTTGAATTCAAGATATTTCTATGAAATGCTTGGCTTCTACAAACCAGAGCAGAATTCATAAACAGAATTTAGCTAGGAAATTTCCAAATTATTCTTATGGTAATTAGGCTCACAGCTTGAGAGCATTCCAACGTCTTTGACTTAAATTGAAAGAAATGCTAGAAGAAAAGTTCATCTTCATTGGATATAGTCCTATACACATTCCATCTAGTAGAAATAAACAGTAATCATTGCTTTATAATAACAACTCTGTTTTTGTGCTAAATGTTTTTATCTTATGAATTGCTCTTGGGTTTACTGTAAGAGTTATAAAAAAAAATAATCCAGTTTACAAGATGCATCATTCTGAAAGGTCATACAGTGAGAAGTACTCCTTGTCATCATATGTTCAAAATTTTGTTTGAAATTAACCTTCTCATTTTAAGTATATTATTAAAATTCACAGAGAAGACCATCAAACTGCTGGCATTTTTCATCTCAAAATTCAGCTGAATATTCTAAAAACAAAAAAAACAAACAAACAAACAAACAAACAAAAAACCAAAACAAAACAAAAACAAACAAACAAAAAAGATAAACTATAATCTTGACTATTTGCTAACTGAGATGTAAAAACACAGTTTGAGTCTCTGAAAATTATTTTAAAATCTCAATCATATTATTAGTTACATTTTCTTTACTGGGATCTGTTTTAAGTCACAATTTATCCCCAAGTTTATCCTGTGGGAGACAGCACAGACTACAAAGTAGCATAGTACGATTGTCTTCAGACATTAAAACTACAGCAAAGCAAGAATTGAATTGGAAGTAGAAAAATTAATCAAAGTCAATATGAAAATTTTAGAGATTATATCACTGACATGAAGAGTCATTTAAATGCCCCCTGCCCAAACAAAACAAAACAAAACCAAATTATTTTCTCTTGTAAAATAGTACAAGTAGCTAAATATATATCAGCTTAGCTCACAATAACACTAAATCAATCAAGGCATATTTCTCTTAATGCGATTTCATTTTTTTCCCTAATATTAATGTGAAAGTCATTTCTTCATGAGAGAAAAACATGTATTCTGAAGCTCTGGCTGCTTACCAAAGAATGTTGAATCTCAGCCACTTTTCAGGGTCAGAGGATAGTACTGAGTTACCACAGAGAAATAAGTAGCTGATATTAGTTAATATCTTCACAAAATCTATGGCTTTACTTTGAAAGACTTTGGTGTTTGTTCCTCCAGTGAAATATTAAAAACTTTATCAGGTGAGATGTGTCATTTGGAAAAGAGTTTACAAAGTAGCCCGGCAAACTTTTTAAGAAAAATTATTTAAAAAAAAAAGAAAAAAAGAAAAAAAAGAAAAACAGTGATACATTTTTACTCATGTTTTGTAAGCTTCATTACACCTAAAATGAATGTTTCAAATATCACATGAAACTCAAGCGATTCTGCAGAATATACATACATATATCTACAAGAGCAGCAGAATTTAGCCCACTGTGGCTACAATTCCAGGTGAAATAGAAGTTGCCTCTGATTCTTATCAGGTCAGTTAGTCCTTATCAGGATAGTTAGTCCTACATTTTTGTGCAATGCATTACACTGAAATTTGTTTCATTGCATGCTTGTGTTGTAGTTTTAAGTAGATAATTAGATAGATATGGAAAGCCAAGAGAGCTGCAAACAGTCCAGAAAGACCAGAGATCACCTTCAAACAGCTTCATCTCTGTAGAAGAGGCTGAGGCTCTCATAACTGAGACATGTTTTCCTAATATATATCCAAGAGAAGGAGAAAAAGGCTACTTGGAAACTATGAACAATTTAATTTTATTCTCAGCTCTACCCTCCACATTCCACTGTAAATATAACCAGAAGCTTAGAGAAGCAGTAGCTAGCTTTGTTTCAAAGTTAGTTTCCCTGTGTGTCTTCCAGCTGCTATTTGGATTTTATATCCACTTCAGAAAAGCTCCAGGGCAATAGGCATTTTAATAGCCCAAAGAACACTTAGTCTACTAGTGGGGTGCAGTTACAAAGTCAATTCAGTTGAGATTCATTGAATCTGAATGAAGAAAACACAATAGGAAACCTTACTGGTAGCTAAAAACAGCTACACAAGAATTAAGTGTAAAACCAACAAGTCCATTTGCTCATCCTGACTTATCATTGCTTTTCTCATAAAAAATAAAGGAAAAAAAAAAGTTTCTATGTGATTAGGGTATGACAAAGATAGAGAACAGTCCTCTCTCTCCTCATGCAAAATCAGTTTATTTCCTATAGTGCTGATCTGTAAGCCTTTTAGTTTAGCTCTGGTAGGGCCAAGGTATAAATTAAAGAGCTTCTTCTATTAGAGTGATGTTTATTTCACTTCAGGAGAGTCCAGTTTGACTGGCTTACTTGGCTGTATAAAGTATTGGTGAGATGCGTATCCCTGTACCCAGAAATAAAGGCAGCATCTTACTGAAGAAGTGCATAATTCCAAGCTGTGTGGCAACATGTGTAATTAATCAAGCTGTTCTAAAGTGCTTAGAGTGACAAATATGAGTAGGTGGAGAGGTTTGATTTTTTTTTTATTTTTTTTTATTTGGTGAATACAAAGATTTAGAAAATTGGGATAAGTATAAATTCTTGTGTAGAGTTTTACAAAAATAGACCTGTAAGGGTTTGGAAATTTAGCATTTCAGTACAAAATATATGCAACAATATTTTTAAAAATACATTTTTATGAAATGTATTTTTACTTGATAATGGCTGGTGCGTTTCTTGTATTCTGATTGTAATGTTGACAGGCAGTTCAGATGAACAGCTCAAAGTTTGTTTTAAAAATGTATTTATGCTATAGATTCTGAGAAAAAGGGAAGGATCATTAACTGCCTTCGTTATCATGACTGGTTCATGCTGTGAATATGTGAATGAGTCTTCAAATGTGCTATTGCTTATACTGTGCAATTTGTTTTTTGGTCCGTATAATATTCTTGTAATTTTCTTTGCTTCAGAAGATCCATTTTCTAAATGTCTCTTGTTTTGCTTTGAAGATATGAAAGATAATGAAAATGATGGAAATACTTTCCACTGTTTAATTACAAAAAAACCCCCAAACCTTTGGACAACTACAAAAACAAAGGAAGAGTGAACAAAAATCCCACAAGAATAGTGCTGTATTCTACAAGCCCTGCTTATAAAAATTATGCATTGCTGCACACTGTTATATATTCCTTAGCAGTTAGAATTAGTTTTGCTTATATTGAATACATTGAATATGATTTATTATAAAGATATTTTATAAGCAACTTCACCAGAAACAAAGTACTGGGGATTGATAATAGACAACTTTCCTAATGGAACAAATAATATTTTAAAAGAAGGAATTCTTTTAAGTATCAATTCCTCAGTCGTATTTGACAACAGCTCTCTGTATGTCATACAGAATAATTAAAACATTGGCTGGCAAGGGTAGGGAGGGGGCTGGAGAGACAGACAAAACAATCAAGTATTCTTAATAGCTACAACATGTAACAATATTAAGGACATTTTGAAAGCAAAGTGTTTCTTTTTAAATGCCTTTACATTTAGTTTCCAGTATTTAATTCATTCTGTAACAGGTAGCAATGAGTTTGGTACTGTTTTCAAAACAAAATTCTATAATAATTTCAAAAATAAAAGATAAAGGGAAGAGATGAAGCCAAGAGAAAACAAAATTTAGAAAAAAGTATATATAATTTAAACAACACTGTTCCCATTTTTACAATTGACTTTCTATAACCTTAGTCTCAACAAAGTGAATAAGGGTGCCTTTCTTGCTGCCCTGCCTATCTAGGCACGTCTTGAGATCAGGATATGATCTGACATTGCTGACTCTTCAACATGAACTTCAACATGAAACTGCTGTTATTTTCTGAACCCCTTCCTGAATTTCTCCTAGTCTTCTTCCAGAATTAAATTGTACAAAGCTTTTGGAGACTCTGTCATCCTTCACCTACAAAAAGAATAGAAACTGAAAAGCCACTGTGCCTTCAGACACAATAGCTTTTAGCAGCCTTTGAAGTCAAAATACCTTTTAGTGTTGTTCTGATGAGCTTCATTCTTATTATTGATATGACTTTTTAACTATTCTGTCTTTTGCTTCTATTCGTCTAATAAACATTCAATGAGAAACAGTGGCACAAGACCCCAAATATCTATTAAATGTCAATCTTCATACTAGCAGTCATATTCCCATCAATCTCATTTTAATCTCTTCCCTTAAACTCTTCTTCCCAGTGTCAGCTGAGGCAGAGGAGGTTCTCCTTCCAGTTCCTCTGGAGGCTAGGACAAGTTCTTGGAAGAAAACAGGAGAGTACAGGATGTCTAGAGTTCCGAATCTGCAGGTCTTTGTTTTGTTGCCTGGCTGTGTCTAGCAAGGACCCTCCAAATCAAGGCTCAGATTGAATTTTTGGGGCAATTTATTCCAGGAACTTCTTACAAAAATCAAAACTTTACACTGAACCTGATTTGGCTGTTTTAGCCCTACATAGTCATCAGCTGGGGTTAAACCAGTGCAATTCATCTCAGGCCACGGCGAGGCACAGCCCCTGTACTACATCCCTCTGATGGGGGCAGAAATCATATTTACAGGGCTACAACCTGTGTCCTGGCACTGATTGACAGGTGAAATCTTATGCAATATTCCTGCATAGTAGGAATTCTGAATATTAAAAGATGGATTTTTTTTTTTTTTAAACATTACATATGCTGCATACAAGGTTAGGAACCTAGTTCTGGTCTTTTGTTGTGGTAGTAAAAAATCAGATTAATAAAGATAGATTAGTTTTCATAGACCCTTTCTCTGAATAAATTCCTACACATTTAAAGTAGGAAGAAATGATTTTTCAATTTTTATTGAATAGAAACTCTCCCACCTCCTAAATGAGTAATTTTGTGTATATGTGGTAAATTTGTAAAGAGAATTTCAGTCCTTTTTTTTCTGATTTATTATAAGGCATGGATCTCAGAAGGATGAAAGAAAACTAGAAAACTAAATAAATATAGGTGAGATATATGAGACCCATAGTATACTGCTAAGCAAAAGTAATACAAAACCAAAGCTAGCAAAAAATAATCTAAACAACCTCATGTGGACAGATTTTGAATTTAAAATATGCTCTAAGGGACAGAAATAATAATAATTAATGCTTTGCACTTACGCATGATCTATTATCTGAAGATCTTGAGTTCTGCACATCATTATCTCATTAAACCTTACAACACCCTTGTGAGGGAAGAAAGTGCTTTATTATAGATGTTTTACAGATGAGCAAACTGAGGTATTCAATTAGGAAAAAACATGGAAACTCAACAGCAATATTAACCCATATTGCCACATCAGTTAGAAAACAAATGCCATGATTTTGCCCATTAAGAATGAGCAGAAACAAATAAAGTGATTAAAACTATTCTCCTAAAAAGAGGACAGGCCTTCATTTAAAACACCCATTAGAGTTTAGTAGTTAAAAATAGCAGTTTGGAAGGACGGTTTAAGAAGGTAAAGACAGAGAAAGCATTGCCCAGAGAAGTTAGAGATGTTCTACTTTTAGAGATTTTAAAAAATTTACTGCACAAGATTCTGAACAACTTGAATACATCTCTGTTTTGAGCAGAAGTTAGAAAAATGAACTCCTTTCAGACCAAATTTTATGTGATTTGTTTATAATCAATATTAGACTTGAGATATTGAAATCTCAACTACATAACAATTTTTAATAAAAAGTCACCTATCATAGACATTTACAAACTATTCAAGAATAAAGAAATAATCTATCATAATTTTCACTCCAAGGAAAGAAAAAGTCACAGATTTCCAATGGGGCCATAGCCTCCTTTGGGCACATCTACCTGCTCCAGGACTGGGTCCTCTCTCCCTCTATGGGCTGTAGGTGGATCTCTGCGCCCCAGTTAACCTGCATGGGCTGCAAGGGGACAGCTGTCTCACCAGTGTCTTCACCACAGGCTGCAGGGGAATCTCTGCTCCAGCTCCTGGGGCACCTCCTCCCCCTCCTTCTCCACTGACCTTGGTGTCTGCATATTCTCACTCCTCTCTCTTGCTGCAATTGACCCCGCACGATAACTTTCTCCCCTTCTCAAACATGTTGTCCCAGAGGCGCTACAATTGTCACTGATGTGTTGGGCCTTGGCCAATGGCAGGTCTGTCTTGGAGTCAGCTGGCACTGGTCCTGATGGACATAAAGGCACCGGTCCTGATGGACAAAAACCTTGCCACACAAACCCAATATATGTCTTTTAATTTAAAACATTTAATTTAGGCTTAGATTTCTTTTCATCCTTTTGACTTTTTTAGCATTATAGTACACGTTTTTGTTAGACCTTCCATTTATCTGCTTTTTAAATAGCAATATTGAGATCTTCCTTTTGTTTACTACTGATATAAAACTACATATGTGCAGTGAGCAGTTTGATTATTGTTTGTTTAGAACATTTACAAGGATAGTGATGAATAAAGTGTGTCATGTAGAGTTTAATGACAGAAGGGACTGTCTCTCTGTAGACAAAAGGGCATTACAGTTCACTTAGTCCTTCTAGAAAGACATATAGCCCTGTTTAGAGCTACAGAGATAGAGAATACAGAGGTTCATTGAGGACTGACATATATCTTTATCACTAAAGAGACTGTTGCTGCCTTTTTTCTACATCAGAGAAGTTTACTTACGAGCTATGACATAACCCTCCATTATTTCTTCCTGATAAACTGAAGTCTTACATCTTTTACTATAAACTGTTTAATAAATTTTAGACATTCAGCACTGTCCACTCTAATTTTTCATCAGACTTTTTAAAAGGAGCATGCAGTGTGCTGTCCTGCCAATGTCTCAGGGATAAGGGAAACTGAATGTCCACGCTAAACAGGCTTGTCTAGACTAATAGACATATTTCTAGTAGACTAGAGAATTTCATTACAGTATGGCTATGTAATGGAGACACAATGCAAATAACTTCTTTTAATCATGCTAAATCCAACTCCAGCATTGGCTACTGGCATTATTTAAGCTTTGATATGATATACACTTCTAGCATGCCCCCTTTCATTATAGAGAATAAATAAGGGAAAAGAAGTTGCCATTGTTTTAATGTTTTGAAGCAGATGAACCAATATTTTTAACAAAAACAGGAGTTGTTGCTTCTTTAAAATAATGAGACAAAATAGCGCAATAGATCACACATTAAAAAATTATATCCTAAAGTTAGATTTCTAAAATATAACTTCCATGATAAAACTTGAGCTTCTAAATTACACAGGTACTTTTGATAATTGCCTTTTTTAAACACCTTGGGATTAATCTGTTTATGAATTATTCATGGTAAAAAGAAGTTTACCTATGATAGACTGCTCTCTTAAAATTGCTATTAGCCCAAATGTTAAGGCCATAATTCCAAAAATGCCTCTCTCCTCACCCTAGAAAAGAATTCAGGTAGGAACAGAGGAAATAAGAAAGATTATTAGTTCTGAAGAACTTTGAAGCATCTACAAGAGCAAATGGATATATTGGGTTTAGATTATGGGGGAGTGGGGGGGTTTCAGTACTGCTTTTAAGAGTGTCAAAGTTTAATGCTAATGTTTCTCCCAAAGTATTAAGAGTAAGTGAAAACAAGTAATGAAGGGAAATATAGGGTAGTGCAATGAATGCAAAATTAGAATTCAGAGACTTCATAAATAAGCCAAAATCTCTCCTAAAAACATGAAGTAAAATATTTTCAGGTATCAAATTTTAAAATGAACCCTCAAATGAAATTATTTTCTTCTCCTTCTTCCTTCAACATGTGTTTATTTTTCTTACAATTTTCCTCAGGTGCAGGTCAAAATTGGTTGTAAAGAGCCAGAACATTTGGCGGACAGAAAAACTTCTATTTCAGGTATCTAATATCTAAAAGTTTTTATTTTTAACAGTTTTATTTTTAAAAGTGTCACTGATAGGGAACCATACTCCAATGACAAAATTACTGTGTAGTCCCATACGAAATTCTAGACACAATCTCTTCTGTTTCAAACTAGAATTACAGATTTTTAATAGGATGAAGTGATTTCTTTTTTCATCCTTTCCATTAAATTGTCTTGAAGCTTTTAAAGACTGGTGTGTTCCCCAGAGATACATGTAACAACAGAAACAGAAAGGAGGAAAACTTCCCTTCCTGAGGCCCCAAAGTGGAGATAAAAAGGACATTTTACATCTCTACTGTTTAGTTTCTGATAGATAAGTAAATAATATTTCTCAACTAAATTAAAATTCTTAAAATAAAACTAGAGTATTGAAAATATAAATGTACAGCCTTCTATACTTTAGATTATCTTGACTAATAATTATCATAAATAATTTACATTGTATATAGATATTTTTAGCTGATTATGTGTTCTTATAGGTAAGCCCAGACTTCAAGATATAACCATCACTTCTACAAGTTATGAGATCACTGGTGGATGAGATTAAGATTCTTTGATAATTCTCTTTGTTCCCATTTTTCTTATTGTTCTTTCTAGGATAACACTGTTAAACTGTATAAAAGGAAAGCTACAGCACTTCTACAATAGAACAAACAAATAAACAACAAACCATATCCAGTCAACTTTCTTTTAAATGAGTTTTGTCACTGCAGGAAAGAATAGAGGAAAAGGCTGATGTGACAGGAAGGTCAGCCTCATGTGTCAGTACATATTACTTCAAATAAAGTCATTCTCTGTTTTCAGTTACAAGTGTTGTATAATGAAACTAGGGAATCTTTGCATTACTTTTAAAATAGAATTCTATTGAGGGCTAGGAGTTCAGCTTAGCTTGCTTCTGACTTTGAACAATCTACTTTTTAGTAAAATAAGTTTTTGGTTAATGATCACATGAATAGAATAAGAAGTAAAAGGTAATTTAATTTACCATTCTTCTATTTCATTGTTTGCTGCACAGCAGAAATTCCTTTTCTTCTTATTTTAAAATGAGTTATGGCTTGATCTAAACCCTTCCGAAAACATAACCCTTGCTTTAGAAAAAAAATAAAGGCAAGTTAAATTCCATTTCATTTAGTAACAATCAGAAAAATAGAGGCCATTGTACTCAATTTCAGCTCCCTCTCATGATTGAACAGAGGCTTAGAGGCTTAAGGTACTTTCCAGGAAATTATATAGCAAGACCAAATCTAGTATATAGATTTGGCACTGCAAGAGATGAAAAAGCTTATAGATAGGTAATGCAGTCTCTTACAAATCTTGGAAGAATCTCCCTCATTTCTATATAAGGCTGATATAGCCCTTTAGGTATTTACTGCTGTTTGGCATAACAACAGTAATTTTATCATTTTTAGGTAGAGATATTTGACCTTGCTCTAAACATCTAGATCTTAATATATAAAGATGCAGTGAGATAAAGCAACCAAACAAAATTAGCCTTATCTCAAGGGGTGTTATTAATGACTCTTTACTCATATTCAAAAAATTCTTGACTATATAAAACATTCTGCCAAAACAAAATAGTCTAATTGTGGAGGTAGCTCATAACCAAGATTTATAATGACAACCACATAATGGGTTCATACTAAAAAGAAAAAATTAAACTACTGAGCAGCGAGAGCAAAAGAAACAAAGCAGTACTGCAAACAGAGATTACACTGAAAAGAGCATTTGATATTTATAAAAACTTGATAGTTTTTAATCCCAAGCAGACGTCAGTCCTTTTCACATAATACTATGACATTTTATCTGACCATAGCATTTTCTTTATTAGATATCTTTTATTGACTTCACAGCCATAAAATAGAGCTAAATGCGATATCTATTTAATAAATTTCTGTTTGGTATAGAATTTGAAAAAGCATAATCTGAATTCCTAATTTTGAAGCAGTAGCAATTAAAAAACTTTTTATGATCTGTCATTTTAGCTCATAATTCTTCCATAATCCATATAAAATCAGATGAGTTTACTAGTTGAAAAGAAAATAACTCTGAATTCTGGCACAAATACAACTTTACCTTTTGCAGGTTGCTACAAATATATTTAAAAAACGTGTTTCATATACTGAACTTTACAAAACTCTTCCAATATTTACAATTCAAACTAATTGCTAAGTATGCAGAATTAAATGAAAAGTTTGCTTTTGTCACTATTATTACACACTTGTCAATTAAAGTAATACTGAATGGATGTTAAAGTGAATGGAAACCTTAATTTTACTTCTTTTCTTTTTATAATTTCAAACTTGAAAAATGCTTTACACATTTTAAAACTGAGTAAATGGTAGGGAAGGACAACGGTCACAAATCCAAACTTTGCAAGACACTGCATTCCCCTTGAACTGATGATATCTCAATGCAAAAGAAGTTTATTAATATCTAGAGATTACACTGATTTATAGGAAGTTAAAAAGTCAAACCAAATCAAAAGACTGGTATATTTCATCTCAAATCAAATTAGAATATTTCACTCTTGAGTCTGTGGCTTTTAAAAGTCATGTTCTCTACTGTAATGAAAGATAACTGTGAAAAAGAGATACTTCAAAATGTTATTGTCTGCCTTTATTCTGTTCTTGATTCAGTGTGACAATTTCTGCATATCTTCAAAATGTTCATGCTTTCCTCCTAGAATAGATCTTCAGAAAGTCACCCAGTCCAATAAATGGCCTCCATAGGTGAAACATGAGGGTTCTCATACCAGGATATGGTGTGACACTGGTACTGCAAAAAGGCAATAATTGTGCCGAATGGGGAATCACCTAGAGCAGGATGATAAACATGGATGACCATGCCTTGAATTCATTTCATCTCTAGCTATCTGCTTCCAGTCTGTTCAAGTATAAAGCCTGGAGTCCTTTACTGAGAATCAATACATCTACTCATCTTTCAGGTTTTAAGTGACAAGAGATTGACAGGCATTATGTCAGAGCACTGAAGGCACTAACAGGCTTTTCTGACCCTGCCCAGCCTCTCTGCTGCTGCTTCCTCTAGTCCTTTGCCATGGGTCCAGGAGCCCCATTTCATCCCAATCCCTATTGTACTGGTGCCATAGGAGAATCAGTCTCCAGCTGTCTCTCTGTGCCGTCTCCTGGATGGACTTCAGCCCTACACTGGAGATAGATGGACCCTTCAGCCCCAGCCTGCAGCCTTGTCTCCAGTCTTTCCTCTGGCTCCTGGATGGACTTTGTCAATGAATCCCAGACTTGGTTCATTGCTCAGTCTGTCTGGGTGGTTGTACCAGTCCCTTCTCCGACCACAGTTTTCATCCCCCATTTGTGGAGCAGTGTATGCACTGGAGTCACCTTTGCTGCTCTCTGACAGAGTATTCCTATTACTTTATAGCTTTATAATTTGAATCATAACCAATTACATGAAAGAACTTGATTTAGAGAGTTTCAGATCCTGAAGAAATTTACAGACATCTATTACCAGGAGAAAGTCTAGCCTCAAGATCATCAGATATCTTCTGAAAGATGCAAACCTTCACCTTTTTCTCTTCCTCAGTGAAAAAAGAGTACATAAAATAAGGTAAGAAAATGTGGAGATTGAGACAGAAAATTAATGGCTTTTTAGCCTAATAATTAAAAAACAAGTTAGAGAGAGAACTCTAAAGTTTTTGACAAAACCTGTGCCTTTGCAGGAAATCCATGAACAAAGACCTAACTGATGTGAGTCATCTAACTGCAAGGCTACAAAAGCAGTCTTCACTTTGTTTCTCAGGTTGTTTCTCTGAAATCACATATTAGGGTTGATGTGCCCCTATTTTGACTGAGTCTTGCTTTACAACTGTTACAGAATTTAAACCTTGTATGGATTCCTTATAGAATCACAGAATGGTTTGAATTGGAAGAGACCTGAAAGATAATCTAGTTCCAACACCCCTGCTATAATTGCCACCTATATCCCAGTGATACTATGAAATTTAAGCAATATAAGAATGGAATTATAATAAAAGAAAAAGTTGTTTTGCACACTAACTGAACACTCGAGGTGGAGCAGTTTTAAGACGAAGCCAAAAGATTCTCACTTCTCTAAAGACATTCCGGGTTAGCCTCTTACCAGTTTACACCTACAATGAGCATTCCAAACACTACATACCAGGGTGTACTTCAATGTAAAAGGTTAATAAAACATATTAGTTTTAACATGCAGTATAAATTACCACCTTTTCTAACAAGTCATCTATTACACGTGATATAACAAGTTCAAAATAGCTTACAGTACCGAGTTATTTTTACATGAAAAATTGAGGTTCTTAATATTATGTTGTAATTTTGAATTGTTTTCTGTGCATTTAGATATGAAATGTAGTGGTCTGAGAACTCTGTATCAGTAGACTCGCAGAAAGTAGGAAAAACATACATTACAAAGACAGAGCGGAAGAGAGAAAAAGGGCATGAATTTTATAATGAATTTTTTTCAGAACAGCAAATTGTATTTACTGATATGCTGATAAGCATGAGGAACTCGAGTTTAGGAACAGAGCAAAATATATATGCATGTAGATGCTATTCACGCATATACAGCCCTATGGGTGCAATCTTTTCTAATGCATAGGAAAAAATAAGGATTTATGGAGAAAGGTGCTCCTTTTCTCAAAAGGCCCCCTGTGAAATTATAAATTGTGCAACATGTATATCTGTAGATAGAGAAGCGTGGAATAAAAATTACAAAACAGACACTAGCTCCAAGCAACATCAGCTAGCAAATCATCCACCTAAGATGCAGTGGTAAGGACATAATTTCAAGCTACATTGAATATTGCATGGTATAATACAAGCCATTTTGAAAGATAATTAGATGCATAATTTCCTATACAGACTGCATGAGAAGTCCAATCAAACTAAATTTGCTGTTCTAGTGACACATTTTTGCTATCCTTAATGTCACTTTGCTGTAATTTTTTCCTCCCATTGTGTTATTTTTTCTGATGAGGAAGAGTGCCATGAACCATGAGGTACCTCTTGCACAAATCAAGATATCAGAACAACAGCTATGAAACTCGTTTACAATAAAGCTCCATAAAGTTTGAAGAAGAGATGGTAGTGGGCAGACCCATAAATTCATATTTGTAAGACTGTCTCTCACTTTTCTCATTTGCCTTACATATATTTTAGTTTATAAAAAAGGCAGAAATTTCATGAGTTACAGATGATTGAGACATTTATAATCCCATGTTAGTGATGCCAGAACGGAAAAGGTCAAATATAACAACAAAAAAGATTCTTTTATCAGACTTCCAATTCCTATCTCTTCAATATCTTTTTCTGGTAGACTTTATTATAAATTCTGGGATTAAATAGTGTAAAAATTATGTCATTCCAATAAATCAACCTATTGTTTTAAACCAAATCTTTAAACCTGTTTTCTCTCTCTCACATGCATGCATACTCACATACTCATAGAATTCTTCTCAAATTACGTTCTTCTTGTTTGTGGTGATAAATAAACTTTAAACTAAGCATAGTTAATTAATTTCAGTATTCATTACCTTCATTAGAGCTTTCAGTAATCTCAGTTATAACTTTCACATAAGTAAACCTGCACATGCGGACTGAATGTCATTTATCTCTATGTCCTGTCTACTTCTGTTGCTGTTCAGTGATTTTTTTTTCTCAAGTTGTTGTTGGTGGTGGTGGTGGGAAGTTGTTTTGTTTCGTTTCCCTCCGCACACAGGTACAACAATAAAATTACATTATTTTTGAGTTTTACTAGACTGGGTCTTCGGATATCTGAGCTGCCTCAGTCACACAACAGAATCCACTGTTCAAAACTGTGTCTCTCCCTGTAAGCAGGAATCAGACAGTCTGTAGCTTTCAGAGCACCAGGCAGCAAGTTATGAAAACAAGTCAGTAGGAAAGGGAATTGATTACTCCTCAGATTTAAGGGTTCCTGTGTTGAACTGAGATGTCCATACCAGAATGTGCAATACAAGTACTGAAGTCATCCCCTTTTTTAAAAAGAAGCATATACTAGGTGTATGCATTATACAGTTTTATAAGGGTTAGGGTTAGGGAAAGGGAGAGATACAGCATCATGTCTCTTGTCAACAAAAGATGTTTAAGCTTTGACTGTTGCAGTAGCAAGCCCTGTACAACAGAGTGTACTCTGAGATTCCTGTACTCTGCTTCCTTCTGGGAATGAGCAGCAACAAACACAATATTTGAGAAAGAAAAATGGAAAATACAAGCTCGTGGCTGACGAGTTCACGAGTTCACACAGGGTTTTGACTACACCTGTTCTAGCTAACACCTGTTTCAAGTACAGTACAGAAACATTCTTCTGAACAAGGGTTGAAGGCAAGTTCATCCTCTCAGTGGGAACACATCAGTGTTAGGCTGCTGAGGAGCACAAACTCTCTTGCAAGCTTTTTCTCACATCTATGAACCCTGAATCCCTCACTGTTCAGTCGTATGGTTGCTACAGAAAGGGTTTATACATCTTGCTCAAGTCATATGCTAGTCCAATGAATAAAGCTTGGCATTGTTCTTAGTAGTGGGAGATGTAAGCTGATCAGGGAACAAAAACTTTGCACCCTTCTTCCTGCATGATTGTTCTAGTAAATAGTGCTGTTACAGAAAAAAATACTACTGCTCTATTTTTTATTAAACAACAATGGAACAGCCAGTTTTCTTTCTTTGATGTAAGTTTTCAGTCCTCATCCATCAAACTTATATCACAGAATCACAGAATATGCTGAGTTTGAAAGGACCTACAAGGATCACTAAGTCCAACTCTTCACTCTGCACAGGACCATCTGCAAGAGTCACACCATGTGCCTGAGAGTATCATCCCAATGCTTCTTGAACTCTGTCGGGCCTGGTGCTTTGACCACTTCCTCGGGAAGCCTGTTCCAGTGCCCAACTACCCTCTGGGTGAAGAACCTTTTTCTAATATCCAACCTAAACCTCCTGTCAGAGACCAGATTTGTATCTCACCAGCTTGTTTGATTGATGGTAAAATAAACCATGTGGTCCGTGTGTGGGAGGGTAAAAGGGCTAGGCCCAGGCTGGCAGCCAATATGGCCGTGTCCATGCAGAGCACATGGCAGCAAAGCCATTTGGCTGAGCTGTCAATAAGGTCTTCCTGGTGACCCACACCACTCCCCCAGAGCCTCTGGTTGGCTGTGACACCCCTCACTTTGGCTACGGGGACAGTGAGTGGCAGTGAGCCAAAGGTCCCACCTAGAGGGAGTGGCCACAACAGACAGAGTCTACAAACACACACGAGGTCTCTCTCCCTCCCTTGGCCTCTGCCACCTTGACCCATCAAGATGTGACCTTCACAGTGGTAACTATATTTTCTTCTCCTCTCTTTCTCTCTTTAATCTTTCTTCTTTTAATTTCTCTTTCCTTCTTCTTGTGGGCAACTTAAACACCTCTTTCTTGGTGTTTCCTGTATTTCACTTAAGTTGTGGGTGTTTCACTTAAGTTTTATGGAGTTTGTCTTTGCTAGGTGTGAAAAAGGTTACCTTACTATAACAATGCTTGCTAGTTTCAGTAATCTGTTGTAATGCTTTTGGGAAGTTGCATGTTATTTCTCTTTAACCCTTTTGGCTAAACCCCCTAATTTCTCACCAAATTAAAAAAAAATCTCTTAGAGAAAAATGTGTAGTTTTTCTCTGCACGTGAACTCAAGGTATCAAAGAACCATAGACTTTGCAAGGGTTAATGTGGGCAAAATTTCTTGAAGACTAAAGTAAAGGGTACAACTGGTAAAAGCATGGAGCTTCTAAACCAGGTTGTAACATCTCCCCTGACACAACTTCCTTGGATCCTGTCACTGGTCACCATAGAGAAGGGATTAGTCTCTGCCCCTCCTCTTCCCTTCACAAGGAAGTTGTAGACTGCAAACACAGAGTTACTATCGTTATACGGTCACAACTTCTGGGATTTAAACCCAAGATCTCCTATTTACTAGGCAGGCACTTTAACCAACTAAGCCACTGTGCCATGCACATTCCCAATGCTACTGTTTAATTAACAAATGAACATTAAAGCAGCTGAAATGTTAATCAGGGACTTGGCCTAGAAATCTGTGGCTTAGTCTTTCTGACAGGAACAAGAAAATTTGGTGGTTCATATGTCTGTCTAATGTCAAAATTTGTACAAGAATATTTTTGCCAATAAGAAGACTGCGCAACTTAAATTTTTTTTAATTAATTTATTTCTTGCTATTAATTTCTGCATCAATTTGCAACCAATACCAAATACACAAACACATAAATATCATTAAAGGTGAAAATTTACACCACCAAAGACTATGGTTTTATACAGAAAATACTGAGAAATACAGCTCAGTGATTCACTCCATAAATCACTAGATGTATCCTATCCCAAAACTGGCAATAGTTGTTCTTTCTTTATTCTGTTTGCCTTTGTTTATAGACTTTGCTTCTATGTGTGTGACATTCCTGTCAGAGATACTTTGTACTAGAGGGAAACTACTTCTACTTCATCTGATGTACTATGCTAGTTTTCTGCTACAGAATGTGTTAAATTGCAATCATTCATCTAGTACTGCATTTTCAGTTTCTGATACCTAACTACATCTTAATTATATCCAGCAAATGACCAGCTATAGAGTATGGTTCCTTATCACCAGACACACAGAAGCAGGATATCTTTGTACAAACATTGTTCTCTTCTAACACCCCTCACAGGTCTGATTTGAAATGGCTCTCTGCAGGGAGCCTAGAGAGATGCTAATATAATTGTTTGCAATTTGAATGTAAAGAAAATTACTAATAGTTTCGTGCAGGCTGCTCATAAAATGGCTTCACTTCTTCATTCAGCATTTATGAATGTGTTCTGACCTAGTTTGATGTCCTGAGTTTTCAAAGCAAGGATTGTTACATAACAATACACTCAGTTAAGACATACTAGCTGAGATACTTGAGAATGTATAAAGCAATGTATAGTTTTTTCCTACTGGGGAAAAACCTGTAATACTGTGGCTAGCTTTCTGTAAGCTCAAGAAATTAACTGGGTATCATATGTCTGAATAAAGCATAGGCTGAACGGAGTGTGAAAGCCACTTGCCCCATTCTATGTCTGGAAATGAATGCCTTTTGAAGAGTCAACACAGGGGAGATACATTCTTTAAATATGCATGGGTGTAGCTCTAAGAAATAATCTGTAGTTTGATTTTCCTCTCTGCAGAATAGACACGATGAAGATGAACATTTCTTAATCTTACTGCTCTTCTGTTAAATGGCAATTGAAATAAGGACTCCTATTAACTAGTTTCTATTGAAAGAAGCAGTATGTGAGGTAGCATCTGCATATTTTCTTAATGCATCTTGTCTATTTACATTTACATGGGTGCATAAGTGGATGCACAGGTATGCTGTAGCATAGACAAGACCCTCTTGGTGAAATCCAAATCCAAACACCAATATCCAGTTCCTGAAAATTTGCTGTGTACAGCAAGATTAAAGCATACACAATATTTTCTTTCTGCAGCACACTAAAATAAAAAACAATGCAGGTATTCTTAAGGAAGAATATACGTGCATGTTAAATAATTCAAGGATATATCTGTAATACATGTTGGAACACAGAAGAAATGAAGAAATGATGAAGAAATGAAGAAATCCATGAGCTAGGTATGGTCTGAAATGCTAGGATCCAACAAGTCACAGACTGCAATCTCATGTATTTGCACAGGAGCACTACTAGACTTTGTTATAACACTTCAGGGGAGCAGGCAAGCTGTGCTTGGCCCAGGCACATGCATCAGCTACAGCCGTCTCTGATCTGGATGTAGGGGGAGTATCCATGAGATGAATCCAAGCCTACATGACACAGCACTTCTTTCTTTTACCTAATTTCATGCATATGCTTGTCTACACTTTCTATTTTCCTGTTTTGGGATTATTCTTTACAGAGATGCTTTCTGGGTTCAGTCATGCATGGCCATAATGAAAATGTATTAAGACGACTGGGGTTCACTACTGAAACAACAGCTATGCAGAGCTCTGAGTGCTACTAAAAAACCTGATTTGATTGTGTACTGCTAGCTGAGCAACTCATTATATTATAATGACAAATCTGTGCACCCCCTTCACCAGACTTCTGGATATGGAACATTACAAAATGTGTGATGACAATGGAAAGATACTTCTTCAGTCCTTGGATGTCAGTGAAAGAAAACTGGGTAGCTATAGTGACTACTACACTATTGATAAAGATCATGATGATAATATTAGAACAACTTCAAATGAAAGAAAAGCCTAGCATTTAATTTTGTGTACAATTCCATCTGATAGGCATCTGGTGAGAATACAAGCCACCACTCATCTTGAGAAATAGGCTCAAAAATGAAAATTCTATGAAACCATACTGGGTTTTGTTCAATGTTTATGTCATAAGACTGATATTCTTGTGAATTTGGTAAGAAACAAGGTTTGGGGAACTTTTAAGTGGGCTATCCATTCACTTCAGAGCATAAATATTGGAATTTTATGCCTATTTTTACTAAGCCTTCTATCTGCGTGTTTATTAGAATAACTTTAGTGAAAGAAAATAGAATTCCAGCAAACTAATCCATATAAATATTATAATAGCAATCTACCATGGACAGGTACTATAGGCAGATATACAGCATTTCCTATGAGGAATGTTTTCCACTAAGCCTTGTTCCTCTGTACAGACTTGTAGTGGTTTGAACCTTGTTTTCCCCAGAAGCTAACAGAAGTGGGAGACCCCAAGGGGTGGAAACCCCTGGAAGTTTTGAAGTTCTGCCCAATGGGCGCTCCTGCAGAAATGTAAACATACCACAACCAGACCGGAAAAGAAGAGTTGTAGTTTGGTTGTTGTTGGAGAGGTGACCATGTTGTAGAGCCACGAGGAAGGGGCTCTGAGCCCCTTGGGCCCTTTGGGGCCCTCCCAGCCCCTGGCTGGGGGCTGCAGGGACCTGGAACAGCATAAAGCTGGGCTAGGTGCCTGTAGTTATGCCGGGAGATGTTTTCTCCATGGGCACAGAGCAGCAGCTGACGCTGACCAGAGAAATGGTGGCAGAGAGCCAGAGATAAGAACCTGAACTGGAGGAGCAGCAGGAGCAACATGCAGCACCAGAGAAAGGACTCCTGGAAGGAGAGCCGAGAAAAAAGAGAGCCAGCAGCAGAGAGACAGAGTTTGGGGTAAGACTGTACCACACTCCCCCAAAACTCCCTTGAGACCCCTCTTGGAGAAGAGGGACATAGACTCCTATTTTGGAGAGCAGTTTTGGACATGCAGCACTAGAGAGAGAGAGGAGCTGAGAAGCTCAGAGCGTCCTGGAGCTGGACCGGGACGGCCAGATGGAATGCGGGGGGAGTTGACCTTGGCTTCCCCCCCCCTCGCACTGCTGCCACGGTGGCAGCCTGAGAGACAGGGCACAGAGACCCTGCAAGAGATACCAGACTGTCACGAAGACCCCCCTGCGTCTTCGTGATATGACGTGGTGATACGACCTTGTCTGGGGTTACGAAGCCCACGGAAGACCCCTCGGTTGTGAGGTGATGGGGCCGAGAGAGAGGCTTGAATACCTCCCTCGTGGATGCTGGCAGAAAGCCAGCTATCAGCTGCTGCATGCATGAGATGAAAAGAACCTGCTGCCTTAGAAGATACTCCTACTGCTGCTTAAGGACTGGAAGGGATCTGTCCTTCTTTCCCTCCTGGACTTTTATTTGGAGGAGAGAAGAGATCTGATCCACTGTAAATACTATATATCATGGTAGAGATAGTTGTAATCGTGTGTATAATGTGATATGGTATTTATTTGTACAGTCATTGTAATATATTCCCTTTTCCCCACTTTGAGTCTGGTGTGTTTTGTCTGGAAAAACCCATTTCACATTAGGTTGAGATGTGGGAGGGGGAATGGAGTTAGGGAATTGGATGTTGGGGCTATCTCAAACCATGACAAGACTTTTTTCCCCAGGCTGTACAATCCCCTCCCCTTCCTTTCCCCTTGCCTCGCCCTTACCCCTCCCCTTCCCTTCAGTTACTCTACTGAAAGGTCTAGCCTTAAGCTTTACTATATATGAGCATATACACAATGTTGAAAATTAAACTATTGAACTATAATATTAAAACTATTGGAATTCTTAACTACACAGAACTAAATAGACAGATCCTTTAATGCATGTATTCTGAACGCACTAAAAATATGAATCAAATTTGTGACTCCCTCCTGTGTGGATTTTTTTCTCCTATATAGTTATACACTTATTATGAGTGATGGCAATAATTTACTATCACTCTCTAAATTCTGTGAGTGGAAGAAGCATGTGTTTCCTGAATTTAATTTAGCACTGTCAAATTGAAAATGTACGTCAGTTTATAATAGATGCATCAGAGACTCCCTATTATGTGAATAAAAACCCAGCAAATTAATATTGGTGAGATGAATTCATGAATATTTACATTGTCCTTGAAATTGATTATGAGAAAAAATAATAATTTGTGCAAAACTTATCAAAGCAGACAGATGGAAAAAGATGATAAAATGTATTTTTATGAATATAGGTATATATTTCAATGCAATATAGTTTACAAGATACCACTTTCTTATTTTGTCTCGGAAACCAGATTTTCATTTCAGAATATACTGATAAACCTGGCAACAGTAAATGTCATGTTGAAATGCAAAGTCAATGGAAACAGTAAAAGAAATTTTGGAGCACCAAACATGCAATTATTTTGACATACAGCAAAATAAATATATTTTGAATGCTTCAAAGTACAACTCAGTGGTGTTTATCAGATGCAAAGTAACAGATTGAAAAAGTATATAAGTGGCTGCACTGTATGGAAAAAAATAGTTGCAAGGTGCGTTTAACATTTTTTTTAAAGTCTGTTTTTCTTGTAAAAGTCTGAAGTTGAGTATTTGATGACAACGAAATAAAACAGGAGCTTCACTTATACACACTTATTTGCTCCCAAGAATTTGGTAAGCTATAGAATTATGCAATGTATAATGCAAGTAATTAACATATTAAACATATGAAAAGAATATATAGTTGATGCTTAGATTCAAATTCACTTACAGGGGTTAGATTACAGAATGAATAAAAGTTGCCTAGTAAAATCATGAATGCATTAATCTGGTATTGGCACGTGAAACTGGTCGTGTTCTACAGACCTGACAAGCCCGAGGCTGAGTCTGTACATTAGCAGAACAATTGGATAGGGTTTGGTCAGGATGCATAGCTGTTGCTGTGGTGAGGATAGCTGTCTTTTAAAAAAAATATTACGTGTTGGGCATTTTCTTAAGAGGCCTAAATCAGCACACGTCTTATTGCTTAGTCACCTATGAATTGTTATATCCTTATTTGCATCCATTTCACAAACAATTCTCCTCTTCATATAATGCCTTGTGAGTCACACAAATTTTGTATATATAAGTATATGCTTTTTCCTGTTGTACTGAAAGAAATAATCTTTTCATATATATGAATGATATATATGAATCTTTTAATATATATATTAGATATGTCTATCAATACAGCAGGACATAAAAAGTATTAATTTTTATTTTTAAGCATGAGGTAGAAGCATCTAACTATGCATTTGTATCAGAAAACATATTCACGTGAAAAGAATAGTATTGGCAGAGAAATAAAGTGGTATAAACTGGTTGTCATTGAAAAGAAATAAGATTGGAAGCTATCAAAGTGATTGAGTTTCCAGAATAATTTTACAAAAGTCATAGAAAAAAAGCTTACTATTTTTAAATACAATTTCATTGGTGTATTGGGGCATGGCCAAGTTTTCATAGAAAGGATGCTGCAGGGGTGGCATCTGTGAGAATCTGCCAATGCCAGCCGGCTCCAAGATGAACCTGCCGCTGGGCAACGCTGAGCCCATCAGCGACAGTGGTAGCACCTCTGGGATAATGCAGTTAAGAAGACTGGAAAAAAACTGCTTTGCAATGGCAACAGGAGAGAGAAGTGAAAATATGAGAGCAAAACTCTGCAGGCACCAGTGTCAGTAAAGGAGAGAAAGTGCTCCAGGTGTCAGAGCAGATATTCCCCATGCAGCCCATGGTGAAGACCATGGTGGGACAGACTGTCCCCCTGCAGCACATGGAGGCCCATGGTAGAGCAGAGATCCACCTGTGACCCGTGGAGGACCCCACGCTGGAGAAGCTGAATGCCTGAAATAGGCTGTTACCCCATGGGAAGCCCATCCTGGAGCAGGTTTGCTGGCAGGAGTTGTGTGACCCTTGGGGGGACCCAAGCTGGAGCAGCCTGTTCCTGACAGACTATACCCCATGGAACAGACCAATGCTGGAGTAGTGCATGAAGAACTGCATCCTGTGGGGAAGGCTTACATTAGAGAAGTCATGGGAGAGACCCCATGCTGGAGCAGGGGAAGAGTGTGAGGAACCCTTCTGCTGAGGAGAAGGGAGCAGCAGAGACAACATGTGATGAACTGACCCCAACCCCGATTCTCTGTCTCCCTGCACTGCTGTAGGGGAAGGAAGTGGAGAATTCAGGGGTAAAGCTGAGCCCAGAAAAAGGGATAGGTGAGAAGCAGTCCAGTTTTAACTTAATCAGTGACCTGAATTACTCAGCATAATTTTAAGCGAAGTTATAATTTACTCCAGTCTCTGGGATACTTGCAGAGCTCATAACTACTTTTCTCTGCCTTTTCATGCCTTGACATTTCACTTTTTCTCAGAGATTTTTTCTCATTGTTTCTTCTATGTTGTCTTTTTGAACTACCGGTTATTTCACAGACTGAATTGGCTGACGGGCGAGTCCAACCCTTCATTTTAAACTAAGCTTTGTTCAAATTTGACCTTAACATCACCACTTCAGCACGTGATCTTTGAAGAACAGCATCTTGTCAGGCTGCTACTACAGTGTGACCCTCTGTCAATATATTTAAACTAAGTATATTCAAATTTTTAAAACCAAATTAGCATGCATGCATTTAGACAGATAAGGTGCATTTGTAATATGATTTAAAATGGCTACATTATAAAGTTTTTGAAAATTAAGGTTAATAATGAAACTGTGGAAAGACAGTTGAACACAGCAATAGTGCACAATGACTTATTAATATACAAAAGAAAATTCATGTTCTCTGTTCAAGTTACTATTGGGATCCAGTTTTTGAGAAGATGTGTTTTAGGATTTTTGTTATGTTATTGTACTATGTTATTGTATTATTCCCTTTCATTGTACCCCCATTTTCCTGTATTTTCCCTATGCCTTCGAATCCTGTGTCTCTATTGGCCAGTTAGTGCTGCATTGCAGTACCAACCTTATATGGCCATTTCTTCCCTATATGGTCGTAGTTTGCATACTCTGCCCTTGCTCCTCCCCTGTTACTCCCCTTGTTCCAGCATGTTCCAACGTGTTAATAAAGTGTTCCATTTTGCACCCTCCATCGGAGTGTCTGAACCCTCATTCCTATCGGGCTGTCAAGGATGCTGAGAGAGCCTGTTTCCCACAGTTACTAATTCTTTATCATTACTTTTTTGGAGTATCCCTGAAGTACAGCTTCATACCGTATGAAGTGGCATCTAATACAGGCTTCATCCTATCACTCTTTGTCATCATTTAAAAGGTGTGTCAGGAAAGCACATATTAAAACATCTTCACTTCTTCTCGCTTTACAGAAGCTCAATTTTAGAGAAATTATAATTCAAAAAATATATATCTGCAGTATTACAGCATGCAAGTACTTTAGTTCAGCAGGCAGCAAATCCAAATTACTCATATTTACCTACATAAAGGTTTCACTTCAAAGATAAAATGACAAGGAGTGTTCTTTTATTCTCTTAGCTCCCTTTCAAGGAGCTTAAAAAAACCCTTTTTCCCGCATTTTAAAAAATAGTATCTTTAAATGTAACAGCAGAAAACTACTAACAAAAACATGTTCCCTGAAGAGATACCAGTGCAGGTTAATTAATTCTATATTAGATAGATAGAAAACAACTGCTTCTTAACTCTGTCTGGAAAACTGCATGAAACTGCTGAGCTTTGCAGTAATTTTAAGAAGCAGATTCCATTTCCATTATGGAAATAGCATCAGAAAGAGTTCAGAAAGCTTTGTGAGAGACTCTGAGTTCATGTATTTACATTCATATTCTAAATAATTCAGCAAAGAGACTCTTCAAAATAAAGACAAAAACCTGATCACAGATAGAAATAAATCATGTAATTTCTTCCAAACTGGTTTAGTGGGCAAGAGGGGGGTGAAATAGCCAATCTGTCAAATTGTGGAGTAATTTAGGTTGGAAGGAGAGGGGTCATCTACTTCAGCCTCCTGCTCAAAGTAGATTTACCTTCAAAGGCAGATAAAGTTGTATAGGACTGTGTCAAGCTGCATTTTGAAAAACTCCAAGCATGACGATTCCACAATCTGTCTGGAAGCTCTGCTAAAACTTTGGACTAGCATCCCCTGCACTTTTGTTGTACATGTCAGAGAAAAGTCTGCTCTGTCTTCTCCATTGCCTGGAATTAAAGCCTCTCCTGCTTGACTTCTCTTCCCTGAGCTAAACAAAGCACCTTTGCATGTCCTCCCACATTACATATTCCACCTGTCTTAACTGCTTTAGTGATCCTCTAATGGATTTGCTTTCCTTTATGAACATATTTCTTGTACTGGGACGCAGAAGGGGACATATTACTTCAGATGTGGCCTCCCCTGTGCAATAACGGCTCCCCTCAGCCAGCTGGGAATGACCTTATTAATGCAGTTGTGCTGGGTCTGGATGGCATGGACACGATTTTCTTCACAGCATCTAGTATGGTGCTGTTTTGATTCTCTGACCAAAACAGTGTTGATAACACACCAGCACTGCTGAGCAGTGCTTTCACAGTGTCGAGACCTTTTCTTCTTCCTACTCTACCTCCTCAGAGAAGAGGCTGGAGTGTCAGGAAAGGCTGGGAGAAGACACAGCCAGTACAGCTGACCCCAATTGACCAAAGCGATATTTCATACCATATGACGTACTCAACAGTAAAAACTCAGAAAAAGAAGGTAGAAGTGGGGGTGGAGCATTTGTGGTCATGGTATTTGTCTTCCCAGCTAACCATTTTGTGTGCTGAGGCCCCGATTTCCTGGAAGTGGCTAAACATCTGCCTGTGAATGAATTTCTTATTTTGCTTTGCCTGCACAAAACAAGTTCTTCCCACTGTTTCCTTTCTGATTCTCTCTCCCCATTCCCTTGCAGGCGAGTCAGCCAGTACACATGAGGGGACTTAACTACCACCACTGCAACCTTCTGCGCGTTTAGCCTTTGTCACCACAAGGGTGCAGTCCTGGCTCATTTTAATTGGTTCATCGAGACACACATCGAGGACCTTTTCGAGGACCTTTTCTACAGCACTCTTCCCCAGCACGTCAATCCAGCCCTGATGCAAGAGGTTGTTCTTTCTCAGGGGCTGAACTTCCTGCTTGTCTTCACTGGAGTTCATGAGGCTCCATTTGCTCATTTCTACATCTTTGTTAGCTCACCCTGACTGGCAACACTTCCCTCTATATATCCCTCCATATATCATCCCCCAGTTTGTGGTCATCCAGGAACCTGTTGAGGAGTCAGATGCAGTGCTGATCCCTGAATTACTGGAACAGGTCACTCAGAGAGACTGTGACAAGTCTGCCAGTGGAGATTTTCAGCTCTTGACTGGACAAGACCCTCAGCAACCTGATCTAATTTTCAAGTTAAATGTGCTTTGAGCAGAAGTTTGACATTGATAACCTCTTGAGGTCCTTCCACAGCCTTAAATATTGGTACAAACAGAAAATACAGGAGAAAGCCTACCTTTTCTCAATTTTTAAAAGTCATATCAGATAACCAGTTACAGAAGGAATAATTAACTATTTCCAAAAAGAATCATCAACTTTTTCCAATTTTGACAATGCTTTGATTACACATCTGATAGGTTGTATTGTCGTATTCATATACGAGTGATTTAAAAGAGGTAAGACTTGGCAAATCCCTGTTTTCTGAAAGAAAAAGTGTGTTTTCTAACAGAAAGGTAGAAGTGAGACTCCTTAATCATTTGAGAAAGGCCAGATATTTCAAACACTACTGGAATTCCATTATATGGTGATGATGAACATCACACTGTAAAACAAATCATGTTATTTACACAGTGCTGTCAGCAGGCTTTCATTCCTTCAATTACTTCCTAAGTTGACCCTAAAGATTAACATGTTCTGTGTATAACTGTCACAGGTATACCAGAAATTTTTAAGCCTCTCTGTGTCTTCTCATCATGAAACAAGCTTTTCAAGTTAAACTTTCCTTTACAGGTTAGTTTAAAATCATACCCAAAGCCATGTGTATAAATTTTTGTTCCTCTTCCACTACTCAGAGATTCTAGAGTGATGGCTTTATTCATGAAAGAAGGGTACTTATAGCTCAAAGGATATTCTTTGAAATTCTTTGAATGGCTCAGAGATTGAGCCATTCTCGATCTCTGAATTAATTGCCTAAATTGCACACTCTCTTATCTTTGCAGTCCTGTTCCAGTGCAATAGAAACCCAGGGCAGTCTAAGTTGAATTATAATTTCATATCTATGCACACCCATACAAACACACATGAAGCCTTAGGAGAGAGTTCATATATAAGAAGATAAAATTAGTTGCTTGCAGTCAACTACATTTTCTGAGACAAAGCTGTTCCAGAAGTTTTCAAATGTGATTGATTTAATACAAAGTAGACATTAAAAATTACTAAATGAATCATTCACTAAAAATACCTCTTTTCCCCTGCTTACTATGCAACTATTGCATTTATCCATGACTATTTCAGAGAAAGGTAGTTCAAGCTGAATTATATTAATATCATCTCTAGTTAAGGACCTCATATTAGGCACTGACAAGATTGCTATAAGGGACCCTCCACATGCTTCCAGTTTCTGATCTTATCTATCAGGGTGAAAGCTTTAGTGTGGGATTCACCTCATCTTCCTGAAGATGTCTGTAATATTATCATTACCATGTCAGGGAATTTCAGTGGCAGCTAAAACATTTGTTTCTTCTTGAGTCAGTCTGGAATACAAACAATTTTGTTTCCAATACACTGTAAGACAGAAAAGATGCCATGGAGCTTGATACTTGCAGTTCTCACTGTGGCTTAAAGAAATGTTTGCCCATAATCTGATTAAAGAAAATGAAAAGCTTTTAACTCTTGATGTGAAAAGACCTGCTCTATTTTATATAATGTAAAAAGTCTGAAACTGTTCATGGTTCACGCATTTAAGTCAATACACTGATGTTAACATGACAAGTCTTTGATAACCTTCTTTTACTTCACCATAGTACTTGAAAGACCTAAGTGTCTTTCTCCAGATCAAAACAAAAATTATTTTACAGTCCAGTTGCCTGAGAATGAAATTTGTAGGAATGAGTTCAAATATTGTGAGTTACCCCTGAATTGCCTTGGCATAATTTATTGCCAATAAAATTAGGAACAAGAGCTTAAGGATTCACAGATTTATGCACATAACTTTTATTTGTCTTGGCAGGATTAGGAAAGCCATATACACTAATATTACCATAATATTCTGTACTTTTGTTGATAGAGTATGAGTTTGAATGCATTGTTTTCTATTTTTCTTTGCTTACAACTCCCAAGACTAGAGTCTATGGAGAGAGAAGCTTAGAAGTACAAGATTCAGTGCAAAAACCCAAACACAGAAATACAAAACACACACCGGTGATCTCAAAAAAACCCACCCTTGTGTGCTACCCACATTTTTTGCACATCCATGAATAAGGGCAGGGTTTTGTTTTGATTTGTGGTCTTTAGCTGATCTTCTGTTTCACTATGAGGGCTGAAAAGACCCTGCTCTTGGTCAGAAGAGGCAATGGTAAGAGTTGAGATGTTGGAATGAGAAAACTGGGAGCGGATACTGGCCTGGCTGTACCAGAACTGTTACTTGCACAGAAAATTCCTGGCAAGTGCACGATGGTTTCTCACTGAGCGACAGCCCTGGGGCAAATGTTGCAATATAAATAGTGATAACAGATGTGACCTATCTGGTAGACTACTATAAAAGCCAATCTTGATGTGAAACAAATACTCACTGTTCCTGCTTTTTTTCAGGTCAGTTGTAGCATTCCCTTCCATTTTCCTTTGTTTACCATTAAGAGAAACAAATAATCAACTTCAGTATAACTATTGCACCTATTCTGTTTTGCCTTTTCAATTTAGGAGTTATGTTGGGTCCTTCTTTTATTAGCACTTTGGAAAAAGAAGGCTGGGGCCCAGGGAAGGGGGAATCTTCTCCTGCTGGAAGATTTAAAAAGAAAAAATGTGCAACTCAGTAATTTCTTTTTATATAGAATGTATTTTCCAGATAATGGAGTGGAAAATATTTCTATTCTATTGGTCTATTTACTGTGTATATTTTTTCATGAAATTTGTGTACTAACATACTTTATATAATGTACAGTCAAATTTTCAGATCTTCACTAGGAAACAGTTTGGTGTAGAATGCACCAAATGATTAATTCACACCAGTGATGCTTATCCTTTATGCCTAGTACTCCTCCTCCATCTTTTATCTGTATTATCGAATTATTGTGTAATATTTGTACTGTCTTTAACATGCTCACTATTAAAAAAATCAATTAAATAAAATTAATTTTTCAAGTACCGCCTACAGGGTATTCTGTGAGAAATTACACCTTGTCTTCAGATTTTTTTTTTGCACTACTTGGCTAGTTAAAATGTTTGGAATTTTGTTTTCAATAAATGAATGTTTTAGTTAATGGATTAAATTTTAATAACTGACTTCTGAAATGAAGTTTTTAATTTTTTATCTTCTCCAAACAAAGAAATACTTCTTTCAAACAGGGAATGAAACTAAAGAGCTGGGTTGAGGGTTTCATTATCTTATGAGATATGAAATCTTATTCTTTCAACTTAGGTTTATTCTATCAGACTTTAAATACAATATAGTGTGATAAACCCTTGGAATTATAATTTTTAGATCATTTATAATGATTGACTGTCATACCTAAGGGGGGAAGGGTTGTTGTATTTTATTCCCTTTTTCCAGCATTGTTTTTGAAGAGATGTCTCTTTAACGACAAACTTCCCCGACGCCCCCACCCACCCCCCACCGGAGTGGGGATGAGAAAATCAAGGAAGAACGCAGGGAAAAGCGGAATTCACCCTCTTCTTCTTCCCAGGACCATGGGTGGTGGTGTGCCTGCAGAGTTCCGTGTCGCCGTTCCGCTCCCGAGCCGGCGGACCCCGAACCGTGCCGGGATCGAAGCAGTCCGGGGTCCGTCTGCCGCTGCTTTCCCTCGGCGCAGGCGGGGAGAGGAGGAAAGCGAAACGGATCCCTGCCGCCGGGCGGGACCGCGGCAGCCTGGGCAAGGAGCAGTTGAGTTCTGTGAATATTAATATCTTAATAACATTTATGAACACTGGACTAAACATGTTGGCAATTAAACACAGTGATGAAGTGATCATTGAAATTCAGCTAAGAGAAAAAAATTCACTAATAGGATAAAATCCATTTTGATTAATGTCCTTAGCATGTAGAATACATGAACTGTCCTTTCAAAAATATATGTAGCACCCAATTGTGAGGAAATATTGGATCACTAGGTTATTTTAGCTTTTTCATCATGGCTAGTTCACAGCTTGATTCATATTGGAAATAAATTTATTTCAAACTGGTCTTAATAAGGTTAAGCACCAATATATACAACTAAAAATTGAAACACTTTGGGAGAGTTTCGTTGTTTACCTCATTGTATTTTTATTTTCAGGTGTTTTATTTTTGCATAGAGCATGCACCTATATTGCAACTCATTATAAATATGTTTGTTTTGTTTATTAGATATGTTTATTAAAAGAAACTATATGTAACTGATATATATTGATATAGATATAAGGAATAATCACTTGAATGGCAACAAAGCTTTTATATTCAGACTCTTCTGCCAAAAGAACCAACCTCCAGTATATTTACCAGTAAAACTGGATGGCAAGACAGATCATTCAGAGGAAATCAGAAAGGGTGTTCTAGGGCAACAAGACCACAGTAATAGAAACAATTCTGTCTGCAAGCTGCAAAATATATAGGATTTAACTGATTTCAAATGTTATAAGGAGACTTATCTTTCCTGTTAATACACAGAAGCTTTTGACCTGTATCTAGTTGTGGTACTCACCCACTGAACCTGCTACATTCCCCTGAATGCAGAGCAACACTAGTACTATAACATTATCTGGCTCATAGTCTTAAATTTTTTATAAAAAATATTTTGCACTCAATTTTTATTATTATTTTGCATTAAAAAATAAAGAATAAAAATTTTAAAAATAATTATCAAGAAAATAGAATGGTAGAAACTTGAGTGATGTATAGAGCTAGTTAAGGAACACAAAATATTGCATGTGTCTAGAGACATTCTAAAAAAGGATTTTTGGATGTTTTTAAATGGCATTAATTTCCTACTTGAAAAAAAAATTAAACTTTTAAATTAATGAGGAGATTACTGGCAGAGAAAGGGGAAAAGGACTTCAGGAAAAGAAATCAAATTAGATGTGTTAGACTGACATAAAAACTCTCACCTAGCTGTCACATCTGTAAGTGGCTATAAAGACAATGCATTTGACAAATTGCTATTATCTGTAGTTTCAGAACTCTGTGTACCTGAATTTTTGGCAGAGATTGTCAGAACATGATATTTCTTCTCATGTTTTTTCCTCCTCTTGAGGAGGAAAGTTATTTTATTGGTTTCCTGGGTCTAGCACCTTTTCTAGTTGAATGTGTTTTCAGTGTTAGCATGCTTTAGCTACACCGTATCTATCTGTTGATGGCTGTGCACTGTCCTGTCCATTCTCTGATTCAGCTCTCTGCTGCCTACAGAGCTAGCTTAACACCACTTCAGTCAGATCCATACCCCAGTTTTTACAAGTATCATTTACATTCTCTTCACTTTTCCCAGCTGTTGTTCTGTACTGTTTGTCCAGCCAATTGCTCACTCATCTTTTGACAATACATGGTTACCACTTACTTCTGTCATCATTTTGTCATCATTTAAATTTTAACATTCAATCATTATTGCAAAACAGCCTAAATTGCTGAGACAAGTTGACTTCAGATTCCAAGATGAAGCTATGAGACTCGGAAGACACAAAATGTATGTCCCAAAACATGAAGACTACAATTTATCATAGAAATACAATCAGAGATTATAGGTTATGAAAGAAAGAACATGAAGCACCATGGCAACACCACTTTTTTGTTTGTTTGTTTTAGTTTTGGCTAAAAAGCATTTTTCTTCCAAAACAATTTTTTATATTAAGATGTTTTTTCTTTTTCCCCCCAGAAAATTATGGATGAACTGAATGCAGTTTGACAGCCAAGGCAACATTTAAGCATTCTGAAGTTTTTCCAGTGATTGCAAAGCTAGAAGTTCATAAAGTATGCTCTTTTTCAAAGCCATATTCACCTTGAAAAATGCATGATTCACTGTAAATAATCAGAAAAGTCCATATTGTTTCATCAGAGTCAAGATTTTACCTTGTTTCTCTGAGACCTCTCTAATAAGATCCCACTTCTGTAGCTGCACACAGTGGTTGAACACTGTTATTGTATTTTTTCGCATATAAATACTGCAATAAAACCTGTTACTTACAATACAAAAAAAAAAATTCCCAACACTTAGGAGCACTACTGTGTTACTTGGTAGTCAGTAAGAAATCTCCCTTTAATATTACTAGGAATTGTGGCATTTTTGGGAGGGGAGGAGCAGGAAGGAGAAGAGAAGCAGGTATTGCAGAGTAATGATAATCTTCATTGTTTTCAATGGACTATTCTTTTGGAGCAATACTTTGAGAAAAGCAGACTTTTAAATAGGTTTCAGGTGTCTCAGAGTACAGCAGTGAAAAGCCTTTCTGACATTTGTCGTATTAATTTGAAATCAGTTAAACCATATAGTATTTTAGATGTAAAGAATAAAACTTCTAAATACCAGTTTCAACCTGACAACAGATACTTCCTCACACAACCTGATTAACTCAGTCTTATTCCTTCCACTGCTTTTAAGATTGTTCTTATGGAGGCATCTCACATGCATTTCACTGAGTAATCAAGTTTGGTTGGTAATGACTGTTCTTTTGATGATTTGAAATACATTAATTCTTTGTAGAAAATGAATAATTAGAAGACATTTAGTGTGACTAATTATTTCTGTAGATTTCATTAAGTAGGATAAATAATTATTTAATTAATCACATGCACAGCTAGTAAGTGCAATTATCTAATCAATACACTTTCATAAATGACAGCAACATTATAGAGATTTGCACTATTTGCTGATATTCCTTCAGATGTTCTCAAAACCATTTGCCTTTATAAAAGGCAACAAGATAACTAGTGTATTCAACTTAAGTCATGATAGCTATCTTTTGCAATAGGTATAAATCTTCCTGAAATGTAAGATTATTCTATTTTTTTCTCTAAATTCTAATAAAGCTTGTTATGAAATATCAAGTTTCATTATTTCTTGAAAGTCTTGACTATTAATTTCTCCTTCTAAAGCCAGATAATACTTCATATGCAGGAATGCATACAAAAATCTCCTTTTTTTAACTTGTTAAAAAGTTCTGTCCTAGTTATAAATTTATCAGATAATTAAAATTAGAAAATAGAGACTAAGAAATAGTATCTTAAGCATTTAAAGTTTATTATATTTATCCTTTATCAAATAAACTTTATGTGACGATGTTCTTTGTGAAGTAAACTTTTATGTAGTGAAGCTTTTTGCATGTAAAAGCCCATTAAATTCACTAATTTAAAATTCAAAAAAAATCAAAGTCTAAAAGTGCTAGTTCTATTTATTTCATTACAGTTTGAGTTCTGATGCTTCTAATGATTGAAAAGCTTTGCCATTAATTCTCCTTTCCTATCACAGTGGAGAATTCCACAGGTAACAGTTGCACTGGTGCTGCTACTGCCTGGACTACACTGAGAGACCTTACCAGAAATAGCCCCGTAAAGTTCCATATGCTGCCTTTTTTTTTTTTGTAATTTTTGCCGAAGTCGCGGGGTTCGCTGCTCAAGCGGGGCTGAGCCTGCGAGCGACAACTATTGCTGCTGACCTTCTTACTGGGAGACCTCACCACCACCGCTGCCCCTGCGGGTTACTGTTGCTGATTGCTGTTCTTCACGGAAGACAGGGATAGAGCTGCTGCTGCCTGCCATCTTACCATGAAGAACTATTTGCTATATTGTGTTTTTCTTCGTATTTTTTTTTTCTTGACTGGGTGTTCTGTGGAGGCAAGGCGGGAGAAAGCCTCTCAGCTATCTTGTCTTTGCCTGAGGAAACCATGTGGCAGCTGCCATTTTGTCTTTTTTTGTCCTATGGGTGAGGGGACTAGAAAAAGATTTCTACCTTCGTTGGCTTAAACTGTTTTCCTTTGTATCTTTGTACTTACTGATATTTCCTTTAGTTAACTGTTATTTTTTACTTACATCTTTTTCTATTGTCACAGCTGGCAAGTGTCTTTTCATGCTTAACCTGGACCTAGAAATTGCAGAACTAGCTTAAAAGAGCTGGATGACTAAATTTTTGGTGAAAGTTCCAGCATGAAGGAATAAACTTCTGTCTCAGTTCTCAAGTCACATCCATAATCCTTTGACTACAGTAGTCAAATTGTAAAAGTTTTGATCCAGAGTGGAAAGGAGGGAGATAGGAATAAGAAAATATTGGTTTAGATTTATTTTTGATTGAGATATATGTAAGCCAAAGAAAATTTCTTATGAAAACCAAGCATGCCTTTTTCCAGAAACAAGAATTTCTAACATACAAGAACTGCTTTTGCTAACAGCTGACAAATGAAAGTGGCAGACTAAGATAACTAAGGATGCAATGCCAATAATTAGGATGTTTTTAAAAAGGGATTTAAAATCTCTTGGAATAAAATAAAATATAACTTAAGCCTAAGAATGAGAAAAACTTATGTATTTTGAAGACATAGATTTTAGATTATAGACCGAACACTCTTGCAGACTCACAGTTGTGGTCAATGGCTCTGTGTCAAGGTGGAGGCTGTTGACAACTGGTGTCCCTGAAGGTTCTGTTGCCTTGTCTTCACCGGGTTGGGACCAGTGCTCTTTAATATCTTCATCAGTGACACTGACAAAGAGATTGAGTGCGCCCTCAGCAAGTTTGCAGATGACATGAAGCTGAGTAGTACAGATGACACACTTGAGGGATGGGATGCCCTCTGGAGGGACCTGGAAAAACTTGAGAATTGGGCCCACAAAACCTTATGAAGTTCAACAAGTCCAAGTACAGGGTGGCTCACCTAGTTAGAGGCAACCCCAGATATGAGTGCAGACTGGGAGAAGAACTCACTGAGAGAAGACTTGTGGAGAGGGACCTGTGGATTCTTGTGGATGAAAATAGTACATGAGCCACAGTGTGCACTCACAGCCCAGAAAGCCAACTGTAAAAAAAGCAAAAAAAAACCCACCTAAATACCCAAAAGCTGAATCAAAACAGAAGTGGCTAGTAGGTCAAGGGAGGTGATTCTGCCCCTCTATTGTGCCCTCATGACACCCCACCTGCAGTACTGTGTCCAATTCTGGGGTCCTCAATACAAGAAAGACTTGGACGTGCTGGAGTGGGACCAGAGGAGGGCCACCAAAATAACTAGAGGGATGGAACACCTTTCCTATGAAGACAGGCTGAGAGAGCTGGGGTTGTGCAGCCTGGAGAAGAGAAGGCTTTAGGGAGATCTCATTGCAGCCTTCTAGTACCTAAAGCAGGCTTATAAAAAGGAGGGAGAGGGACTTTTTATATAAGGGAAGATAGTGAAAGGACAAGGGGAGATGGTTTTAAACTGAAAGAGTCAGGTTTAGATTAGATGTTAGGAAGCAATTCTTTACGGTGAGATAGTGAGACACTGGAACAGGTAGCCCAGAGAGATTGTGGATGCCCCCCACCCCTGGAAGTGTAGAATGGATGAGGCCTTGAGCAACCTAGTCTAGTGGAAGTCGTCCCTGCCTATGAAGGGGGGGTTGGAACTGGACGATCTTTAAGATCCCTTCCAACTCAAACCATTCTATGATTCTGATTCCAGTACAGCATTTAAACAATGCAAATAAAGTTTAGGATGCTGTGTTCGGGTTTCTCAGTTAAATTAGAATAAGGGGGTAAAAAGTTTCAAAAAATGTAACTGTAACTAGTGATGCTAAACTCCCAGTGTTTAGTTCATAGCTATAGCTATATACCTTTACCACAGAAGTGGATAAAGCTAATCCGCTTTCACTCTGAAGAGAACTTAGAATTCTTTTATTACAGCAATGGTTGAAAGACTGAATATTTGAATGAAAAAAGATAACTAGAAAGACATAGGTGGGTGGAAAAAAGTATTCTTCGCTGATAACTTCCTACATATACTTGAAGAATGGAAATAACTGGTGGGATTAGCTATTTGTTGTGCTACTGGAACTAACAGTGCTACTAGAATGCTACTGCAGCTCAGCATCAGCAGAGCTAAATTTATCTCAAAGCATACAGGAATATGTAACAAATCTGTTTTACTAAAATGATAATATAATGCTTTAAGTAATCTTAATATATAATTGCATCTCATTTTAAGGAGCAAAAACAAGGAGGAAAATATATGGTAATGTGCTTTGTTAATGCCAGTGGGCAGCTGAACCCAACACAGCTGCTCACTCACTACTCCACCATGGTATAAGAGAGAAATGAAAGAGCAAAAGTGAGAAATACTCGTGGGTTTAGAAAAAGAGAGTTTAATGGGGAAAGGAAAACTGCATGCAAGTAAAGAAAACTAAGAAATTAATTCACTGGTTCTTATCACCAGTCAGATATTTAGCCATCTCCAGGGAAGCAGAGCTCCATCATGCCTAACAGTGACTTGAGAAGACAAATGTTACCTACTTCCTTCTTCCCTCAGTTTTGTATGCTAAGCGTGACACCAAATAGTATGGGCTGTCCCTTTGGTCAGTTGGGCTCAGCTGTCTCAGGGGAGGCTGTGGCCTCTCCCAACTCTCTGTGCAGCCCCAGCCTACCTGCCAGCAGGACAGTGTGAGAAATGAAAAGGCCTTGTTGCTGTGCAAGCACCACTTAGCAAGAAACACTGGTATGATATCAACACTGATTTGGTCACAAATCCAAAGCACTGCACCATATGAGGTGTTATGATGAACAGTAACTCTATCCCAGCCAAAACCAATATAGATTTAAAAAAAAAAAAAGTAAAGGTTTGTTTCAGATTACAAGGAAGTTAATTCAATGTCAAGGAACTTAAATGAACTTGCTTGAAAAAAAACCACTTGAATTTGTCCAAGAAGTTCAAAGAACAGCACATTTTAACTAAGTCCCAGTTAGCAAAGCTGAATAATTCTCCTGGAATTATGTGCAATCTGTACTATGCTCTGTTTCTCTCCTGGCTGATGTACAGGCTCCCCATCCAGCTGTCAAAGCATGCTTTTTATTTTCTGAAAGTCCGGCTGACACAGCTGGCACAGTCTGAGTTACAAGCTTAGGGAAGAAAGCTGGTGAATCCTCTCAGGGACTACTTGCAGATGGGTTATGCTCTGGATTCCTGCCTGGTAAGTAGAAAGAATAACCAGATAGCCAATTTCCTGTCTAACCACAGTTTTTGCAAAGTAGACTGGAGAGAATAACCATGCCTAGTTAAGATGGCAGACTAGAAGTTCAAACAGTTCTTGCACTGCTAACCGCAATGGATTAATTTTTCATTGTGTAAATGATGAAAATCATGTGCCCGTCAATGATAGATTTGTCACTCAAAGTTGGTCTGCAAGGATATCTTTTATCTGCAAGGATAAGTATCTTTTCCAGCCCTGTTACCAATTTCAATTCATAAACAGTAAAGAAATAAAAAACATGGCAGAGCTGCATTGTCATAGAGGAGTATAAGCAAAGTAATAAAAGAAGGCATAGAAATGATACAGACATATTCCCATGAAGTACAGTAGCTTTCATCATCCACATTCAGGAAAATAAAATATATTTTTCATTAAAAAAATACAATACTAAGGAAGACAGAAAAAAACTATGTGTAGGGTAAGTAAATAAGTTTATGTGGAATTTACTGAAAGAAACATGAAATTTTTTGATGATAAAGATTCATCACCTGTAGAAAAGATAAAAGTTGGTGTACTTTCTATTTAAATGTTTCCTTGATAAAGTACATACAGATCCTTTTTCATCAACTTATGGCTTTGTTTGTTAAATCACATAAATTTTCATAAGCAATTTTGATTATTAACATGAACAATCATAAATATATATGAGATTATGCATATACTTAAAAATGAGTTTTATGTTTGTACAAATATGGTTTTATCATTGATATGTAACTTGAATGTCTAGGTATAAAAAAATCCACAAAGCCCAAACTGAAACTGTACATGGGCCCAAGGATGTTTATATTGAACTTATTCAAGAAAAATGTCAGTAAGATGCAGTCAATGGCTCAGTGTCCAAGTTGAGACCAGTGACGAATGGCATTTCTCAGGGGTCGGTATTTGGGACCAGCATTGTTTAACATCTTTGTTGGCAGTAGGACAATGGGATTACATGCACCCTCAGCAACTTTGCTGACAGCATCAATCCGTGTGGTGCAGTTGACACACTGCAGGGAAGGCATGCCATCCAGGGGGACCTTGGCAAGTTTGAGAGGTAGGTCTGTGTGAACCTCATGAAGTTCAAAATGCCAAATGCAAGATCCTTCCCCTGGGTCAGGGCAGTCCCAAGCACAAATACAAGCTGGGTGGAGAATGATTTGTAAGAAGGGGGGTGTTTGTTGACAAGAAGCTCAACATGACCCAGTAATGAGTACTTACACCCCAAAAAGCCAACCGTTACATGGACTGCATCATAAGAAATGTGGCCAGCAGATCAAGGAAGGTGATTCTCTCACTCCACTCTGCTTTCATGAGACCCTATCTGGAGTATTGAGGCCTGAGGCCCTCAACATAAGAAGGACATGGGCCTGTTGGAATAAGTCCAGAGGAGGGACACTGAGTTGGACAGAGGGCTGGAGCACCTGTCCTATGAAGGCAGGACGAGTGCATGGGGGCTGTTCAGCCTGGAAAAGAGGAGGCTTTGAGGAGACATTAGAGCAGCCTTTTGGTGCCTGAAGGGTGTCTACAAGAAAGCTTGAGAAGGACTTTTTACAAGTACACACAGTGGTAGGACAAGGGGAAATGGATTCAAACTGAAAGAGGGTAGGTTTAGTTTAGATATTAAGAAGAAATTCTTTACTATAAGGGGGGGGTGAGGTACTTGAACGGGTTGTCCAGAGAAGTTGTGAATACTCCATCCCTGGAAGTGTTCAAGGCCAGGTTGGATAGAAAAACCTTGTCCAGTGGAAAGTGTCTCTGCAGGAGTGCTGGAAGTAGATGATCTTTTTGATTCCTTCCAATCCAATGATTCTGTGAAGATACTATGTTTTTAAGAATGTCTTCACCAAAGAAAAACATACCCAGGTACACAGTGCAGAGATGAACAGGTTGTCTAAGGTGTACAGGCTATTTAAGAAACGACAAAAAGAAGAGTAGTTGATATAGCATTCTAAAATTAAAGACAATGAAAATATTTTGTTGAAGAATCAATTAACCTTGTGAAGGGATCCCAGTTTAATCATGTAGATCATCATTAAATTTGACTGTAACTAGGATCATAAGTAAAGCTGCCCTTAGCTTTTGTATGCTCTAGTAAACCCCAGTGACATGCACAGGTGCTATTTTCTTAAGAAACAGATGTGCCAAATTGATCACTGATGGCCGTTATAGTATCGCTAATTTCATCAGCATTGATTTATTGTCATTAAAGTGAACTGTGTGAATCTGGTCTCAGGACTTTCTGGTTTTGTTTGGACTGAATACCTGACTTGAGGGCTGCCTATTGAGGTTGGATGCAACAACTGACAAATAATGTGGGCAGCCTAGACTATAATTTGGCTGCAGCAAAACCATACTATTAATTAGTTTAAATTTTTATTTTCAATTGTGAGAGGCATAACATATGCAGGTAGTGTGCAGTTTTCCTCAAACACTGTCACTGTACTTCCACAATTCAGGCAGTAGCTTCACTTTTTTGGTCCTGAGTTATTTTTTAAAAAGGACTGCAAATTATGTTGAACTTCATAACATTGTGTGGTAGCTTTTGTGAGGTTTCATTTTATTGAACTTTTTAATGGTGCCATATAAAAGCTTATTTTCACTATTTATACGGACTACAATTCTGCCCTTATCATCCTGCTACACATAACATCCTTCATGTTATTTCTCTGATGAATCACATTTAGTTATATATGCACATATTCTGCTTGTCCTTTTCAGATCCAGACAATGGATTAAAACAAATAATTGTGCTTTATTAAAGTAGATGAAGCCTTTTTGGAACCTTAAAGGTATAATGTGAATATCAGAAAACTATATGAATTAAAAAAAATCTCCAAAATTCAGTTGTAAAGATGGACAAATAGCATCAGAGACCTCTGTCTACTTTTACTGCAATGTTTCTAGTCACAGAGAAAATCACTTCAGCTGGGATTCATCTCATCTATCTTCAGCTATCTAAAACTTCATTTTCTGAATGTAAGCTCTGTCAGTTAAAGCTCTGGTACGTGAGACTGGTACCTCTTTCCAGCAAAATGTTCATCTCATGTGTATCAATTTTGTCTCTACAACTACAAAATAGGGAAAGCAATCCTTATTATATCAAACCATTTCCAATTTTCTTTACAACAGTGATAATTGCCCTTAAAACAAAAAAACAAACAAAACCTATTGAACTCTCTCATATTAATGCTGATGCTACCATAAAATGAAAACATGTACATAATGAATGTTACATAATTGTTTCTAATATAAATCAGGCATCATGGACTCTACTATAATATAAATAGAAAAATACTTTCTGTCGTGTTTCATCTGACCTTTTTAGATGGATGAAATAGAAATATATATCAATTGAAATAACATACAATGAAAGTGATGAGTAGCTCAGGAGTAATGCAGAAATGGGGTTTTTAAATCCAAAAAGGGAGGTTGTCATGGAAACAGCTGGGTTAGATATTTTTTTGTTGCTACAATTTTATTCAGCTGCTGCTTATCTTTTAAGTTATTTTAAAAAATTAATCTTTCTGATGTCACTCATGATTTTATTTTTCTCAAAACAAGGTGCTATGTTTAGAACTTTTCAGATGTAAAGCAAAGTCTAATGGCATATTCATCTACACTGAAACATACAAAAATGAAATCTTCCATTTTACTCCTACTCTCACCTAGCTGAAAGACTAAAAGAAAAAGGTGAGTAAAACAGTGAGTCACTCCCTCAATAAAAGGCTACCATGGCACTCCACACAATGTTTTACCGAGAGTGAACTAAATGAAAAAGAAAACCTGTAAAAACAGTCTCTCCGAATTTGAAATACTTAATTCTACATTAATAAACCAGGGGATCTGAAAAGATCAGTTAAAAGAGTTCATCTATAAAAGTAATTAAAAACAAAGTTGAAAATTAAAACAAATAAATAAATACCGGGTTAATCATAAAAGGAACACAAGTACTCAGTGACAAAGTAAAGAAAAATTCTTGCTAACTAGCCTGCCTGCAAGAAACATAAATTCAATTAGTCCATATAAACATACCTGCAACAAATAAGCGTTTCTAAATATTAGTTATCTTAGAGAAAAAAAAAGTGAAATACCAAAGGGAGAAGAATGGAAAGGGCAACAAGTGGCATTTCTTCAGAAAATAACCTGAAGCAAGCATTATAAAACAAACTTTGAAGGAAAAAAAAAAAAAAAAAAAAGAAATTAATAATGTTTCAATGAGCAATTAAATAGCCAAAATGAAAAAAAATAAACACGAGGGACTAATAAAAATGATCTGAAGACTGAGCCACATAAAAGAAGAAGAATGTACAAAGAAACTGCAAGTCAGTAAAATATATAGGCAATGAATCCATGGGTTTTGAAAATGTACATGTTATTTCTTGAAACGAGCAGATCTAACACTCTCCATAGATACTTTTTTCTCTACTAAAAATGCTGATTCACTGATAGGTAAAATGTTTTGTGGACACATTAATCTTAACAAATCTTGGAGCACAACAAAGGTTCAAATAATGTTCTCCAGGCCTTCCTCATCAGTTATCTGCCCTTCAGTTTTCTTGATAGACTCTGTGAAGAATTAAATTCACTCTGTATTGAGCCAAAACCGTGTTAGCTCCAATATCACATATTAAATCTAGTATCATATACTAGTTGCATCACCACTGAAATTTTCTCTGCCATTGGTTCCATTGATGAAGATGGATTTATGTTGCCCATTTATTAGACTGAATTCAGAATACAAATTAATCAATACTGATCAGTCCCTATGTTTCTAATGAAAAAGATCACATGGGGATGGTGAGTGATGGCAAAAAACTGTGCCTATCATGTTTTCCTTAGTATTTTTCGTTCTGACTGGAGGTTTTCTCTGCTCCAAGTAAAGAGGCTGCAGTTTCTTCTGATCAAATTGATGAAAAACATCTTACCAGATGGTATTATTTAACACTGAAAGACTTCTTGCTGTGTTGGAACACAGATTTCAGACTCTTTGGAATTCCTTGCTTTTCTAGTGCCGTCTTCCAGGCATAGCTGCTATAGGTGCAGCATTTGTCTCTATCACAGTTCTGAGCAGAAGGTTTGTTAAGGACTTTTACACCCTGCTTATAGGGCTTATGGTGCTTTCCCCATATTTTAAGAATCTTATTAAAAATTCCTTATGTTAATTTTTTCAATTAATAACCTGAATTTATAGAACTTTCTTGCTACAAAAGTAATCCTTTGGTGCAAGACAGACTTGAGGAGGTTAAAATAATGAAAGTTCCAATTTTCTTTTTCTTAAATCTGCTGATTTACAACACTGGTGCTTGTGGGTGTGTGGTGGGTTCAGCTTGGATGGATTCCAGACCCCCACCTAGCTAGTTGCTTTCTTATTCCCTCTCCTCAGCAGGATGGGGGGAGAAAAAAAGATGAAAAATCTCATTGATTAAGATAAAGACAGTGAGACCACTTCCTAGTGAGAATCATGGGATAAACAAACTCAACTTGGAGAAAATAAATTTAAATTATTGTCAATTAAAAATAGAGTAGGATAGTGTGAAACAAAGCAAAAACTAAAACATTTTCCACCTGACCTACCCTGTGCCTCTTTTTCTCAGTCTCAATTTCATTCTTTTATTACTGCCTTATCTACATCCTCCCACCAAATGGCACAGGAGAAAGGGGAATGAGGGTTGAAGTCAGTCCACAACAGCTCTCTTCTGCTGCTCCTTCCCTCTCACACTTTCACTAATCCAATGTGAGTCTTTCCCACATTCTGCAGTCCTTCAGGATAAAGTTGTTCAAGCATGGGGCATCTCTCGGGATGCCGTCCTTCATGGAAAGGCTACTCCTGCTTGGGATTCCTCTCCACAAGCTACAGCCTGCTCCAGTGTGGGTTTCTATTGGCTGCAATTTCCTCCAGCCCTGTCCTCCAGGACACATACACCTGCTCTGGCTGCAGCTGGAAATCTGCTCCACCATGGACCCTTGTGGACTGCAGGTCTCACCATGGTCTTCTTCACAAGCTTCAGGGGCATCTCTGCTCTGGCGCTGGAAGCACCTTGTCCCCCTTTTTCTTCACTGACTTTGGTGGCTGCAGAGCTGTTTCTCACATTCTTTCTGCACTGCTCTCTCTCACACATTTCCGTGTAGTGTTTCACCTTTCCTTAAATATATTTTCTCCAAGATGCCCCCCCTCGGCTGTGGCCTCTGACGTGCCCTGTGCTGAGTGGGTTGGAGCCGGCTGGAACTGGCTTTGTCCGGCACAGGGCAGTCCCGGCCTGTGGCCCCCACTGTCAGCAGCTTGCTGTGAACACCTAACACAACCAAATCCTTTAAACCATGCTGTTCTAGATATCTGAAACAAAACTTGGGGCTCAATTATTTCATTTAACTCTTTCAGTTTAGGTCTAATGATGAGTTCCAATGTCACAACCCTTTCTCCATGAAGACTGGAAATTTGCTTGTGCACAAGAAACTTCTGTGTCTGGAGGTGCTGGTCATGTAGTGTCAATGCCAAGTCTGTCCACAATGGTCCATATATTGAGTGGGAAGCAGAGATCACTTTTCCAGAAGCTACTCTTTTAGGAAGGTATAGGTATAGAAATATACACCTTTCAGATATGTATACATTCATATATATATACATATATATACAGATAAAGTTATATAGATAAACAAACAGTGTTGAGGTAGTATGTTCTATGTCCCAGAAAAGAAAGACCTATAAAAGGACGCAATCTTAACATTATTTTAAAAAAATCCCTTAAAAAAATTCACTGTTGATAATCATACATCATAATCAACCAACACTGTTCACCAGGTAAATGGAAATACTATTGTCTAAAATGCTAAAGTGCAAAAGTAATGCTTGTAAAATCTCCTGTATAAGGTCATCAGAATATGTCTGTAGGCTATATTATTATAAAATTACTTTCCTGCTAAACACTTTCAAAAGATAGTTACGATGTTCACCTGAAAGAGACATGTCTTCTACACAGAAAAAAAAGGAGCTACATAATTATTTCATACAATATCTAAAGACATTGCCTGATTCTATTTGATCCATTTGTATATTACTCTTTCTTAGCTTGAGATGCAAAAGATGATTGTGCTCTGCCACAAAAATCCACAAAAATGGACCCAGAAGAGTCCATATACCTTTTTATACTTTTTGATGGATGGGTTTCTTCACAAAATTAGTGTATAGTAAAAGAACAAAACCAAACATGCAAAAAACAAAACAAACCAAACAAAAAAAACACAAATTGCTTAAAAGGAAAGAATTTACTCTAGTTATCTATTTTTATGTCAGGTTTCCAGCGATGCCAGGATACATTTATGGGAATTAATGACCTGTATGATTAAATGACCTCATTTCGTCCTATTTAGTGATAATATCTTATCAACAGCAGGATGGAATACTGAAATAATTTCTAAGAAATATCTTGGCTTTGCTGTAGAGAATGTAATGAATTATTTTTAAAGCTGTGAAAAGAAGATTTGTCATATAAAAATAACAGTTTAAGAATTAAAATTGACCACATGTTAAGACATTGAACTACTTGAAAGTGACTAAGAAAGCACAAGGTGTATTTTCATAAAATTAGCACATGCAATTAAATGTATATATTTAGATTTGCTAAATATATATAGTTCTGATTTCTTAACAGGAAGAGAAATCATACTACTCAAGGATGAAGGAACTCTATATGTTTGAAAACTGAAACAACTTAAGTTAACTGTGTTATCTTTTGAAGTGATACTTTTGTTAGAACTGAGCTAGTAGTAGAATTATCCTACCTTATAATGTAGCAACTTGTGTTTTCAGGCAATTTACAGACATTACTTAATCATTACAATGTATTTGTGACATGGTTACATTTGTTTATCTACACCTTCACCCAGAGACTATGAACTGCGATATTAATACCCAAGGGCACAAATGGAATCCATATCACATTTAGATTAAAATTCTCCTCTTTTCAGCTCATTGTTAGGTATGCACATCACCACGCAATTTTCTCCCTCTTTAATTCAGTTTGCTATTATATTAGTAATGGAACTGCAAATTGTAATACAGCAAGTGTTAACCCTTTTCAAAAATAACTGATCATTTCTACAGATAACTCCTGATTCACTGTGAATTTTTTTTGATCATTTGACTGATGATGTAAAAGAACCACTGCTATTCACAGCATTTTATTCGAGTCAATAGAATGAAACTCATAATTTCTACTGTATGTGTCCATTACATAAACTTCATTGTTCCAGATGATATGCACACACTGAGAATTATAACAAAAATTAATTGGATAAGAAAAAGTTTACAGCCTGACTTTTCTTTAAAGAAAGAGGCACAAACAATCTACTAAGACAATGTCACAACAATTTTCTTTCCTATCACTGACACGCAGTGCATGAAAGAGATCTCCTCTCACATCTGTGAAAGGAGGTGCAGAATGCTTCTGTTTAAAAATCCGCTACGGGTAAAAGTTTTAGCAACAAGAGTTAAACACGTGAGAATCTCAGAAGAGCAAAGGAGATAATGTCTGTGTTAATGTTTTCTTACAGCCCTTATTCAGTGAAACGCTTGACATGCTTACATTTGCCCCAATGAAGCAACAAACTTGAAAGCATCACCCATCACCTTACCTTTGAAGATATCACTCAGTATTGTCTTCAGTTCCCAACTCAGTGGAATACCACCCTCAAAGAATTTAAGGATCTCTTGATATTAACTATATTAAAGTCCTCTTTAAATCAGTTGTTCTAGTTGAGAAGGATGGTTGGAGACCTGTATTTCAGTGCTCTGACATTTCCAGGTTTTACTGATCACCATCAGTATCTTTGAAACACCACAGTACAGTATAAAATTAATTTTTCTGATGTTATTTTCCATATTAACAACGAGCTTATAAACGCATGTCAAAACAAAAACCTTTTCATAATTTATCAGTATTTTCTCATCTATATTTATGAATGAACTAGCAGTTGCAAAATCTCTACCCCAGGCTTTTTTTGCCACAATGTTTAACAAAAATGGAGAAAGCTGACTATCCAAGTCAAAGGATTTCTATGGTCAAGAATTCTTAGCCCAGCCTCTTCTATATTTGTTTAGTCAATACACAATGATATGCAAAATCCCAGATTAAACAGAGTATATATAATTAGCAAAGTAAAATCTTCAATGTTATATATCTTTCTCCCTTAATTTTGATTGGTCTTTTTACTTTGTTCTTATTTCACTGGCCACCTGGCCTGATCCATCTTGGATGTCCCTTATATCCTCTACCATGTCCACCCTTATACAATACTTTGAATACTTAAAATGCCACGAAGTACACATGCTCAGGTACACATGACCAGATTGAGGTCATACAAACATTAAAGCAGTGTTCAGTTCTTTTAGGTATAAGTAATTTGACTAGCAGAATAGGATTTCAAAGACCAAGATTTTGTATGTTTGCTCAATTTCTAAATTTTGCTGCCTAAAACCTACATTTTTTGAAAGAACATGTTGCTGTAAGGTGTCTATACAAATAGGCACTAAATAATTGAACTCTCCAGTTCTGTCATATTTCTTTAGCAGGCTGTCTGAGTACTACAAGTACTTTTTAATCTATGTGGCTTATTATTTAAAATAATTCATTATGATGAATTTAAAAAATAAGAAAAAAATATTTTTATTAGTCTGGATAACTAGCTCTGTACCTTTCAAAATGTAAGCAGAATGCTATCACTGTATAAGGCTTTATAGCACAGGAGTAGCAGATGTGGAAGTCACACAACCACAATATTCCAAACTAGCAATTGAATAAAAAGTATAAATACTTACCAAATGGGCAATTGCATTTGAAGCCCCTTATGTCCTCTTCACAGGTTCCTCCATTCCAACAGGGTCTGTCTAGACATTCATTCACATGAACAGAACACGTTTCTCCTGAAAGTTTGAATTAAAGAAAAAAAAAGAAAAAAGGCTGTGAGTTGTCACAGTCTATGTGCTGACCCCACTGGCCAAGGTACACTTACTGAGTACACAGGACTACTGATAGACATCCTGTATGTCAAGAATTTTTCTCCTTCATTGGTTACAAGACAGTCCATTTTGACAGGCAAAGTTGGAAGTGTGACAATCAGGAAAATAGAAGGCTTTCTTACTGAGGTTAAGCATACTTCTGGAGTTTTTTTCCATTATGCAAAATTACTGTATTCAAGCAATTTTTGTCCAGTTTTGTGAATAATTTTCTTTCATGTCTTTAAAAAAGAATTGTGAAGTATGACTGCATATGAAAATGCGGCCAACACTAATTTACACAGTGATGTGTAATAGTACAGTTCAGCCTATGTTCTAAAGCAAGTTGTCAGTCCTGTTATATTAGACATTTCTCTTTCTTTGTTTAATACAAAGAAGGAAGGTGATCAAATCACTAAAGAACACTTAATGAGGAAAAATGCAAATGAGAGAGGATGAAATAATTAAGAGCAAAGATGGTATAGTGACATGTAGATTTGTAATATACAAAAGGGGTTGCTTTGATTTGTAACAGAAGAAGCTATTTCCAGCCACAGGAATATGGAGGCAAATCATGTTCAGTAGCTATGACAGGTTAGCAGTGTACAAAGCATGCTGAGCTTTCTGTGAACCGCAAAGCAGAAGATAAAAGGAAAAAAAAGCCGAAATTCCTCTGAATTTTTTGCACTGTGGAAACTATTTGGTCTCCTATCTGCAGCACACATACATGCCCTCTCAGAGAATCATATGAATGAAGACAGTCAGCTATTAAAGTCTGTATTTTCTGAATCTACTAGATACAAAAGGCCACCGTTGGAGAAGCCCATAGTAACACCAAGATTCTCTTGCACACTTAAACTTATGACAGGGTGGTTTCTATTAGGGTTTTTTCCTACTTCTAAACATCTCTTCATTTTCTGTAAGACTTCAAGATACATGGATGAAAATGGTGAGACAAAAGCATAGTCCAGGGAGAGTTCAGGTAACTCAGTAAACTAAAAAGCTATCTGCTAGGAGCAGCTGCTGAGTGCTGCTTAATGTATGCCATGGCACCAGTGGGGATTACAGACGGCAAGGACTGACCAAAATATAAATTCATTTCTCAGTTCTTAAATTTTTTAAAGAATTTTCTCTGAAGTGCTGATAAGGTAGTAGCACTATGTGCAGTCTTTATGATCTCATTCTGATAATTTGCATTCCTTATGCTTTCTAGTTCAGGTCCCTGATTATGGTGGGTGTCTTTTGAGGAAGATAAATAAAAATGCATTGGCATCTGTTTTCTTCTGTGTAGACAGGTGGAGAGTTTCCTCTAAAATTAATTATCTGGTCACAAGCCATGGGTAAGTTGAAGCATGTGCTAGAAAACCTCCTTGAAACACACTTTTCCATCTCCCTTGAATTGTTAAAGGTGTAAAGCAAATGCAAGTTTAGGGGAAATGTTGGAATGAGATCATCCTCATTTACTGACGATATACAAGGTTTGTTAACATCTTATTGCCTTTTTGTGAAGCTATCTCTGCTTTCTTTCTGAACCTGAGGCAGCAAAGGTATCTTTTGAAACTGAAGAGTACCATAATTTTAATACATGACTGCAGCAGGTATAGCTACAATTCCTTGTGAACTGTTATCATCTATCTTCTTTGATTTTCATTTCTTTTGGGCATAGGAAATAGGGTATGGCATTCAGCAGGAAAATGAGTCAACTATACGCACAATTCTGACTACGGATCTATACTTTAAAACTGAGGTTTTAGGGTGAAATTCAGTTCCCTTAGTGTCAATACCTAATGCAATATAGGATGTCCTGTATTCAGTCTTGAGAAAATAGTCCTTACTGGACGAAATGGACAATAAGCAGAGACAGTTGCAAAAGTTTTATAAAAGTTCAATAGAATGGTCATTCAGGCTGTAAATCCTGATGAGATGGTAGGAAATAAAACAAAGGAACAAAGACACAGAGTAGTGGAATATTCTGGAGTATTCTCAATAAAGAACAAAAAATTAGTCTGTAGTGGGCAAGGTGAACCCTTTGAGAAAATCAAAATTGAAATGGCACCTGACCAAAAGGTTAATTCTGGGGCTACGTTTTGACTGAACTATATGAAATGTTACAAGACCTGGGGAGTCCTGAGAGGATGATGAAATAATGAATGTTAGAGGTAAACTTGGGACATGAGATGAATGTTGGAGCTTTAGCTGTGTGAAGGAATAGTGGCAAAACCTAATTGTATGTAGAAAAGGTGAGAAAGGAGACAAAGCCATTTCCCTGTTTCAAGTTTGACAGGAAGTATAAGGAAGTCAAAATGAGAAAAGATGCAGAAAAAGATAATTTATTTTCCATCTTCATTTGGAAAAATATAAATTTCTTCTATAATGTATAGCTAAGAAATTCTCACCAGTAGCATTAGAATCTGAATCTAATTTCTGATACGTTGCCTCTAATCCCTATTATTTTAAGAGTTCAATGAGTACAGTGTTTCTGAGTGTATTAGTCTGTATTACACCACATCATAGATTAACAGTTTTAGTTCCAATTTAGACAATTAGTCCCAAATATCCAAAACAATGCTGCACAGTAGAGATATATATGCTATACTTGTTTAACAGACAATGATCTGGTTTCAGGTATTTTGTTTTTATTACCTATGGCCATGCTACATGTGTATTAATTCCATTCTCCTTTTAAGAGAAGAAGAAAATGGGGGTGCAAATACTTGCTCTGATTAAAAAGGCACTGATTTTATGTGAGAGGCTGTTACTACATCAAAATTATTTCAGTTGACAAAGAAGCAATTACAAGCCACCTCATCTGAGTTATCAAGCACTGAGAATACCTTTCTTATAACTAATGAATATATTTGTGAAAACCACTGCCTGATTTACAAGTTGTGCTAGCTAACAGTACTCACAGACTGATTTAGAAAGATAATCAAACTTTCTGAAATATTTCAGCTGTTAACACATTAAACATAGATAGTTCACTGTTTTTATTCCTGACAAACCGGCAGTATTTTTGACACAAACAGCTAAGACTTTAGTATCTATGTATCTCTACTACCATTCCTTCAGCATCTCTTCTGTTTTATGTCTAATTTAGCTATCTAGCCACTGGAAAATGTACTATTTACAGGTATAAAAAAATGATATTATTTTTCATCTAAAAGGTAACAGTGCAGTTTTGGCAATTCTGTACATCTCAGAAGAGTCTAGGAGAATAACATATTTTTCCTGTGAACCATCTTAAAGCTTGGAGAAGCCTTCATGTTTTAGTGCAATTTCTGCCAATCAAATACACACGTAGTGAAAATAAAGGTAATTGCTTTTTGTGTACTGTAGACAATGATTAGCTCTTCTGATTATGTGTTATAACTTGGAGTGCCATTAAATCGATAGTTGCACCTGACAAAAGGCATATCTCAAAACTTCTTACAAACAGTTGCTATGGCAATTTAAGAATTCATGTCCTCAGAGTACAAAGGTAATATATGGACAGTATTTAAAAATATTTCAAGAGAGAATCAAAGAATCTATGAAGCTACTGTGAGATCATATTTTCTGAGTATTCAAGACATGAAAAAAGCTGGACAGATACAAAGAAGCCTTTTTTGTTTTCAGTATGCAGCTCATCTCAACTACACATTTGAAATGTCTGATGAGAATATCCTTTTAACATCAGATAAAAATCATTAATTGGCTACTAATTACTTTCAGCACAAAAATATGTTAATATAAATATTTTGTGGGCTTACACTTTTAAGGGTAACATTAATACAACACATCTGAACATAATTACTAGTAAAATGTTATTTAATAAATCATAGCTTAACGTCTGAGTTCTTAAACACTTTACAGGGATCATGTCATCAGATTCTGAAATACAAAGAGACCGTAAAAAATTACCACAAGCCAAGTCTTCTGCTATTAACTCTATAGCATATTTTACGCTGCGTAAAATTGCAGTGTTCTTAAAATATGTAACAGGAAATTATAGGAAAGTCTGTCACTCTTGCAAATTGCATTGCCTGATCTTTAGAAGCAACATTTTCTGCCAACACACTGATGATACACAAGACATTTTTCTACAGGAATACAAAAGCCTTGAGAAGAGCCTAAGGACTGAGTAAGTGCATGCTAAAAAAAATAGCAGAGATGTTTTGTCCTCCACCAATATTACTGATATCACTTACTCTGTTTAAAATAATCATGCTATTTTAGCAAATGGAGAGATTCCAAAGTTCTCAGATAAATATAACTGGAGATCAAAGCGTAAAAAAAAAACCCCATTGCTTTTCATAAGTCTAATGGATGAAGTCTCATTGAATTCACTTCAGAAGTGCAACTTTGTAAGATCATTATATTGAAAGTTTGCACCTTTCAGTGGTTCACACTTTATTTCTGCTTAACTTAAAGACATTAACTTCATACTTTATTCGAACCTGTGGAACTATTGTTTGATTTTGTATAATATTCACAAAACTGAGTTTTGTTTTGATATCAGAATAAGTTTAATTTCATACCATTCTCAAATAAAATATTCAGACATTAGAATAAAAATTAAATAATTTGAGAGGTTATTTTCATAATGTAATACACATTATATTTAAAGTATCTATTATAAAGTGCCACCACTACTATAACATGTCTGTCTGAATCACGAAACACATGCAAAAATATAAAAATTGCATGTTCACAAAGTTTTTTTTAAATACTTTTTGTACCAACTTTTGTTTTATAGGCAAAATGGAATATAAAGTTTGATGATGCAAAAGCAGACAGAATGACCACAATTAAGAAAAGGATGTTAAAGAATATATTTTTAAAATAAAACTCCTCACTTGAGGTTATATTCAAGACATAAAATGAATCTTTCTATTCCGAGATCAGATGAAAAGCGGGTGATTTAAAATTCTACTTAATGTAAACTTAATGAAGTACTGCTGAAAAAAACCAAATCACCAAAAAACTGAACCATGAGGGTTTGCAAAGTTCAACTAGTATCCAAAGCATTAACAATTTATTTGAGGATTGTCTTTGCAACATTCCTGCCTTACTGTCCACATTTTGTAAAAAATGTGCATAAGTATAAACCATTCCAGTCATGTACCTGATAACAAAGTGTGTAATTTTGTTGCCTGCTAAGCAACATAAGTTATTCTGTTAGATAAGACAGGTATCACCCTCAGTAATGTTTCAGCTTACTTTGCAGAAAATGCAGTTATGAAAAAGCAAGACAGGTGTTCCAGGTGTGGCTTTTGTGAACTTGACAGATATTTCCCTTTCTCAACTTTGTTGTTCTACACACTTGATTGTTTTTTTTTCTTTTCTTCAAGATCTTTTCTGTGTAACATATTGTAGTAGTTAAAAATCCAAAACAAATTTAATTTTTATTTACCTCATGCAGTGTAATCCTTTCTGTGAACACTTATTACAGATTGAAAGCGATTTATATGAGGTGTTAAACCATTCCACTGGCTTAGCATCTATGAAAGAGTTTTAACTCAGAGAAAGCATGTGACTCTTCAAATCTAAACTGCCAAGAGTCCAGCTCATCTCTCTCCATGGGATTACATTGTACATCTGACAAGCAGGCTACACTGGCAGAGTGTGCCAGCAATAATCACTCTTCCCCAGAAGAAGCCAGCCAGAACTCCTTCAGAAGCTGCACTGCCCAATGCCCTGAGCCACACACCCAGCCCAGGCTTGTTGTAAAACCAATTAATAACGTACTGAAAGTACCAACACTCAAATACTTGCATAGATGGACTTCAAATTTTACAATGGACTTCTCCTATGTATTTGTGGAATAAAAAAGCAAAAACAAAGCACAGAAATTTAAAGAAATTGAAGGATTTAAAAAAGCCCATATGACATTTTCCTCTTTTGGACAAAAAGAGGAATACTGACAAGCATCACATATAGCATATATTAATGTCAAACCCAAAAAGTCACTAGGAAGGCCTACATTAGTGATGAGCTTCAATACTGTTGTTACTTACACATGGCTAAAGCAATGATAGATCAATATCTTGCTATGTGGGATACAGTATATATTCAGAATAAAAATATTTCCCAAATTTAACTGTACATTATATAGATACAAACCCTCAAGAGAAACCAATGAGGCAATATTGTCTATCTGCTTTGAGTTCTCAGTAGCTGCCTTCACATTTTTGCGGGCATCTAAACAGAAGAGTTTTAATGTAGGATGTGTTAGGATAAATACAGCTTTTTTTCCCCCTGAAAAATTCCAAGATCTTCCTTTAGACTAGAAATAAGCACAGTGGTATTTGTTTAGAAATACCAGTCATCATGAAAGCTGGAATTATTTGATGCTGAACATTGATGTATTGAGATAGTTAACACAAAGATACAGAAGAAAGTATAGACGGAATTTTTCTGAAGGTGAGCAGCACTATGTTATGTTTGAAAAACTGAGCCAGAATTAGGTGATATACAGAGTCATCACTTAATCAAAAGTTAAAGAAGTTATTTACTCAATTTTTATAATTGTATTCCAAACTTCCAAGTTTGAACATGGGTGAAATTCTCTTATAGGCAGTGGAGAGGGCACCAGGCATATACCAAATGTCTCCATATTAAAATTTCCATCACAAGTATCATTTACAGTTCAAAAGGAAAGACTGTGGTATATGATGTTACAAAGCATTTGTTTTTATTATGAAAATACCCAAGCCTTGCATTTTTTATGAACTTGTTTTTTAAAAAAATCAAATCCATTGCACTGCCTAAGGGGTCCCTAGCTAATAGAATGCAAAGTTTCTGAGGAATGTTGATAGACATCAGATTGATCAATCAACTAGAGAAAGCAGACAGATATGAGTTGTCTGTTTAACATTTTGCTTCTGAAATAAAAACTGATTCTAATGTTATATCAAAGAGAACACAGGGATTCATTTAATAGCAGGATAGACATCAAGTCACCTCCCACCTAATAAGCTTATTCAGTATTGCCTTTGCTATTTCATCTGAAAGTGAATTTACTATTTATGAAGAAAAATTAAGTACATCTGGATATGTTAGAATGCCGAATTACAGAGAAACAACATAACAAACACACACATACAAATGAGATAAGAATAAATGTGAGGTTTTTAGTATTACACTGGGATACTAATCACTGATTCATAACATGAAGTTATGACCAAACTTTAAATCTATTTTGTGATGGAAAATATCCTAGGATCATAAACCATAGAGACTATGAAAATAGAATTTCTATGGTACTGATAATATTTTTGTAAGTTTAAACAGACTTTTATTAATTGTTTACAGCTTAAAATCAGAATTTAATATATTCAGTACATGTGGTAATGAGTTACAATTAATGAGTAATATTGTGACATTTTTCTTTAAATTTACTTCGGTGGAAATGCTATTATATAATACCTCATTGTGCGAGAAAATAAAGGTGTTTTTTTTTAAAAAAAGATTTTTTCAGTAATATGTAATTCATTGTGGCCAGGCTTCATGAACGAAGACTTGGGAAGGGCTCTACCCACATTTGCTACAAATGCACTGGTGGCTAAAAAGGCCAATACGAGACAGACAAGTCCTGTTGCAAAAGGCACAGCAGAAAGACTCCTTAGGTGGTATCGACAAGACACGATTCTTTCTGCCTTGTCTTTTCTCCTTGAGAGTGACCCTGTGTGCGTTCTCAAAACAAGCAACGTTATAGATAGTGTGTCTCCAGACCTCCCGACTGGAGGCCAGAGTAATATGTAATTATATCATTTATGTAAGCAAGTTGTGCCAGGGGAGCTTTAGAGTGGATATTTGGAAAAAATTCTTCAGTAGAAGGGTGTTCAGGTGCTGGAATAGGCTGCCCAGGAAAGTGGTTGAATTGCCACCCCTGGAAACTGTTCAAAAGGTATGTAGATATGGCACTTGGGGATAATGTTTAGCTGTTAACGTGGTGGTGGTATCTTAATATTTGGACCCAGTGATCTTAGAGATCTTTTTCAACTTCAATGATTATAAATTCTATGATGCTATGATTTTTGGGTGCATCCCATCACAGTTCATGGACAAATATGTATTCAGTTTGCCTAAGTATTTGCTCTCCTGAGTCTCATCCATCAAGGGTGTGTCTTCCTTGCTTCAGACTTTTTCTCTGGTTTCAGGTTGTTGGATTATTGAAGGACAGCCTCACCAGCACAGTCTGAAGCAAAGGTGGCATTCAGTATCCAAACTTCTCCATGTCCAGTCTCATCAAGGTTCTATCTCATTGAGCAATGGGACTACATTCTCTCTTCTCTTCCCTTTGTCACATACACGCTTACAGAAGCCCTTCTCGGTGTATTTCACATCCTTGTCATACTCAACAGCATTTGGGCCTTGACTTTCCCAAACTAATTGCTGCATTCTCAGATAGTGTCTCTATTTCCTGCCAGGTTACCTGTCCTTACTCCTGTCCTCCGTATGTTTCCTTTTTTGTGTTTGAATTTGGCCACGAGTTCCTTGATCATTCCTACAGGCCTCCTGGTATTTTTGCCTGCTCGTTGAGATGAACTGCTCGTGATCTTAGTAATCATAGACTTTCTTGGACCCTTCTTCTCTCAGGGGTTTTATCCTACGGGACTCTTCCAAGCAGATCTTATACCCCACTCTATTGTAGAAGATATGTGGGTGGTTGAAGTTCCCCACGAAGTCCAGCAAAGTACAAAATAAGGGTTGAGGTTTCAGCAGCAAAATGGAAATATATTATGTTAGATTTTACACAGTTGAGCCAAGTATGTTTTCTTCACTTGTAGTCAGACGTAGTTGTGCTATCTTGCTGGAATTTAAGCCACTCCTGGGACATTCCTTTGTTTTGTTGCACATTTATTAATAAATAAGCATGAACAGGAAATAACACCTTTTAATAAATGTCATTAAAATTACAAAGAAATTGTATACTCAAATTGAGGGCAACAAACCTGCCAGTGTATACTTCCATAAATGTATATATATATATATAAAGGAACATAAACGTACTCAAAATTAAAAATGTTAATGATAAAATGCTAAAAGCTAGCCAGAATGTATAATGAAAAAAGATCAGTAAAGTTATAATTATTTAATAGTTCAGCACTTTGGCAGTGACCCAGAAAGATCCAAATACATGTTGAACATCTCAGGGGTTTAACTGGTACAGACTAAATCTAGTACTACACACACTGCCTGAATTGGAGCAAAAGCCCTCAGCAGTTTGAAAGAGTAAGCTGTAAATTAATGATTAGTTAGTACAAATGACACTATACATAATATACTATTTATTTTTGTCTTCGTTAGTGATAGCATATCATAGATTATCAACAGAGAAGCATTCAGCGCATTGATAACTGTGCTCAATGATATAGACTGAAGGCTGGAAATGCAACACTTCAGTATTGCTGGATACAAAACTATTTTCTGCCTCTCACATATAGTCTGAATATCAGTATTATTAACACAAAGCCAAAAATTAGTATAAAAAGGAATCATGTTATCAGTTATGTAGGATTCGTCTAATGCAATACAGAAATTTACAGCTCATCTCTCCCTAGAAAAGATGTCTAAGACAGGCAGATACCCTATCTCCAGCATATAGAAGAGGAGTCACTCAAATATGGCTGTTTATATCCTACACATGCAGACAGATGATGCTGCTGATCTCATTCCTCCTCATGCTTAGATTTTCCTGTTCTGTACCAAAGCATTTGTTCTTATTAGCCTATATATTACTAAAGCCATGACATAAGACTGCATAACTGTGAAAATAAAATAATACAATTAAAATTTTGTTTTGGAACTTGATAAATTTTTTTTTGCTAACAGCAGCAAAGCTAAAGCTCAGAATTGTACGTTTAGTGAAGGGAAGGTCAGCTGAGGAACAATTAGGAGACACAATCTAAGAATTTAAATGCTAATTCAGTTAAAACTCCTGTAAATCATACAACCATGAAAATATATGCATAATCATATATATATATATATGTTATTAAACAATTATATAAACATTGCTTACATAAAATGGGACATTCACATCTGTAATACAGGGCACTTCAAAAGATAAAACTTACCTTTGAACCCAGCAGTACAATGACAAGAAAAGTGGCCACTTAAATCCATACAAGTAGCTCCGTTTTTGCAAGGTGAACTTAAACATTCATTAATTTCAACTTCACAGAAGGGACCTTCATATCCGGGCACACAATTACAGCTGTAATTATGCAAGTGGTCCTGGCAGAATCCATATTCAGAGCACTGATTTCCAATGCAATTGTCTATATCAAGTTCACAATATGTGCCAGTGTAGCCAAGGGGACATATGCACCTGTTATTGAAATGAGAAAACAGGAGAGGAGAGGCGAGGTGAGGAGAGATGAGGAGAGGGGAAAAGCACCCCCAGAATCACCAGCTTGGAATATAATGGTCCATAATGGCTATATTGTTAACAATATTCTCACTTTTAATCACTCACAGATGAATCACTTTTTTTTTCTATCTTTTTTCTTTACCTTTAGTTAGTCACTAAGTAAACTCATTTCACATAGACTGCTAGCAATAATTAAATGAAGCCAAACAATATGGAAAATCTTAGCTATTTACACAGGACAAACTAGTAGCTCTGTAACTTTTAATATTTAGCTTCAAATGAAAATATTAGAATAAAAAACTCTTATAAATATGCGCATTACACATTTTAATTATTTTTTTCTGAAAAAAAAATTAGTTACTTCCTACAATATCAGTATGAAGAAACGATATTAGATTCTGTTTGCTCTGGACACAAAAGCAGCATAAAACTGCTGTATCATTAGCAACAAAAGTTTCAATTGCTATCTAACTGAAAAAAAAGAGCATCCATAGAATTTTACAGAAATTGTTCAGGATTTTTTTCCCAAAATGTTGGATGAGATATAAATTGTTCAAGACTGGAGATGACTTTCTCATGTTTCTCTTTCTGCCTTTTTTTCATTTAAATGTGTGAATGAAAACAAATCTGGACTATCTCATAGCTAACCCATATCTTGTAGAATTAGAAAATCCCTTGTACTTAGCAATACATTCTTTGATTGATCCTTTCCTTATCATGTACAGAGGTCTCCTCACACAGGAGGAGATAATTTTACAGTAATCTTACATCTTCTTAGTCCAGAGAGATGCTATCTAGATGATGGAAAGAACTAACATGTTAAGGAAGCCTTGATTATAGTAATTTTCTCTATTGATTCATCTGGCAGAAAGAGTATTTTTCCCTTTATTTTTAACAGAAGGGATTGTTCATGTGGCTGTTTGCTTCTGTCCTGGTTTATTATCTCTGCATTTTTTATAGTAGACATATGGAAACTAAATCACTAGCTGTGAGCCCTGGAGTATAGCTAACGGACACCAACTGCTAATGGGCTTTTAGTCCATGGACCAAAAGAGAGCTTGCTTGAAGTAATCCCTCCATATCTCATCTAGAGTGGTCATGAGAGACTGAAAAAAAGTTGTTAAAATTATCAATGACTCAAAACAATTTGAGGGAGGGGAGTGGGAGGGGAGTGGAGGGGGCAAATCAGGTTCTGTCAAGGTGGAATGGTGCTCTACCCTCATGCCCCACCTCCTTGAGAGCCTTTAGTGCACCTGTCAGCCACTGACACACCTGAAACCCCATACCACACCCCCTGGAGCCCCTAACCCAGATCCCAAACGGCTGGCAGATCAAAAGCCCCACCTGGGGGGGTTGGCCACAGGAGTCCATAGTAAGTAAAACCCACACCACAAGACCTCCTCATGGTCATGGTCCTATTGTCCTTGGATTTGTAGTAGCTAGTTCTACATTGGGTCTAAGGCAGTAGCTATAATTCTCTCTCTTGCTCACTCTCTCTTTTTCTTCACTTCTTCTTCTCCTAATTCCCTTTTCCTTGATTTGGTTAACTTAAACTTGGATGGGTTGGAATTTGCTAAGTCAATGCTTTGTGAAATATTTGCTTTAAACTTTTACCAAGTTCCCTTATTTTCTAAAGTTTGGTAGTAAAAGTGTGTTATTTTGACCTCCTGGAAACATTGTCATATTTTTCCCATGCATGGCCCCAAGGTCTAAAAGAACTGAAGTCCACTTTAATAAATCCGTTGGGTAGGTTTTGGGACCTTATATCTTTTTGACATAAAACTCTTTTGATGAGCTTGTGAGGTAAGCCTGGGGTCTTCAGCACCGCTGTTTTTGCTTTGCAGATCCATTGCTACTGCAGTACCTACTCAAGTATTCTCTCTTCCAGCCTAAACTTCTTAGCAAAGGAGAAATCTTCCCCTCCTCTTGAGAGCTTCATTTGATTGCATTTCTCATTTTTTAAAGGAGTGCAGTTCAAAAAAATCTTTTCATACATTTACTTTACTGTGCACAGGAAGTTGGGAGAAGACACAACTGGGACAGGTGACCCAAATGGACGAAAGGGATATTCCAGATCATACATCGTCCTGCTCGGCATGTAAAGCCGGGAGGAAGAAGGAAGAAGTGGGGGACATTTGGAAGGATGGAGTTTGTCTTCCCAAGTAACCATTATGTGTGACAGGGCCCTGCTTTCCTGGAGATTGCCAAACACCTGCCTGCCATTGGGAAGCAGTGAAGTAATTCCTTGTTTTGCTTTGCTTGCATGCGTGGCTTTTGCTTTGCCTATTAAACTGTCTTAAACTTAACTAATGATTTTTCTAGCTTTTACCCTTCTGATTCTCTCCTTCAGCCTGCTGGTGGGGGAGTGAGCGAGCAGCTGTGTGGTGCTTGGCTGCTGGTGGGGGTTAAATCACGACATTTGCAGCTAAATGTAAATTTCAACTTATATAAAATTTCATTATGCATAAACATTAAAAGTACATGCACTTTAACACTTTTGCCCTTATCAGAGGGCTGACCTGGCTGTGCACTGACACCTCAGTGCAGTGGCTCAGCCCTGTAATGGCCTGGGCTGGGTGTCACTGGTTTAACTCCTGTGCTGGAGCCAACGGCTACTGCCCCTCCTGCTCCAGCTTCAGCCTCTCTGGCATGTGTGTAGGACACTTCCCAGCAAAAACCAGGAGATGCTAATGACACCCCCCCCATCCTCTTTCTTAAAGAGGACTAAAATGTCAACCTTACAAACTGGGAGAACGTTGAAAGGATGAGCATGGTCCCAGAGAAAAGCAAGATATGAAAAATTTTGTATTAATATTAATGGGAATAACAGCACTTTCTTAGCTTCACATATGTACTCTTTCACCCATAGCAAAATTTTGAGTGTAACAGATCCTAGGAGGGAAAACAAATACCTCAATGCTTTTGCTACAAACATGGATTTTGGTAGTGGGTAGCAAACACTAGCCACAGTGACCTTATTGTGGATTGCTGTGCTCCCACACATCATGCAGACAATTGTATGTTTCTACTCCACTACCTAAATCTAGATTATGTTGCCCAATAATTTGATATGCCTGTAAAATAAATGTTAAATGGAGATGCAGATATGTCAGGCATGGAATTTAGTCTAAGAAGGAATGTTTTACTGAAGTGCTTATGGTTATGCCATAGCTGCAATGTGTTCCTACCAACATGCAGTAGGATATAGCTTTTTATCACCAAAGGTCTGGAGCAGTAGGTGTGAGGGCAACCAAGTTAGTACTAGTTAACCCAGCCAGCGCAGTTGTCACAGTGTCACAATAGACTTTCTGCACTAAAGATGTAGTGTGATTTGTGTGCTATTGAATAAATAACTGTGTACGTCAGATGGATCTTTAAAATGACTGAAAAAAGCCAAAGACCAGACTGAAGATCCGGCTTTGCAAACCTGTGCTAGGGGATGACCCAGATATTTTCTCTGTCAATATAGGAGACATATAGGAGCACTGAAGCCTGGCATAAGCAAAGATTTCCTGGAGTCCCTCTACTTTGTTTTGTAAATATTTATTATTTAATATTTATTGTTATTATCTAAATATATTTATTATTATTAGTCTAAGCAGATTAACTGCATTTACTCAGTATTAATTATTTTGCTTTCCAATTGAAATGTGAACTGCACACACATTCATAAATAGTCAAAAAGGTTATTTAGTTTCACTTTTAATTTTTATATGTATCTGTATTCTCTGCAGAAAAGCTGTTGTATAACTTATTGCAGAGATATTCCCTAAGAAATTGTGACATATATTCACCTACCTTTGGAGCTGTAGCAAAGGGAAGAAGAGTATTTCTCCTCTTTTTCTAGTGGAAGAAGCTTATTGCTACAGAAAACCGTGTATATCACAGTACTAAGTTTATATGACACTGCCAACTAGGTCCTGCAGTCAAATTGCATATATCATATATAATGAATAAAGTAAAAAAGAGAAAATTAGATACCAAAAGTAATCTAATCAAACAGCTTATTCATTCAGCTGGAAGAAACTGGAAAAAGTTAAAGGCGAATAAAACAATAAAAGCTTTAAATTTTGTTATATTCAGAAGTTGTCTAAATTATGTTTTCTTTCACAATCTTACTGGCATCATGCAAAGAAATGTTTCATTTCTAAAGCATTTTACTCTACAATGTGCCACTTTACTCTTTCCTACTGAGATTAATTCAACTTTGAATTGTATGAGCTGATATTTATATACTGAATACTGAAGAATGAGTCGGCAATTCAAGTTTTACCAAATCTAATTCCTTAATGGTAAGTTTTCCAGCATAAAAAGTCATGAAATGCTGATCTCAGAGTTGTAGCTATTGACTAAAATACATTTTTAAAATATATCAGTTCATCATGACCTTTTAGACAGTGGTAAATCCTCCAATACAGTTGTTAGATTAATACAAGTCTTAATCTAACAGTTCTCAGTCCTTCTTTCTGGGCTTTCCTGGGGTTGTAAGTGTAGGACTTCATCTGAACATACTGGACTGAAGAAACAAGAAACAGGACATGTAATGGAAACTACCCAGAGTTTTAAATTCTGTGTTTTCCCTTTGTTTCTCCTTTTCACTACATAAACTACAGTAAAATATCTATTATTATTATCATCTTATTTCAGTTAGCATCTTAGTTGTCCAAAATGTAATGTTGACAAGGAATAAACGTACAGGGGTGAAGAAAACAGACTAATAAATCCCCCCTTGGATTTCAAAACAGGAGGATATACTCCCTGAAGATTTCTTTCACTTTAAGTATTCATTAAATGCTCGTCATTGAGCCATATTAGCTCAGTTCTCTCTTTCTTCTCCTACACAGAAAGTAATGAAACATACAGGTTTTTTCTAAAGTAAATTCTAAATGTTTTCATTTTAATGTAGCAACACTGTCTATTTACTGAAGCAAAGAATCTTATTCATCTTTTTTTTTTTTTCAGGTATATATGACCGAAGGTCAAGCGATTCCTTTGCTATGTGGATGCAATTAGCCTATTTCATGGTATGTGCCAGCTACACCATCAAACCAATGGCAGGAGCAGTAATTCTTTGGAGAAGTTATCATTTTAAAAACATGCTGATTAACTTACTTTATGATATCTCAAACAGCACAGACTCAGCAGGAAGTGCAACAATTCATTAGAATTAATTAGAGGTTTTGTGCTTCTGTGATTGAGGCCACTTTATTTGTAAGAGAAGTCTCACTAAACCAAAGGAGTAAAATTCCTAAGACTTCTTACTGTGATTATATGGCTCTTAATATATAGCCTTACTGAGAATTACAGCCTATCATAGTTTTAAAGTCCCCCTCCTTCACTCAGAGCAATTCCTCCTCCTGAACTCTAAGGAATTTCTCTGCAAATATATGTATAGAAATGCATATATATATATATATAATGTATATATATATATATATATAAATATACACGTACGTGACACTACTGTCTGGAAGAGTAATTTCAAAATGGCATAAGAGAAAGAATATGCCAAGATAAGGACACAGAAAGTTAGAAAAATTACTTTCAAATGCGAAACCTGACCACCTGCAAAATGAGAGACCTTAAAAGAGGGGAATGTTCTTGAAGCTAAGCTGGATATTTTCCATGCTTTCCTCATGTTAGCATTACTATATCAAGGTACCACTCGAACAATACATTATGACTGAAGTTTAATAATTAGTTTTGAATTTAACATTTCTTAACTATGAGAAAGATCTAGAGTCTTATACTAATTTATGTTAATAAAAAACTAATACATAACATTTTGGCATACCTTTATCTTCTGCACTTATTAAGTTAGGTTTTGAATGACTGTAATAATTTTAAAAATGGATCTCTGCTGGTTTTTTAATGGCACTTACAATCTAATTCTCCATATATTCTACTGACAGTTTTCTTATGTCTTTCTGAAAATACTTTGCATCAAATACAGCTCTTATTTACGAAAAATGATACCATTTTAGGATAGAAATGCAAATTGCAAGTCTTTAAAAAAGGATAGGTGACTACAGTAGTTATGTTCAGCATTTCCTCTTGTATTCTTTTGGTTTTAATGGTGTATTGCAAAGGTGAAATTATTGTTGTTTCACTTGCTAACAATAACTTGGGAAATACCATTTTTTTTAAGGCAGGCATAGTTTAGTCCTCTAAAAACATGGTTCACTGCAATTAGGAAATGACCATGCTCTTTCATCAAAACAGGTATTATACATGCTTTATCTTGACAAAATAACCAATTGTGTTCTTGTGGGGTCAGGTACTCCATTAACAAAACTGACCATCTAGGATTTGGATCTTAATGGTATGTGTTCTTGTTCCTTAGATAAAATGACTGAACTGTCAAATGATTTGTCTTTTAAAGACTAAAAAAGTAAGAAGCAAGTGTTTTCTGTCAGTAAACTGAGTCTGGGTTAACAAGCTAAAATCATAATTTCTTTTTTACCAAAATCTTCAGACCTACTAATTTCTCAGTAAATGCTGGTGGATTTTGTAAGGTAAACATGGCTTTGTACTTCTATCAGAATTATTTTCCTGATATAGACTGGAAAAACACAGATTTATCAGCCAAATAAAGAATATGGTCCAGTTATTTGATACAAGAGTTGATTGCAAGCTGGGAAAAAGGAAGGATTCTGTGACAAAAATTCCTTTTAACTCTGCTATACTGAGAATCATATACTAATCTGTATTTTTGTGCTTATTTGGTGATTTCAGTTATTTTTACAGGAGATACTATAAAAATAGCGATGGAGTGGAAGAAATTTTTAATTGTTTTTATTTTAATGTTTTACACTATTGCAATCTTTCCTAGATAGAAACTCTAAAGCATATTAATTACAGTGCTTCTAAGTCTAGGACACAGCATAGAATTAAAGCCTTTCCAAATACATTCACACATATTATGGAGTGATTTTCATTATTCTAAATTTTTTAGAGGAAATATAAATAATTCAAGTCTGATAAGAACTACTAAACTCTGCTTATTGAAGAAAACCTTTTCCATTTATTTTTTCACCATACTTTGTAAAATCTCATTTTCAAATATCTACAGCATATTACAGCTCACTAAGGAAAACACACACTTTATGGTTTTGTCAATATCTAAAATGCTAATAAGTTATAATTCAAATTTTAATAAGAAAAGTCACTATATGTCCCAGTCCAGGCTTATAAAGTGTTTGCCACTTACTAAAATAGATTATTTGTTTATCTGAGATTTTGCATAGTTGGTTTAACTGTTACCAGCAAAGAGGAATATCTGTGAGTCCTTCCTGTGCAACACTTTGTGCTACATAGTGTTACTGAAGGTACATCCTTATTGAAAGCTAGTATTATGGTATTTTATAATATGAAAATAATATTACTGCATTAGCAATTCCTTTTGTAATTCTTTTGAAAGGAAAAATATTTTTATATGGCATAAACTTCTTTATGAAGGCATCATGTTAGTACCTGTATTTATTAATTCCATCTTCACATGTGGCTCCATGTTGGCACTGGTTTACCTCACACTCATTAATATTCTCTAGGCATGTTTTTCCTGTCCATCCAAGAACACAGACACAGTGAGGTCTCTGGTTTTCTTCATCGTAGAAGCAACTACCTCCGTTTGCACATACCTGAAGATGAAAATGACAAACACATTGCATGGCCAGGTTTTGATAGTGAGAGGGCTATAGAGGTGGTTTCTCTGAGAAGCTGCCAGAAGCTTTCCCCATGTGTGACAGAGACAATGCCAGCTGGCTCCAGGATGGACCTGATGCTGGCCAAGGTTGAGCCCATCAGTGACAGTGGTAGTGCCTCTGTGATAACATATTTAAGAAGGAAAAAAAGTTATTACACAGATGTAATTGCAGCCAAAGAGAGCAGTGAGAATAGGTGAGAAATACAACTATGCAGACATCATGGTCAGGGAAGAAGGAGGGGGAAGAGGTGCTTCAGGTGCCAGAGCTGAGTTTCCCCTGCAGCCCGTGGTGAAGGCCACAGTGAATCAGCCTGTCCCCCTGGAGACTACAGAGGTCCACGGTGGAGCAGAGATCCATCTGCAGCCTGTGGAAGAGACCCATGCCTGATCAGGTAGATGCCCAAAAGAAGGCTGTAAGACTGTGGGACATAGTAGGTTGACCAGCTGGAATAGGTTTGCTGGCAGCACTTTTAACCCCATGGGAGAGCCATACTGGAGCAGTCTGTTTCTGAAGGATTGCACGCTGTGGAAGGGACCTACACTGGAGCAGTTCAGGAGGAACTGCAGCCCGTGGGAAGGACTCACATTGGAGAAGTTTGTGGAAGACTTCCATGGGAAAGACCCCACCCTTGACCAGGGGAAGGACTTCTCTCCCTGAGGAGAGCAGCAGAAACAACATGTGATGAACTGACTGTAACCTCTATTCCAAATATCCCTGCACTGCTGTGGGGGAGAGGTGGTAGAAACTTAAACCCAGTCTATTGGATCTGGCTGAGATGGAGTTCATTTCCCCCATAACAACCCTCAAAGCTGTGTTTTGCATTGGTATCTAGAAAGATGTTGATAACACACCAGTGTTTTGGCTGCTGCTGAGCCGGGCTGGCACAGCATCAGCACTGTCTCTCAACATTCCCCACCACCCTATCCAGGAACTGGGGGTGGGTAAGGTCCTGGGAGGGGACCCAACTAGGACAACTGACCCAAATTAACCAAAGGGATATTCCATACTATTTGATGTCAGCTGAGATATAAAAGCTAAGGAACAGAGGGAGAAGTGGGAACATTTGTTATTTACAAAGTTTGCCTTCTGGAGCAACTGCTATGTGTGCTGAAGCCCTGCTTCCTGGGAAGCGGCAGAACATTGCTTGCTGATGGGAAGTAGAAAATAAGCCTATTTTTTTCCCCTTTGCTTGTATGAGCACAAACTTCCACTTTTGCTTTGGTAAACTGCCTTATCTCAGCCTACAATGACATGGAGTTGTTATACATCTTATTTTCTCTCCCATGTCCTACTGGGAAGGAAAGTGATAGAGTGGCTCTTTTCCAAGGAGTTTAATTGAATAAGCAGTTGGTAATAAATATGGTTATTTAATCTTTTTATGTTGTAATATTAAAAAAAACACATCTCCAAGAAACTAAAACACTAAATGTTATTAAATCAATGTATCAGTTTATCATTTAGTCGGGAAGATGTATTTATTATTTAATTTAACAGTATCACTTTCATAACTGCCTTTAAATTCTGCCTGTTTCAGGACGGATGATAGTGAACTAGCCTGTTATTTTTCCATTGAAAAAATAGAGCAATTGTTCCTGCGCTTAAAATCTGTATAAAATGTCACTAAATTTTTGGCTATTAGGAAAAAAAAGACTGAATTTTTTTTCATGTTAATTATAATGCTGATTCACAATCTATCCTTGAATGTTTTTATATATATATATATATATATATATATAACATCTGTACTCTGGGAGGATCAGCAGCTTCTTTCTTTTCAATCTGCAGATTGAGAGATTGGTAAACTTAAGACTGGAACTGCCTTTTTCCTTTTTGGTTTTAATTGCTAATATTACTTACTAAACCTGTATTCTTCAAAAACTACAGGAAGTTTTAAGTCTGAATGAATGCTCCCTTCCTCATTTTAGTTTTAGTTTCCCTTTTTATTTCCATGAAAATTTTGTCAGTGTGAAGATGGATAACAACATTTTCATTTCAAAGCACTTAAAACCCCTCCTTATAACCAATTGGTTTCTAAAGAAAATTGTATCTAGAAGATGAGCTAATCCAGTAGTACTTCAGTTTGATTGAATCTGAATCTCTTTATAATGTCATTAAGATTTGTAATAATAACAGTTCTTGACAGAAATATTATAATATTCATTTGCCTTTTATTAAGTTTTAAATTGTCCTTAAAATGAAAAGATTTTTGTTATGCTCTCAGTACTGAATTTTACACTTACCTTGGGATTCTTATTCAATATGGCAACTTCTTGAAGAAAAGTACAGCTCAACATAAATGCAAAAACTACTTTTATGTGTATGGTTTGGGAAATGTTCTCTTCCTTTTTGTTTCATTTTTATGTGTTTTCTAATTTTTTTATTTAAACATTTTTGTTGGATTTTGCCTAAGGCTTACTATTTTCTCAAATCTCAAATAGGTCAAAAGGTCAAATAAGCTTATACTCAAGAAAACCATCCAGAAAAAACTTAGACAATTAAGACAAATATTTCAATATCATCACATTATATTTGTTATATTCTTATGTTGTTTTTATACTCTGAAGAAAGGTGTTCCCCTTTAAGATGCTAGTGCAATCTAAAACACTTTTAAATTGCAATGAAAGTTATGGAATGTATTTTTAGCATCAAATCTAGTTAGCAGTTTTTTCTATCAGATAGAGAATTAATTTTGGAGCAGAGATAAATATCAATTCAAATTTTGAAAACTCTGAGTTAGTATCTTTAAGGATTTAATAAGAAATCTGGGCTAAATATATTTATTAATCTATTACTAAAGTCAAACTGAATACCTCTGCATTGTGGTTTTCTAAGCTTCAAACTTGCATTGTGTTTTTTTTTTTGTTTCTTCTTTGTACAAGAAATACTTTTGAGTGGAAATAAATAGACAAATGGAGTTTTGGAAAGAGCAGCTTCTTCCCATCAATTGACTTTTCCTTTTTCCCCAAGTAAATCTTCCCAATAGGTATGATTAATACAAATCTTATGATTCAACAGACCATAAACAGGTCTGTTCCGGTCAGTCTACTCTGGTCAGTCTGACCATCATAATATTGTCTATAGCAAGTACTTTAAAACAAATCTTCCTCATTATATAAATAAATGTAAGAATAATTGATAAAATGTAAGAATCACTTCCTTCTAATATCAATTAGGAGATGTTGTTAGAGATAGGAAAGATAATTAGTCCCTACATGGTTATTTTATTCTTCTCCTATCTCCTTTTTGCAGGAAGTGAATGATATGTCTGTTTCTCCTCTAAATATCATCTGTTGTCCACTGATTGAGATAAGACTGTCGTTTCTTGAACACCTCCAGGGATGGTGACTCTACCACTTCCCTGGACAGTCTATTCCAATGTTTAACAACCCTTTCCAGAAAGAAATTCTTTCTGATGTTCAACCTGAACTTCCCCTGGCACAGCTTGACATATCTAAGGGTATGCCCTCTTGTCCTATCACTTGTTGCCTGGGAGAAGAGGCCGACCCCCACCTGGCTACAGCCTCCTTTCAGACAGCTGCATAGAGTGATAAGGTCTCCCCTGAAACTCTTTTTCTCCAGGCTAAACAAACACAGCTCCCTCAGCTGATCCCTATAGGGCTTACTCTCTAGACCCTTCATCAGCTCCGTTGCCTTTCTCTGGACACACTCCAGCACCTCAATGTCTTTCTTGAAGAGTGGTCCAGAACATCTTAGAATGCTTCCATACCTGTGATTGTTTGAACCACAGGTGGACTTTTAAAGTGTATGGTCTATCTGTGGTGAAGTTCCTCTCACTGGAGGTTTTCAAGATATGACTGATAATCTCACTCATTTTTCCATGAAAGGTTGGACTTTTAGATCCCTTCCAACCTGGGCTGTTCTGTCGTTCTATGATTCCATTAGCTAGGCCTAGCATGTTGCACTCCAACTGTTTGTTATTACGAGTGCTCTTATCAGTTCTCTGTGAGTTCCTGTTAAAAAAATTACTGGAATCTGTAGCATGCATCTTATATTCAAATAGGACAAGGATATTTTCTTTATTCCTTTTCATGGCTACCTGAGAACATTACAGAAGAAAAGGTATTATAATTCAAAGTGGCTAAATTTCGTCTTGCGGGATGTAATTAATTTAAAGAGAACAACATTTTGATTTATTTAGAAGTTCTTCACAATTCTCAGTGCAGGGCAGGCAGGCTGTATCCTGATTACGAAGTTAAGATCAGATTTTGAAATTTAATAGAAGATATCCTCTGTCTTAAGGTATTTATGTGTTGTTGTTTTTTTTTAAATAAATTATAATTAAAACAATATGAAAAACAACTGTAATGTATTGAGTGTTGTGCTGGGAAAGAAAAACCCAAACTCCAATGCATTAATACCATTATATATTTATATAGAGATAAAAGAGACCCAATTAATGAAATTTATTTTTTGTTCATTAATAAAATGTTAAAAACAGTGGCATTCTTTTAAGTCTGTTGTGCTGAATACACAGAGGCTAAGCAGTTCAGCATATCTAAGATATCAGTGGAAATGGAAAAGAAATGAAAGGATGCAAAATATATACTTACTTCCAGCCACAAAAAATAAATTAAGAATTAAATGCTGGATAATTCAATTTATTGAATAATAGAAATGTTTAATTTCAAATGATTGCTTCAAAAATGCTTAAAAAAAGTATAAAAATATTTATTTGTTTGAATATGGCCTTTATTTTTTCCAATAAGCAAATGATACTATTTAATGACCTGTAAGCTATGAAAACAAGTAAAATTCAAGTATATAATTTCATAATTTTAGTTTCTATTCCCTTTTGTATTAGAAAATCTACTAATTATTCACATTATGCCCAAATTAAACATCTCATACAGTGAGTGTATATTGTTATATATAAAAAGTTACTTTTTTTCCCACATGACATTTATGGTAGTCTATGAAATGTTTGTATGAATAAATTAACTATGTCTGAGGCTTTTAAGCAAATACTACAGTAAAATGTTTTACTAGCTCCCATCAGCATCCTTGGCACACCATCACTTTCCATACTAACTACCCATAATGATTATTGCATCATTATGATGCTGTGCCATGTACAATATATTTGCACTCAGTATGACACTCTAAATCATAAAAATGTTAAAATTTACCAGATGCTGAACAATTAAAGTATAAACCTTTGAGCCAATGGGTATTTCAGTGTTATATTTCATATTCAGTTATAAGTGTGTACCCATGGACTTCAAGGTGACATAAATATTGATTGTTCTTTATAAACACATTGCCTACTCTGCATAGTATATTTTTATGGTGCATATACTTCAATAAAATAATTGATAAAGCCTTTAAAACACTCATCATCATGTTTGTGTAGCTGTTTGAAAAGGCTATATAGCATTGTGTACATAGCTTTTAAAACAACTATCATAATAAAAAATGCAACACTATTTCAGTTTAACCCATATCAAAGTCTCACAAACTCAAAGATATGGGCCTGTACTGTAAGTGTTGAAGAGTAAATGAAAAGGAGAATTTTGATTTTTTTTTCTAACTGCATTTCATCTCTCATTAAAGTGCAATTAGTCTAGCTTTTCTGTTTTCAATTATGGTCTTTATTTTTGGTTTTAATGGAAATAAAACTTTTGTTGCTCTTTCTGTGCATTGCTGTACCATCAGCCTTCCCTCTAGTAACTTTTAAACACATCAAACATTGCAAAGAAATTTCGCCTAAAGTTCCTACCAGTTTCATATCATAACAGCAGCAAGTAGGGGACAGAAGAGACATCAGTGAGTAAACCTATAAAGAACAAGAAAGGCAGAGCTCAGACATCAAACGTTTTGTTGGACAGTGACCAGACTAGTCACAACCTGCACTTTTAGATGCACAGTTTACACAGGAAAAAGGAATATTAGCATGAGAATATATCAAGAATGAGTACTGTGTTTAGAAAGCCATGGGAAGTGAGGCTTCATTAGCCCACTGCTCTTAGAATAACTTGTTTGATTTCTCAAAAACTCGGGGGGGAATATATCACTTTATCCTACCTCTGTGTTTCCAATACATGGTGATAAACATGTGTAATTAAATCCATGAGATTTATCCATACACAGTGCTCCTGGGGCACAACTTATATTGTTGAAAAGGCAGGCATCAATATCGAGTTCACATCTTTCACCTTCAAAACCTGCACCACAAAGAGAATGTTTAATCACACTTCGTTCAGAATATTGACATTATGTCTGTTCAGGGTGTTAGCAGTTAACACCACTCTGCTAGAGTAATTTGGCAGTTTTATTTCCTAAACAAAAAGTGTAATTCTTCATAAAAATGTTCGCTGTATTCACTGAGATACATTGCCACTTTTATGTTGGTATTTCTTAAACATAAATATTTGGATGACATTTTATTTGTTCTGTTTAGAAAATAAAATAAATTTCCAATGACTCACCTACAGGGCAAGTGCACTGAAAATGATCTTCATAGGCAATACATGTTCCTCCATTTTCACATGAATTGGAACCACATTTATCAATTTGCAACTCGCAGAATTCTCCTGAGATTGAAAAAAAAAAGTCCTAAAAAAGTTAATAATTAATATCACACTCTTAAAGAAATATCATAAGACATATTAGTCCTATCAATAGAATAACTTGCTTTAAATAAGTTCTCTGGAATATTGGTTAGAATTTAAAGATCTTCTGTAAGGTTTCAGACTCTTTTCTCTCCACTTATATAGATATGTAAATAAATCTCAATGTCTTAAAAAGGAGATAAAAAAAATACTTTTCAGCATTTAAAACAATTTTAGAATGCATTCAAATGGGGATACAGAGCTGAAGAGGGAGGATTTTCACTGGAAATAATTAACTGAAATGGAGGTAATACCTTTGTATTTTTCTGCTTTTTCCTGCTGCATGAGTCAAACCTGATCTCTACTCAAGACTTTTGAATCTATCATGTACATATTTTATATTTCATTATGTCTTTTCTGAGCTCTGTTTTGGCTAGTCCACATTTATCTGAGGTAACTTTTAGCGTCATTCCACTAAGCAATTATTTGCTTACTTAGCTGAAAACTGCTTTTAGATCAGCAGGCAGAAATAACTGAACTTGTAACTGGACAGTTCTAAAAAAAATGTACTGAAGAGGAATATATCTCTGGAAATGTGATACCAGTCAATAAGGAAGACCATCAGCTTTACCATTACTTTTGGAGAACAAGTAGATTTGTCAAAACCAAAACACTTTAACTTTCTCTTATTTTTGGTACTGAAAACAATTTAATGAATTCTCTCTATAGGTTCTTGAGGAGGTTTTTGTTTGTTTGTTTGTTTTATTTTATTTTTTTTTGTTATTGGTGTGCTATTGTTTATTTCTCCCTGATTTTAATTTTATTTTTAATTTACTATTTCTACAGCAGGAGTTCAGCATTTTACTTTTTTTTTTCAATTTTAGAAAATATAAAGAATAGAGAAATGAAAAGTGAAACGATCTTCACTTCTGAGGAAACTAGAAGGAGGTGCAGGAGTTTTGAGATGTTTCAAGGAGGAAAACTTCAGAAAATACAGTAAGTGTAGATTACTGACGTTTTTACTGCCAACTTGTGTTACTTCACTCCATGGTTTAATCAGAAAACGTGGAAGAGCTGCACAGAAAAATGTTCAGGAGGAATGTACAAGATATTTGGATAATTTCTTAAATCAGACAATGTGTTTTATAAAATATTGAGTCAGAAGTTAGTATTTTATTTGAAATTCTTCATATGTCAAAAGAAAAAGGAAATAATTTTACTTCCCATAATGAAATTGTTTTAAAATTTTTAATCAGCTCTCCTTTTGATCTAAAGCTAGGAACATCAGGAGAACATACGTTGATAGTATAAAATTTGGTAAGAAAATGTCTCTTCAGTAAAGTGGTTTTGCCAGTTTTATTCATTTTACTCCATTCCTGATATAAACCACTTAAGCTTTGAGTAACACATAATCTATCTTTTAATATGCCAAACTAAGACCTAAGGACTGCTTTTTATGGACTTCTATAAATGTAAACAGGAATATGCTGTGATTTGTTTGACAGAAATCTCTATTTTGTACCAACAGGTGCTGAACCACATGAGCAATCTCATGTATTTACAGAGAGGTTGACCAGCATGCTATAGAGATTTCCAGTGTTTATTTTGTCCTTTTACCCCTCCGTCAAAAATATCCCACTAATAAAATATCTCAAATTTTCAAGAACCAAAAGTATACTTTACTGTAATTTATACAGTTTACTCAGTTAAAATTTGTTAAAGTATATTACTACAGTAAAATGTAAATAATAGAGAAAATAGAAAACTATATACTTTTTGCTGTTTATTATTATTATTATATGTAATAATATACAGGAAACTATGGGCAACTTGCCTTTATAAGACTCTCATTTGCTCTGTTTGTATTGACACTAATGGTAGCTTAAAGTATGTGTATCTCAGAGGAGATTCCATCATGATTAATACTTTTAGAAAGCCATTTTCTATAATACTGGTTGGCAAAAAGGCATGCTAAAACACAAATAGATATTTTGATTACAAAATCAACTGAATGTATTGAGGAAGTTTCTGTCTCCTAGGAAATTGTTAAGTTTGTTTTTTTTTTCTTTCTTAATGAGGTCTGGAAGGCAAAATTGGAAGGAAAAAAAGACTGGGAATAAACTTTGACTCAATACGTATTTTGGATCCATTTTACCATGTTTATGCATGAGGATGGAATTGTCTTGTCCAAGAAAGCCTTATGAATAAATATTAGTGCAATCAAACAGGCTTTAAAAATTACTTTGTTATAAATCTGAAATTCTTACAAAGGCAGTATCCTTTAAGCAAACTTTATGACTTTTGCCTGCCACAATGAGGTCAAAAAATCTAGTAACTCCAAACTGTTATAAAATTTATTGGAATCCGAATACTGCTGAGAAATGCATAATTTATGGTATTAAAATCTGATTAAGTGATAAATGGATATCAGGAGAGGTCTCCACAGTAATCCACTTAGCTTTTAATGCCTAATTATCACTTCATAGTGAGTAAGGGCTGAGTAATTGAGAAATGCAGTACTTAGAGAACTCAAACAATATTTTTGTGCACAATTAAACTTTTTATTCTTCTATCAGGAATAAGGTCAGCAAGCACAAGGAACAAAGATAAAAATAAATTATGTAACATTAAAGGGAGGGGAAATTATAGGATTTTACTATTGTACTGTTTATTTTTATAAATGACCCTATGCATTTTATACCTAAGCATGTGTTCTTAGAAGTCAAATTGTTTAATTGTTTTCCTTGTCTTTCCTTTTGCTACCAATATACTTAGAGGAAACTTTCTTGTCCTTCCTGATTACTGCTATTTTAATTTCAGCTTTAGCTTTTCTAACTTCATCCATGCACGCACGAGTAGTGTCTCTATGTTTCTCTCAGGCAGCTTCCAACTTCCACTTTCTGTGTACCATGGGATGAGACATTTAACTACATTAGCACACTAAACTTGAAAGAATATACCTGGCTTCTCATCTGTGTTTGTGAGCTTGGAATCCATGATGCACTAAAGCAACTACATAGCTATGAAGTTGGTACCCAGATAAATTAGAATACTGTCCTAGTTTAAAGAGACTAGAGTGTTTTGCTAGGGAGGATGAGTTAGGAGGTAGACCAAACTCTTCTCTCGCAGCAACTGTAAGTCCAAGATTAAGAGGCTCCAATCGAAGAAGTATGGAAAAAGGAAGAAATAACAACCCTTTATTAAAGGATATATGTATATTGGCAAAAACAGTAACTACACACAAAACCAAGCAATAATCCTGTACCCAAAAAGTCCCCTTCAAAAAGGAAACAGTGTGATACTTCCCTGTCCTCTGGCGCGATTCTAATCACAGAGCACTGTTGGATCATTGGAAGCACAGAGCCTGCAGTGCTTGGTGTTGGTCAGCAGGGGGCACTGTTGGCTCTGGCGGTCACTGCGTGGGGGCCCTGGATCACGGGAGAAGCCGAAATGGGGATCTCCCCCCCTCACCAAGGAGGGGAAGGGCAAGAAAGGGAAAAGAAAGGCAGTTTCTTTCCCACTAAACTCACACTGTCTGTGGCTGGCTGTAGACAGGACTCCCCCTTTGTTCGTTGGTGAGCACAAACTCTGTGATGAAATCTGAGCACGTTCAGCTGGTTACAGAGCAGACCGTAGACAAACCGAAGCCAGAGAACAGACAGATGACCAGGTCGAGAGCAAAATGGCCTCCGAGCTTTTTCAACACACCTTACCCCCATTTAAGGCACAAAGTGAAGTGTTCACTGTCTGTAAGGAGAGGAGGAGAAAAACTCCTCCCCCATCCCTGCAGTTTTTCAGATGGGCTATTAGCTGGGAATGCAGGTCTGCCAGCTAGTTCTTTTGTATAGTTAATTACCCCTTCCCCCTCCTCGTTCAACCTCCTTGTCTTACAGTGGGACAGGGGAAAGGAAAATTTCTGCTTGGATTTTTAGAACAAGTAAACCTATGACACATACTTATGTCTGTACCTGTTTATGAATTTACCATTTTGTTTAAATAAATAACCATAAATGACCCAATCCAGGTAAAATTCACGTAAGAGACTAAAATATGGCATTGCTGAAGCAGCGATAGTTGAGTGAGCAATCTTTTAAATGGACTTTGGGATCAGAAAAAGGAAAGGTAGCAAATGCAATACAAATTCTGAGGGGAAATATGAGGGGTTTGTTCCCTGTAGCCCTACAAAACAATATTGACACTTCTTGCAATAGACCATAAGCTTTGAATTAACTTTGCAAGAACTGAGGCTCATCACACTTGATCTGTATTTCCTGCAGTGATGTTTTACTCGGCTTAACTGTGACAGCAACTTTTTCTTCTGATTTGCTTTACTTTTTTTACCTTTGCATGGAATAACCATAGTTTTATATAGGCTGCAGTAACAAGTAGTCATTTCGTGTAGGATGATGTTTACTACTCTAATGCAATGCTGTATAGAAATACAGGGCTGGAAAGAAACCTTGAGAGGTGGAGACATAGGATGTGATGTGAGGAACACTGCATGGAATGATCAGAGGTGGGGCATAGGTCTGGCATGGGAAACTCCATGACTACAAACAACTTACCAGTGCTCAGTTAAAGAAAGCAGACCAGGAGCTGGACAAAACTGGTCTTAGGGGTAACAAAAAAACCAAAGAAATGGTATTTAATATACTTTAGAGCCACCATAAATTCAGATACAAAATAGAGCTGCAGTCCAGTGAAGAAAAAGTGTAAGCGGACGTATAGAAATGGCCTCAAGCGAATCCTAGAGAGATGAAGAAGAAACATTCCCTCCTTTGAAGGACTATAGATTCTTCTAACACTGCCCTCAACAGCACCACTGTGAAATGACCTTAAGATCTGGAGAGGGAGAGAAAAGGGTGAGTATAATGTCAGAAAAGGGACAGAAACTAAAAATTCTGTTAGTCTCAATTTAAATTGAATTTTTACTCATTTTCTCATTTCTAATCTAGTGATTAGATTTGATCCGATAATGATTATAATTTTAATATTTCAGTAACATTATCAATACATTTTTGGCTTTACATGTATATAAGGTGTACTTCTCCCTTTTGCATAACCAAGATTTTGAGTGTAACAGAATCATCTAGAATTGTATGTACCAGTAAGTCTGACTTTATCAAATAACTTCCTGAAGGTTCTTATAAAGAATGTAACTTGCTCTTGCCTTCCATATTGCACAGTGTAGAAAAGCCAGCACTTCTAATGAGTGTTTCATTTTTGACTGACCCAAACATTTTAAGCTCTAAATCAGAATTTTCATTCCTTAGGACTTTAGATAGCCCAACTCTACCACTTGTCATTGCTAGAGATATTTTTAGTTTTATGTGATCTGCTTTAGTCTATTTTGCTCTTCTATTCTCAATTTAACATTATCACTTTTTTTTTTCAGAAACTATTTAAGTGTGCTAATAAAGAGTATATGAAGGTGATCTACACTGAGCACTTATTCACTATTTCATATGGCAACAAGCTTATCAAAGTATATTACATGATCTTACTCTTCTGTTCAGTACACAAGTACTGAATTGTATCACAATTATTTTTTTAATTATTTGTCTCTAAAATTAAAACAATTTTAGCAAGCTACAACTTAAGACTTTTCTTTTTTACTTTTTTTTTCCTTGTCTCTGAATGAAGTTATGTTAAAACACCCAATTAAACTCATAGACCCATTAGTTTTCAACCATTTAAATCAAGAAGCTATTGATTCTTTGGCAGAGCATGGGCAGTTAAGGTTCCCTTTCTGAAATATGGGTCTTCACATCCATGCTATTGCATTTAAGGTCATGAAAAACTCCACTTTTGTAGTATGATTTTTCTCATCCTGAACTCTGTGTCTAAAAATGTCACATGATTGGAGCCCTCTAAAATTCTCTCTAAAATTCTTTCCACATATCCTAAAGAAAGTACAGAGTGACAAGTCTGGTACAGACATTGAAAGTACTTAAAAATTACCAATGTTTTACTTTGCTTCCTGGAACTTTACATTTATTTATTTTGAAAGACATTGAATCCACTTACAGTTATATTTATCGAAACCACTAGAGGTTGGAAGATAGGTTTTCATGGATTCTGAATATTTCCTCATTTTCCTTTGGAGTTGTGTAGAACTGCACAGTAGATGTACTCTTAGAGAAGTCTAGGTATAGTAATAAAACTCGGTGTTTTTCAAAATAAGGTAATTTCAGTGAATGAGAAAAGAATAAAAAATAGCAGAAATAAAGAATTGGTCTGACAATTCACACAGGTGGGTGTTAAAAGCTCTGCTTAAGTCAGACAGTTGAGCAATCAAGTTTAAATTACTTGTTTTGACATTAGAAAAAACTGCCTTTTATAAACTAATTATCATAAATATTTAAATGAAGATTTATTAAAGATCAATATGTGTGGCTTTTCAGTCTTCTTAGAACAAAATATATATTTATGCTGATAAAAATGTTGTTCTTGAATCTGTCTACAGCTAAATATTAAAAAAATGAACATGTAATTCATCTCATTGGTGAAGACATTTTTGCTATAGATGGGTTGAAGAAGCTTAAAACTGGACAACCTTCACTGAATATAGATGAAATCTAGACAACTTGTTTAGAATAAATTATTAAATTTTAGATTTCTAAATACATCATACTGAAATAGCTCATTCATTGACTATCACTACCCTATCCCAATATTTAATTAAAAAAAAAAAAGAAAGATACAGTCTTCTGAAATGGCAACTGGCATCGGAATATACGTATTTATCCACAGTGGTATTTGAAAAATAATCTAAAAATACTATTTTTGTTTGAATTTTCAGATTTAATTATAATTTTTCAGCTATTTTACTTCCAAAATTCCTTGTATCTTCTTTTTAGGATGGTGTTTCACAAATCCCTGTGAAGGAGAGTTAATCTTCTGAGAGGAAGGGAAACCCAAGAAAAAAATGCAATACTAATAATTTTCTAATGACACAGTTTTTCTAATTAACATCTAAGGGGGGATAGTTTCCATTAGCTCATGAAAAACAAGAGTTTGCTTGGGTTGGAGAGAATAGTTCCAAGACTGGAACTCATTTTTATTAAATCAGATTAAATTTTTATTAGGTGTAAGCTATTAGGTACATTTACACCATATAGTGGACCGATGTTCTAGAAAGCTGTTTCTCTTCTTAAGAAAGCAACATAACCTTTTCAGTGCAGAGACAGACATGTCCCAATAGGTGAAAGCAGCCAAAATCAAACGCATATGTTCACTAACTGCTGTCCCAACTTCATATACTAAGGGTATTCAGACTTCAATATGATCATTTTCCAGTTCAAGTGAACATTAGTATTTTTATTCTCAAGTTTTACCAGCTAGCATAATTTATTTACATGGAGCTGAATTTAAAGCTTTTTGAAAACATTAAAAACACTTGCTCTGGCCACAGTCAGTTTATGGTTTAGCCCTGTTATCTACTACTGCATGAATTGCAAACATGGGCAGATATTCTTAAATGTTAAATACGCAGTTAAAATTTTACCTTCTCCTGGTTTAGAAAGAAATTAATCATTGAAGGGCACTTGGGAATAGTCCTTCCTGAAAGTTCCTCTGCAACTGGTTTTTAAGCACAGTCTTTTAGATGAGTTACTTTTTACAGAATGTCTTTAAATTTGTTTGAGGTGTATTTTAATAACCTTGGCTCTTAACTGAACTCATTATTCTGGAACATTAAATTTGACTTTCGACCACAGATTATCTGTCTTTTCCCTTAGCCACTTTAGGGATTTAGGGGAAATCTGTCCTTAAAGATTCATCTCTTTGCAAAGTCTTTTGTAGACCTCCTTTTAAAAAAGTCTCTTATCCTCTGGTGAGGGTTCTGTTGGTTAGTTTTGTTATCATCAAAGTGCCTGTAATTTCTCACTAAAAAAGTCTGGTTCATATAAAAAACCACAACAGAATACTAGAAGAATATACAAAATAATTTTCATGCCCGGAACTGAGAAATTTCCTCTAGCTTGATTCCTTTTCACTCTTTTAAACTCTTCCTTGTGTGAAGGGAGTCAATCATCGTATGTGAAATATGAAGAAGTACCAGGCAACCACTCAAGACACTCACAGAGAGAGGGAAAATTCCAGAAAGAGCATCTTACCTGTCCTGGATAAACAGCACCCTACTTGCAGGTTCCTCTGCTATCTGGAAGAGCCTTGAACATTGCACTTGTGTTTTAGAGAGGTGGTGGGGTTTTTTAGGTTTTATAAAAATTCCTAGGCAAATTGACTCTAATTATTTAGTCACAAGAATTCTGGATTGAGAATGAGATGTGTTATAAGCCTAGAGTAAAGGTAAATGTCAGTGTACTGAGGCATCAGCCCAAATTTGGGTGAGTGACACAAAGACTGATCATGGGATAATACAACAGATTGGGTTGGAAGAGACCTTTAAAGATCATTTAGTTCAACCCTCCTCCAATGAGCAGGGACATCTTTAGCTCAGATTGCTCAGAGCCCAGTCCAATTTGTCCTTGAATGTTTCTAGAGACGGAACATGTACCACATCTCTTGGCAACCTGGTCCAGTGTTTCACAACTCCCATTATGAGATATTTTTTCCCTCTATCTAGTATAAATCTATCCTCTTTTAGTTTAAAGCCATTACCCCTTCTCTTATTGCTACAGACTAGTAAAAAGTTCCTCTCCAGTTTTCTCCTCTGCATCTGCTTCAACAGATCCATGTCTTTCCTGTGCTGAGGGCTATAGGGCTGGATGCAGTATTCTAAATGATGTAAGTTCTAATATTTAATGTTCTTATCTGTAATGTTCTGATCTGAAAAGTAAACTAAATCTCACATGCTGAGTTTATACTAAAGTAGTGGCAAATACTGAGGAGAAAGGTATAAAACAAACAGATCCAAAGAAGTCAAGTATTTTGAAGGAGCGTGTTTAAAGTGAGATATGTCTCAGTAAATAGAAAGTGAAGCAAGTATATTTCAGAAAAAGTAAACTTCAGCTACTCAGAGTCCCAGAGTGAAAACCAAAGTATAGAAGTTGTTACTGAATGTAAGTTTCCAATGTAACACAGGTTAAAAAAAAAAATAAAAAAATTGGTCTTACAGTGCCTAAGAATACTGCTTATGTGACAAGAAAATATACATCAATAAGAGACATCATTTACACAGATGAAACCATGCTTTAAGTCTGCAACATTGTGGTATTTTATATCATATTTCAACGGAATGGTTTTGGAGACTTTTTTTAATAGAAGGAACAGCTACTGAACGCGAAGGTTAAGAAATAGCATAAGAAAGCCTAGAATATTTAGTTCATGTATAATAACATAATTAAGTTAATAACATAATTTAGTTCATGTATATAACATAATTCCAGATTCAGTGGAGATACAGCAGACTATGTCAGCTAATGATGTTGTACATTGTGTCTGAAAAAAAAGTAAGCAATATATGGCTAAGCCTGATTATTCATAATTAAGAGAGGAAAGTGGATGTTCAGAGCCAAAAGATGTCAGACTAAGGTCTTTTAAAGAAGTAAAACAGAGCTTCAAAAATCAGCTGTGTCATGAAAGCAGTCACTAGATCTACACAATAGTCTTATTTATCTTTCCAATACATTTTATATTTTTAAACATGCTATATTTACATCTACACTACACATCTTAAGTGTATCTATTGCAGAAGGAATTCTACCTGAAAGTCAGTGTGGTTTCAGAGCCAACAGGAGTACCACAGACATGGTATTTGTCCTCAGACAACTGCAAGAGAAGTGTAGGGAACAGAACAAAGGTCTCTATGTAACCTTTGTCCACCTCACCAAGGCTTTCGATACTGTGAGCAGAAAAGGTCTGTGGCAATTTGTGGAACGTTTAGGTTGTCTCCCTAAATTCCTTAAAATGATCATCTCACTCCATGAGGATCAGCACGGCCAAGTCAGATATGGCAGTGCACTTTCTGAGCCCTTTCTAATAACTCATGGTGTGAAACAAGACTGCATTCTTGCTCCAACCCTTTTCACAGTCTTTTTCAGCATGATGCTCTTTGGGCTGGAAGTCAGCTTAAAGAAGACAGAAGTTCTCCATCAACCTGCACCTCAGGAAGTTTTCTATCATCCCCATATCACCATTGGCCAATCAGAGCTTAAATCAGTCCAGCAACTTAATTACTTAGGTAGCCTCATCTCCTCAGATGGTAATATTGATGGGGAGATAGACAACAGGTTAGCAAAGGCATATAGTGCTTTTGGAAAACTCCACAAAAGAGTATGGCGTGATAAACACTTGAAGAAAAGTACCAAGATCAGTGTTTACAGAGCCATAGTGTTGTCTACTCTCTTATATGGTTCCGAATCAGGAGTCGTCTACTGCCACCACCTGCGTCTCCTAGAACGCTTCCATCAACGCTGCCTCCGTACAATCCTAAACATCCACTGGTCAGATTATGTAACCAATACATCTGTTCTAGAACAAGCAGCAGTCACAAGTATTGAGGCCATGTTGCTGAGAACACAGCTGTGTTGGGCAGGGCACGTCTCCAGGATGAAGGACCACCGCCTCCCTAAGATCCTGCTTTATGGTGAACTTGCCACCGGCTGTCGCAAGAGAGGAGCCCCAAAGAGAAGATAAAAGGACTCCCTGAAACAACATCTCAGCCTTGGCCATATTGATCAACATCACTGGTCTACTCTGGCCTCCAATCGGGAGGTCTGGAGACACACCATCTATAACGCTGCTGCTTCCTTTGAGAAAGCGCGCAGGATCACAACGCAGAAAGAATCGTGCCTTGCAGAATATACCACCTAAGGAGTCTTTCTGCTGTGCCTTTTGCAATCGGACATGTCTATCTCGTATTGGCCTCATAAGCCACCAGCGTGCTTGTAACAAATGTGGATAGAGCCTTCCTCTTAGTCTCCCCTGTCATTAACAGCAGATTTACATGTTGGGTAACGAGAATGAATAATTCTGGTGTTCTCAATAAGACACTTATAAACTATACACAGAGAAAAAACTTTAGATTCCTTTTAAGTTTTACTCTGAATATGTAAAACAGGAAAGGATAGACATTAATAGATGTAAAGCCAGAAGAGTCAGATAAGCTAAAGCAAATCAGCAGAGTTCTGAAAACTCCCTGAGAGGTAAATGTGGGAGCTGTATGCCTTAATAAAATGAGACATGGTAGGCTGGTAGGAAGTGGAAAGCAGGAGAAAAAAGTGGTAGTTTGGTTTGTATGCACCTGGATTTGAGGTCAGACTTTCATGGAAAAACACTGCAAATAGGAAACGCTCCCACTATGTCTCCGAAACTTTGCTACTTTTTAAATATACAGTCAGTGATGTAAAATATCTCTCTGGTTTGAGTACTGGGCTAATAGTCCCAGAAAGTCAAGGAGTTTGTACTTCACTTAAAAAATTAAAAGTTTGATACAGGTGGGTGAAAGTAATTTTTGGAGTTCATGAGCAGATGGAGCTATCTAAAGTATTTTATAAGCCAAGTTTAAGGGCATATTTTAAAACACGTCTTTCAGTTGAGAATTTTACTAATTATTTACTTAGAAAGCCATACACATTGATACATTTATGCTTCTTAATAAAAAACAGCATCTTTAAGTTAACCATGTAATATATAACTATTCTTGATGAAACTCCATCAAAATTCTTCCTTATTTATATGGACAAAATATATTCTGTACTGTAAATTAAACTAGAAAGTGAAATAATAAGAAATATTAATATACTCATAAATATCACCCTGCATTGGGAACATTTTGTTCCATTTTTAAAGCAACCAGAACTTCAATACTGATATTACATTTTTCTTTGAAATATCAGGTAGAATGTTTTAATAGTCTTTTGGCTTTTCATGCAATTGCTGCATGCCAAAATAATAGAAGAATTTCCAGCACAAGAATTTCAATAGTATTATTATTTCTTGTGGAAATCAAGACCTGAGAAAAAATTGTTGACTTGAACTACTGTAGATGACAGTTTGCTTGGAGTTACTACAAGTATGGTACAACATCAGACATTAGCCCTTGCTTATTGTTCTAGAGTTTATCTGCTTCAAATTAAATATTATGCCAGTATGTTTAAAATGTGTTCTTTTTATTTTTTTGTTGCTTACTTCTCTATCCTTTCATTACAATTACTACAGTTGAATATTCCAAGTGGAGTGAAACTGGTGTTCTCATGTAATTCAGCTTGCTAACTTCTTAGGTGACAGATCCTTGTAGTCCTTACAACACATCTTCTGCTGGTGCGGCCTCACCTTGAGAACTGTGTGCAATTTTGGGAACCATAATATGAGACGGATATAAAGCTATAGATCCAAAGAAGGGCCACAAAGAGGTGAAAGGGTCTAGAGTAGAAGACGTATGAGGAGCAGCTGAGGTTGTTTGGCTTGTTCACCCTGTAGGAGACTGAGGTCTTATCACAGTCTACAGCTCCTTTGTGAGTGGAAGAGGAGGGGCAAGCATCGAGCTCTTCTCACAGGTTACCAGTAGTAGGACCCAAGGGAATGGCATGAAGCTGTGTCAGATGAGGTTTAGGTTGGATTTTAGGAAAAAAGTTCTTCATCCAGAAGGTGGTTGGGCACTGGAACACTCTCCCAGGGAAGTGGTCACAGCACTGCAGCACCAAGACTGACAGAGTTCAAAAAGCTTTGGGACAATGTGCTTATGAGGGTGGTCCTGTGCAGAGACTGGACTTGAACTCGATGATCCTTGTGGGTCCCTTCCAACTCAGAACATTCTATGATTCTAATGGAGTCAGTGTAATTCATGTTTTTTCAAAGAATTTTACTGGCATTGGGAGAGACCTGTATTGGGAGCAAAGTTAAAGAAACAGGCTGTCTAAAACCATTTGCCTTTCACCCTAACTAACGCTATTTGGACAAACCTCCTAAAAGGCATTTTAAACAGCAGGTAAGTTTCTGGGCAACTGCTGAAGAGGATTAGAAAGAGAATTACTTTGGTTGTTATTTTTGCTTTCTGTCAGTTATCACTGAAAATTCTTCTTCAGTAGAAAATTGAATCCTCTGAAAAGTAGCAAGCTGTTCCTTTCTTCTTCATTTGATGAACGTAAGTATTCTGAGTGAATTCCTGCAGCAATACTTAGCAAGTGACTTGTTTTATTCCATTATTTCAGTCCGCGGTCATTGATATTGTGCACTAACAATTTCTCTTTCAGAGGTGACAACTGTAATAACACATAAAGTGCAATGAATAAAGCTTAAAATGGCAGCATCTGTTGCTGAGAAATACACTGCTGTGTAATTCCAATGACACTCCTGTGACATAGGAACCTCCCATGATGATACAAAAATTGCTTTATCTGCTCACCTTTAGTACAAGGATTAGAGCTGTGAAAAAAAATAATTCTTTTTATCTATTTGAGTTTTGAGACTTATGAGATTATCACTGTACTTCAACATGAAATGCCAACAGGAAGTACTGAATGAATTCCTTATTTTACTCCACTTGTGTGCACAGCTTTTGCTTGACCTAATGATTTGGCTTTATCTCAAGTTTTCTTACTTTTGCCTTTCTGATTCTCTTCACCATCCCACTGGGGAAGAGTGAACAAAAAGGTGTGTGGTATTTAGCTGCCCATCAGGGTTAAAACACGTCAACACTGTATTCTAGAGAACAAAAGAATTTAAAAATGTGGATTTGACCAGATAGAAGGATTTAAATTAGGCCATATTAATTATTTTGTTCGCTAGTATAAACATTGTCTTTACTAGGTTGTGAAAGATATTGGAACTTTTATATCCTCTATCTTCTTCTCTGGAATATTAGCTATTGAGGCATCAGAGACTCTTTCTACAGAATACTGATACAAATAACCTATGCAGTTCAATGAAGTATTTTTATATTCATTTCCCATATACCTAAAGATGCTAGCTGATCTGTCTCAACTCAATAAAACAGTGAAAGAGAAAAAATAAACTGTGGATAAATTGGGAATAATCCTAATGAGTCTTGTAAAAGGAAAGTTTGAAGATGAGGAAAAAGTATGTAATTAAGTAGTACTTAAAATTCTAGCTGGTGAGTTTTCTTGGGATTGAGTTCATTTTAGCAGCAGTAAGATTATTTTAATTAAAGGACTTTTCTACCAACTAAATGAAGTGTCTAACATGAACAATCAATCCCTGCTAGTATGATTGCTCTACACACAAGGAAAGATAGTAATAAATTAGAGGAAGCTTATTCAAGAACAATTGGCCTACTGTGCAAAACTTGAGAAATTGCTGATATGGATTGTTTCAGTGTCATAAGACATGTTACTTACTTGCACTATTGTAGATACAAAGGTTTTTATCTACTGTCAGAGAAGGGAAAAATGAAAATAAGGAGCTAACCATAGAAGGAAATTGAAAACACAAAAATAATGACATCTATTCAACAAAAATAACTATATTTATTCATATTTATTATATTTATTACTTTTATGAGTAAATTACCCAAAATGTATTTTACATATAAACAGAAATAAAAAATGTAGTTTAAAATTGCATTTGTGTGTTTATGGCAAGTTTCTACAAGGTTTTTTAAAGAGTATGGAATCAAAATGAAATGGTTATATAACTTTCTTAATCAAAGTTCTGTTTTTCACAGCTGAGAACACTACATCATGCCATATTTTGTGTTCCCTAAGATGTCTATTCCAAACATGATTTAAATGTTAATGCAAAAGCTACAGATGCAGTGTTTATAATTTATAAACACAATTAAGAACAATTAGATGTGAAACTACAATAGTTTTTCTGGTTGCAGATGCTATTTCATTCAGAGTCAAGTAAACATGCCAAAATTGCTACTGCATTGTCCTTCCCTTCTGAAACACATAAATGAAACAATAAACAAGTATAAATGGAAATTTTTATGGATCAAGACTGAAGAACTAACTGATTATTTAAAAATAGAAAAAGTAAAAAAAAAGTCAATTGCTATATAAAGAACCTCTTACAATGAGATGCCACAAAAGAAAGAATCTTGAATTCAGTCATAACTCAGTGTTTAGTAAGGTTTAATTGTATTAATTGCATACATTTATTGCCATATATTGTAGCCTGCTAAACTTTTGTTTTATGACCACTTTGTACACTAGAGACCTTAAATTACCTTGAAAGCCTTGAGTTATTGTAGTGAAACATTACTTTTATTATCAAATCCATAATTTTAGGTGTTACATCAATAAAAAGCTCTCAAGTTTAGATTGAAAAAATAAAATCCTAAAGATGATAAGGCAGAAGTGAAAAGAAAGGTTGATAGTTACAACTCTGGGGTATTATTCTATTTCTTTTTCAATGGCAGTATATTAAAAGTCTCTTTGTGTATTACTGTAATTTCTTTAGATTAAATTAATTTTCAATCTTTGAGTAATAAATATTAAGTATCTATATTTCAGTTGGTTATTTTTTAAATTCTCTTAATATTTTTGGTACTTACTTAAATTGATGTACATATGACTAATTTCTGTCTCCTTAATGTTACCTAAAACTGCAGTGAATCACATTCAATGCTTCTCTTTCAGTTCCCTCTCTAACCAAAGATCGGTGAAGGATTTTAGAATCCAACTCAAATGAGCTTCTATTTAAAGAGTAAGGATGGAGGAAAACTCAGAAATTGTTTTCTTTACCAGCTAAAAAACAATGTGATTAATATAAGCTATTTTTTTAGTCTTCTTTTCTGTCTAAGTAAAAGAGAAACATTCCTGAAGAACTTGTGTCAATGACTAACAAGTATCTCATAGAAGTGGTCTTATTCCCCCTCTGAAAAACTTACTGATGATTCATAGAGCCTTGAAGACTTGTTTACCGGTCTCACATTCTTTTAGTCAAGTAAAGTGAATCAGCTAATCCCACACCAAATGAAATTGCGTAAATCATTGGTGGTCCATCAAGGAATTAAAATAGGAAGTGGAGTTCATCTCCCAGAAAAATAAATAAAGATATCCAAGCAAATACAGGCTGACACGAACTAACAAACTTCCTGGACTACAGTACTTTCATTAACTAGATCTCCAGGAACTACAATGAGAAAGCAGACATCTAGCTCACGTGCAAACTTTTATGTGTAGACATACACTTAGTCTCTTAAATTGAAGCTGAAGCTTATTCTAGCTTATTCTGTAACCTTAATTTAAAGATTCAAAACTAATTTGCAAATTCTGTTTAGATTTTGTAGGCATCACAGCAGAGGGCAGAAAATGCAAACACTTCTATATCCCTTACTTTTTAAAATCCATCATTCTTATACTTTCATTTAAAAGGAAATGAAACTACAAACTTCTACACGTTTTGTATATGCCTTACCTGTGAAATCATGAGGACACAAACACTGAAACAAAGGTTGTTCTCTCCGTTGGCTCATATCCATGCAAGTTGCTCCATCAGAACAACTATTTGGGTAAACTAAACATGCATTTTCAGCAAATTGGCAAAATTCTCCTGTCCATCCAGGTGCACAGAGGCACTAGATATAACAAACACACAAACACAGAGAAAACACAAAATGAAAATGCAATGTGAAAGTTTGTTGAATTTTCTTTGGGTCATAAAGGTGTGGTAGTAAAACAATGCAGAATTATTCTTTATATCTACATTTGCAGATGATAAAACAGTTAACAAAGGCAAAACTCATCTACCATGTCTGTTGAAAAAGTGTGGGAAGAGAGGACATGTGAGTTGGAGGAAATGGCAAGATAATTACTTGCTGTAATGGATAGAGCTGCCTGCAAGAACAGAAGAACTGAAAGTGCAGAAAGGATTTTAAAGGGCTGGAGATGAGGGAGAAATCAGCCAGTGGTGCTAACAAAGCCTGCAAGACAAACATAGTGGCCAACTAATAATCAGAAAATGTAGTACAAGGTTTCTGCTGGACATTCTGACCCTATCTATTAACTAAAATAAATAAAAATAATTTCTACAGAAGAAAGGGAAAGAATTGAAGCTTATATTAGCTTCTCAAGAGTCCTGTGATACCTATACATTACAAGTGTCCTGGTAAAATATAACTAGTAGTTTGTCCTGAATCCAATTACAAGGGTAGTATAGCCAACAGTAGCATAAAAGTATTTTAGAACACCATGGTAGTTCAACCAGTCACAATGAATATGGATTTTAGATGAGTATGTGTACAATGTGACCATCAAGGGGAGAGAGATGCATTGTAGTGACTCATACAAATAACAAAAAAGTTGCAAAAGAACAAGATTACCATAAGGCATAGAAAATCAGCAGAACATATTGCTGACTACAGAAGAAGAATTACTGCCAGGATACAAAATGCCCCAAGGCAAGTAATACCAGGAGACCATCCTTTTTTTTAAGGGCAGGGTAGGGCGGTGGGAGGTAAAATAGCATAAAGCATCAAGTACAAAGTGATAGAATGGAGACAAAGGAAGATAATCTCATGTCAGTAATGACTTCTCGCATCAAAGAGCTCATGAGACAGATTACCTTGACTCTGGGAGCTAAGAACCACTAGGGACCACAGTTAGTGCTGTTAGCACTAACTAGAAGGCATCATCTCCATGGTATTGTGTGACCACATATAATTTAAAATATATTACAGAATAGTAGTATGTAGGTGTACTGAGAATGTCTAACAATCTGTAAAAACTATTAACATTAAGTATGCTGTTTATCAATTAACTCACTGAAGTTTGGTTTAAAGTTTAAAATTCACCTAACCTATCACTCTTCTAAACATTTGCATTACAGTGATCTCTTCCCTATCTGATAAATATGTTTTATAAAAATGAATAGTATTTAGGTGTCCAAGTGAAGGTTTTAAGAGAACTGCAGTGATGGGAATTCCGTACTGCGAATCTCCACGTTCAGCTGTTGAAACAACAGATAACTAAAGTGGACTGTCATCTCCCGAGTGACCGAGGTATAAGAGGAGCATGATAGCCAACAGAATTAGTGAATTTACCTTCCCAGGACCTGGAAGAGAACATAGTGTTCTATGTTCTCCAGCATTTGCATATTCATTAGTACTTATTTTCCAAATTCCTATCCATGCGTTGCTCTGTTGTGACAACATCCATTATTTTACTAGAAGCTACTCTACTCTTTATCATGTTCTGGTTACATTAATCCACTCCCTCATTTTCCCTAGATGCATCCTGTCAAGCCCTTTGGATATATATAAGTACTGGGTTTTTTTGCCTAAGTAGTTCCTAGTTTGGTATTCCTCTATCATTGACAATATTTCTTTCCTTCAAATTTTACCACTAGGGTATAGGGACCTGGGAAACTTGAAAACAGATATTGCAAGTAAAAACCAGAGCAAAGACATTGAATATCAGCCACTTAATTCAGTAGTGGGCTTATATTACCCTTGGTCTCATATTTTTCTGCTGCTGCTGTATAAATGGGATTTATAGGATAGTTTCTCCTTTATGATTGCTGTTCATGAGGACATATTTGTAAAATTCTCATTGACTAGACTCAAACTTTTATCTACCTAGTCACTAAGCATTACTATTTATTGGTTAAAACTGTTTAACCAGTATTTTCTTTCTTTACACATTTTAAATCCATTCTGCAAGAAACAACTTCTTCAAATAAGTTCACTGAAGTTTAACCCTATTCCTAGTGAATACATATTACCTTAAAAAATTATGTTCTCAGAGATGGAATTAGTGTTAAAACTACATTTACTTTTCATCTAGCAAAGTGGTTTTTTTGCACCTGGGGTGAAACATACTGCTGGCAAGACAGCATTCAGGAATTGAATCACTATTTCCAGACTATACCAGAATTGTTTTGAGGATAATTGAAGGACAAGTCTTAGGGATGCTTAAGCCAGTACTTTCCACAAACGCTAAGCAATTTTTTAAAGATTAATTGTAATCATCTCAACAGCATACTGGTACAATAACCTGGATTTTTTTCCTTCTCAGTTTTCAATTGCCTGGTAAGATGACTTTCAAAATTAAGACATACATGTGTTTAGGCTACTTGGTCACTTTTAAAGTACATGGAGAAAATCCCAATTCAACCCAAAATTTAAGCATCAAACTGGGTATGAATGTTTTCAATTTTTGTTTTGCCTTCCATATTCTCTTATATTGTTTATTTCTTTGCTCAGATTTTCTTCTTTTCCCACTCCCTTCTCCCTGCCACCCCATTCCCTAAATACAGTCTGACTGTTGTGCATATCCTTGTAGCTGTTTATTTTTTCAATTTTTCCTGTAGATATTTTCAAAATTATGAACTGGAGTGACTGGTTTATGACAAAGAGTTTAAAGAACCCAGAACATGCTGTTTGGCAAAATGACAAAAAAAAAATAGTATTTTAATTTTTCTGCATTGATGGAGCCATGAGAATTGTTAAAATAAAGAAAATAAAATCCTTAGCTTAATACCAGAAAAAAATTATGCTTATTTTTTTTTGTATGTAAAGTACATTCCTAAGTAAAGTTCTGGAAGTCACTCACACTGGGAAGATAACTGCAAGAAACATATGGAAGTTTAGTTCATAGCTAGCAAACCTGTTCCTTCTTAGTGAACTGGAGTAAAGGACTCATTTGGGGAGAACTTTTTAATCACTTCCTTCTTCCAATTGAAATATATGTCTTTCTATGAAAGGGAAAGTTATGATATTTTTTCTTCAAACTGTGTAAAAAAATGAAAATTAGGAAATTCTATAGCTGTCAATAAATTATGCTATGCCTGTAATCGCTAAAGTCTTTAAAATTTATGATATTAAATCATTAGCCTACAATACACCAGGGAACATGAGTGACTTTTAACTTAAAAAGGGAAAATTACTTGGTCCTACTTACTGTATCTGTCAAATTTGCAGATGACTGAAGCTAAGTAGTGCAGTTGACACACCTGAAGGATGGGATGGCATTATGAGGTACCTGAACAAGCTCGAGAAGTGAGCCCATGGGAACCCAGAGTAAGGTTCAACAAGGCCAAATGCAAGGTCCTGCATCCTGGTTGGGTGAACCCCTCGTATTAACATGGGCTGGGGGTAAAGAAATTAAGAACAGCCCCCAACAGAGTTGGAGGTAGTGGTGGATGAAAAGCTGGACATGAGCCAGCAATGTGCACCTGCAGCCCAGAAGGTTAACTATATCCTGGGCTCCATGAAAAGCGGTGTGGCCAGCAAGCCAAGGGGAGGATTCTGCCTCCCTACTCCACTCTGGTAAGACCCCACCTGGAGTATTACATCCAGCTCTGGGGTCCTCATTACAAGAAATACATGGACCTATTGGAGTGGATCCAGAGGAGGGCCACAGAAGGATGGAGCAGCTTTCCTATAAAGACAGACTGAGAGAGTTGGCATTGTTTGGCCTGGAGAGGAAAAGATTCTGGGGAGATCTTCCTGTGGCCCTTCATTACTTAAAGGGGACTTATAAGAAGGATGGGGACAAACCTTTTAGCAGGGTCTCTAGCAATAGGAGAAGGGATAATGTTTTTAAACTAAAAGAGGGCAGATTCAGATTAGATAGAAGGAATAAATTTTTCACAATGAGAATGGTGAAACACTGGGATAAGTTACCCAGAGAGCTGGTAGATTCCCCATCCCTGGAAACACTGAAGGTCAGGTTGGATATGGCTCTGAGCAAGCTGATATGGAAGATGACTGCAACAGAGTAGAACTAAATAACCTTTAAAGGTCCCTTCTAACCCAATACATTCTATGATACTATGATCTCCAATATGATATGTTGATTCATATGAAACCCTGATTTCAGGTAAAACAATTAGGAGTCTGGGCAGAAAAATGGCATAGCTTGAATTAATTGGGTTTTTTTACTAGATTTAGTAAATTTACTAATTTTATATTCTTTCATTTCTCAGGTGGACATATGGGGTAAATCAGAAACTACAATTCTATCTGTGCACATGTCATATAGGGATAGAGAAGTTAAATTTTGTGTACTTTGGGCAGGTGCCACCTCTCTTTACATATGACTTTATAAAATAATGAAACTTTATTAATATTTAATTATAACTTAGAAAGGCAAATTAAGAATGTGCATTTTTGAAGTTTTGGTAGTAAATGAAGAAACGGCAGATACCAAAGGATGAAAAATAATCAGCAAGAAGCTGCAGTATGTACTAGAAACTTACTCTACAGTACAGGAAACAGATGCTGAAGACATGTGTGTGGAAAATGTGTGTTTGATCTTACTGACATTAATAAATGGGCTAAAAAAATATTATAAGTCATGTCCCTCAGAAATACACAGTGCTGAGTTGGCTAACTGAATTTTTATGGAATCTTTCTACAGACATTCTCCATATCTCAAGGGGCCAGCTCCTTATTAGATAGGAAAGTCAGTAAAGAAGAGATTTGGGGAATTCCTGTATTTTTGAAAAAGTGGTTTAAACTTGACACGACTTGATTTTAGCTTCTTCTCAGAAGTTTCATTTAAAAATTAAACAGAATATGTTTATTGGTTTTATCTGGTGTGTTTTACTGTCTATTTATATTTAATTACATGCTATTCTAGTGTATAAATTAAGATACATTGCATATAGATATATGTGAATTATGTGATCAGAGTTTTAATTAAATATTTTTCATTTGAATTAATTCTAAAAAGCAGTACATTGCAGGATATTTAGTTTATTACATGAAGATTTCTACTGTTTATTAACTTCTGTACAGCTAAGGGATAATTAACAGCACATATGAAATGTGCTTAGAGTGCTTTGATACTGTTTGTTTCAATAGCATAAGAAAAGCAGGACAAGGTGGTTTTGATAAAGTTCAAATTAAACACTGAAGAAGCAAAGACTCTATGGGACATTTCAAAATTTATGTGAACTCATCTGTAGAATTACTGCTACTTTGTGAAAGAAAATTGACTAATTAACTACTGTAAAACTAGCCCCTAATGGAAGTATCTGACTTTGAACTTCTGCTGTTTTGAACACTCAGCTGGAAGGACAAACATGAGAGAGACATCAATAGAATTAATGATAGTGGCAAAGTGGCTTCACAGAGATGAGACTATAATGCTCATATAGTCCATGGGGAGAAACAGTAGGAGAGACTGTAGCTTTTTTAAAAAGGAAAATGACAATAATCTGTTTTATATGTTGTACATAAGTATAAAAGTTGCATCTGAGAACAGCAGATTTTGCGGTGCCAATTTTCATCACTTCTAGAATTGCTAGTAGAGCTGTTATAAATATTCATAACAATTTTATCACTCAAACCAACTGCTTTAATATATAGTATGTCGAATATATTAAATGTTTGTTTCCCTATGCCTTTTTTATACTCAGAAAAAAAATGGTCATTGATACAGTGTAGAGGGTTTTAAAAAAGCCCTACTGGCTTTTTTTTTTTAAAAAAAATGAATTTGTTAAAAAAGTTGATTTTTTCTCTCAGTTGTTTTTTCTCAGCTATCCTTCCTTTGAATTCTGGATATGTCATCTAGAATTTATTTCTCCTTTCATACAATAAACACAAATGGCTTTTCTAAGAATAAGTTGGAGGCCTTCTTAGGGCTATGAGATCTAAGCAGTATGATGTAGCTCCATTTTGGAGATTATTGTTAATTCTGCATAGAGATGCTTTACTTCTGGGTTATAAATTCAGATAGGCTTCTGGGGATCAAGTATCATCAAAAAGCATTAGGACTGAGAGTGACTCCTCAGTAAAGAACTTACAAAGGAGAGCAGGGGCAGCAGACTTTCCACAAAGGCTGGCATAAGCTGTACCGCAGGCCTGTGGGGCTTGGCACTGCTCACCACTCTTCTGAAAAGAAGCAGATTGATTCCCAGCCTGACAGCTGGCTGATGAGTCTGGTTGTGCACCCACAAGGGCAAACCTCATCTGGTAGGGATGAAACTTGGGGCTCTGTCTGTCTGATTGTAATTTCTGCACAAGTTCTGTTGAATGAGGGCCACATACCAGCTTGACATGGGGAAAAAACACAGGAGAAAGAGAAGTTCCCTCCTCTCTCCTCCTTCCTTCATCCCTCCAGAAGAAACATATTAGCTTTGGTGAAGACAATTTTTTATGCTAGTATACAAGTCTCTTCTGCTTTGCTAGAGAACACAGTAATCTTGGGGCAGAACATATTTGCTTGTTTTTTAAACAAACTGTAGCAGTGTGACCCATAGTGTTACTGATTATTCATTTATATTCATAATTTTATTTTATCAACCATATATCATCCTGATGCACACTGTTGTTGAAATATCTTAGATCATCATAAAACTCCAAATATAAAATCTATGACTTTGATATATGGATGTGAGGAAAAAGATCAAAAGAGTACAATATGAACAGCCACAGAGCCATCTGCAGGGCAAGATTTTAGATACCAATCTTTTCTGTTATATTATTTTTTTTATCCTGTTATAGTCAATCATACTATTTGATAAACACTATTAAATGTATGTCCATATAAGAAAGTAAAAATTTGGTGACCAGAGAACAATTTTCTGAAAGGAATGAATCTGGGTACCTGTTCTCATTAATCAGTGTTCCCCAGGCAAATTACTTGTAGAATTTAAGACTTTTACTTCTTTTTGGTTAGCTTCACTGTCCCTTAACAGCACAATCTACTTCCATTGTACTGTATGAACACTGGCCATAAATCAGCAGCAATTCCTGTTCCTCTTTTGGAAGGCACCGGGACATCCATTGAGAATGATTCCAACATAAAATTTCACATTCAAGCGTCAGTACAGCTTCTCAAATAAATTTCAAATACTTGCTTTGGATGACCAACAGTAAGTGTAATGGTAAAACCCAGAATGATAATACCGATTATTTTCTCTTTCTTTAATGCTGCTCTAGTGTGTATTTGCTTGCCAGCACAGCTCTGCTTTTCAGGCAATATGTATAATCTGTTTAGATCTCGTCTCAAGTGCAGTGCTGGCAAATGGAAATGGACCTTACAAATGACATTGCTTTCACTTCATCTTTCAGCTTCAGTTTTTGTGTCTATATAATTCAATTCCTTTGTTAGCTGTAAGCACATACCCTTGCACAAATCAGTCGTTTTGTTTTTCAGGAGGATGGGAGAAAAACATATCAACAAAATAGACTTGGGTACACTATGCAGACCATGTAAGCTGGAAGATAGCTGCTCTAACATAGTAAGGAGCTGATAGGCCAAAAAAAGATGTCCATGAATGAGCATTTTTACCCCCTGCAAGAAGTGGAAGGTATTTTTAATCTGCGTGTCCTTCCATAAGAAGTGTATGGCAGAGCAGAAATAGGAGAGTGTGTAGGGCTGCACCTTCTTCTCCCTCAATTAAACTTCTGTAGGTAATCATAACTGGCCGGTGAATTATGTAAACTTCTGCAATTTGGTGGTTTCTCTCTAGAAAACAAGGACACCTAGTATGCCAGAAAGATGACAGTCTTCATACCCACAACTTTAACACCATTGTGTTTTAGAAACCGTATTCCTTCCTAGGCTTCCAAAAGCCAGTAAATTACAACTCTTTTATACTCAGAATTTACACTAACTTAGTTTAATATATTTTTTAAGTATCTTTGTTTTGGCTGGTTGATTTTTGGTTTGATTTTTGGTTCTTTTTTTTACTTTAATACTAATGATTCAGGAAAAAACAGGGAATCTTAAGCAGGGATAATTTCTTTTAACATGATCTAAGCTACTTGCTATGGATAAATGGATAGTGATAGTTAGATACTTGATCCACCTTTGGGACCCATAGGAAAGCTTTAGATCCCCAAGAGATTTCTTGTTTGTATGCCCTCTTTATCGGCTTTTACTGCCCAGTCTTGTGCTAGAGGCTCTGCTGGAGCCATTTTAAATCACTGGGAGAACTCTAATCAAATCATTCCCCCAGGTGGTTAGCACCACATGGCAGCAGTATGATTAGCATGAAACAAAAAAACCCTCTTTCTCCTCTGTCACTTGTCCTTTGGGAATTGTTCATCTTTTCTCTGTCTTCAGGTAAAGATAAGGGTAACAGATACCTATAGCCATAAATTGCTTTAGCCAATCAGATTGAAAGCACTGAGAAAATAGTATTGACTGTAAAACAAGAATACTGATTTTTCACTTATAAAATCTATTTAAGAAAAATAAGTCTCCATGAGAATAGAAAAGTCTATTGAAAAGTGCAGATTTTTAAAAAGTATTTTTAAGAAGTTATCATCCTGTCAGAATACTGTAGAGTAATATTTTTATTGAATAGACTGTTAAAACCCGAAATTGGTTCACGCTTCAGTGTATTTGTATAAGTATGGTTTATGTTAAACCTGTTTTAATTTAATTTTTTTTCTTAAAACAGTGACCTCTGTCTTCTAATACTGAGTAGGTGCAGTTGTTTATTATGAGGTTGACAAACCAGCATAGCATTCATTAAAATCTTTCCTATGGTATGAATATAAAAAAAGGAAAGCACTATATTTTCTTCAGAACTTTAGCAGTAATTATATAGATTTTTAAAAGTGACTCCAACATTGTAGCTGCAAAACAGGAGAAATTCAGTAGCAGAGTTCTTGCAATAATTGATAAATCAATAGTAAAAAATAGAATTTTATATAGCAGCATTTTTTGACAGCGGAAGATCCATTATGTTCAAATATTGTATTTATCACCTGTTAAAATCATATGTCCAAATGATATCCATATCCAGATTTCTTAAACTGAGTTAAGGCTGCAATCTTATCTTTCTGTGCTTTAGAAACTATCTAACAAAGTAAATGTCATATCTTTGACCTTCTACGGAGCCCAAATAAAGTGGAGGATTTTTTATATTTTCACTATTCATGGCAACTCTGGGAATATAATCCCTTTCCTAACCTTTTAATATCAGTGGAATGAGTCTGCTCCATTGACTACTAGAAGCAATCCACAAAAAGGCCTTCAGCCTTCTGTGGGAATTATGGGGTTTGGATTCCACAGTAGCAGATCCTCATGAAATTTAATGTTTGATGAAGTTATTCACTAGGACAGGACAGATGTGACCTGGCATTGATCTGATGGGAAACTGCTGATACACAGCATTACATCATATTACCTAAAATTTTTTTGAAAATGCCTCTGGTATAATCAATAGTGCATGGAAGAAGCAGCTGCTCAGAACCATGCACAATATAGCTGCCTATGATAACCCTTCACTGACAGTCACAGAAGTATGACTACTTACAAATGCTTCTATATACACAAGTGCTTCATTTTTTTAACTACAGGGATTGTCTTTCTGTCTTCATCAATGGTGTGGTGTCAAGTTCTAATATCCACTTCGAGCTGAAAGTTGTCTTCTTTGTCATTGATTATCAGGAACAGTCATATTCTTTTTTCTGTGTAACTCATATTCTTTTTTCTATGCAGATAGCATTGTATTTTCCTCTCCTAGAACACTTGTTTTTTTTTCCTAAGTAGTGCAGCCTACGAAGAAATACTGATCACATTTGTGTATTATCAATTACACTACCATTTTCTGTGGTCATCCGCACACATAGAAGAAGAAGGGGGGCTCTGGAAACTACAGGCCTGTCAGTCTCACTTCAATGCCTAGTAAAATCATGGAAAAGATTAGTCTGGGAAGTATTGAAAAACACCTGGAGAACAACGTAGTAATTGATCACAACTAGCACGGCTTCATGAGGGAGAAGTCCTGCTTGTCAAACCTGATTTCCTGCTACGACAGAGTATCCACCCACCTAGGAAAGACAGTAGATGTAATCTTTTTGGATTTTAGCAAAGCTTTTGATACCATCTCTCAAAGTATCCTTCTGGACAAAATGTCCAGTGTACAGCTGAATTACCATGTTATGTGATAGGTGAGCAACTGGATCACAGGTTGGGTACAAACAGTTATAGTGAATGGGGTTACATCAGACTGGTGGCCTGTCACTGGGCTCCATCCTCAGCCCAGTTTTCTTCAACATCTTCATAGATGACTTGGATGTGGGACTGGAAGGAATACTAAGTAAGTTTGCTGACGACGCAAAACTTGGAGGAGCTGTTGACTCCCTTGAGGGCAGGAAGGCCCTGCAGAGGGACCTCGACAAATTAGAGAGGTGGACAATCACCAACCACGTGAAGTTTAACAAGGAAAAGTGCCGAATTCTGCACCTGGGATGGGACAACCTTGTTTGTGTTCATAGACTGCAGAATAAGAGGCTGGAAAGCAGTGCCACGGAAAGGGACCTGGGGGTTCTGGTTGATGGCAAGTTGATATGAGTCAGCAGCGCCCTGGCACCCAGGAGGGCCAACTGTGTCCTGGGGGGTTGCCATCAGGCAAAGCATCACCAGCTGGTCGAGGGAGGTGATTGTCCCTCTCTGCTCTGCACTGGGCCGGTCTCACCTTGAATATTGTGGCAGTTTTGGGAACCGCAAACACAAAAAAGAAGTTAAGGCATTAGAGAACATCCATCCAAAGGTGGGCCCTAAGGAAAGTGAAGGGTCTGGAGGAAAAGCCATATGAAGAGTGGCTGAGGTAACTTAGTTTGTTCAGTCCAGAGGAGAGGAGACTGAAGGGAGACCTCATTAGGGTCTTCAACATCCTCGTGAGGGGAAGAGAGGCAAGTACCGATCTCTTTACTCTTATGACCAGTAGCAGAACTTGAAGAAATGTCAGGAAGCTGAGTTGGGGGAGGTTCAGGTTGGACATGAGGAAAAATTTTTTCACCCAGAGGGTGACTGAGCGCTTGAACAAGCTCCCCAGGAAAGTGATCACAGAACCAAACCTTTCTGAGTTCAAGAAGCATTTGGACAATGCTCTCAGGTACATGGTGTGACTCTTGGGGTGTCCTGCACAAGACCAGGAGCTGGACTCAATGGGTACTTTCCAACTCTGCATATTCTACGATTCTATGATTTATCTGGGTCATGGCAATCCAAGACAGAGCTACAGTCTGGGTGGAGAAGTGATTGAGAGCAGCCCTGCAGAGAAAGACTCCAGGGTGGTGGTTGATGAAAAACTAGACATGTGCGAGCTCACAGCCCATAAAGCCAAGTGTGTCCCGGGCTGCAGCAAAAGAAATGTGGCCAGCAGGTCAAAGGAAGTGATTCTCTCCCTCTACTCTGCTCTCATGAGACCCCACCTGGACTACTGTGTACACTTCTGGTGCCCCCAACTTGAAGCAAGTCCAGAGGAGGCCACAAAGTTGATAAGAGGATGGAGCACCTCCTCTGCAAACACAGGCTGAGAAAGCTGGGACTGTTCAGCCTGGAGAAGGTTGCATGGAGACCTCATTAGCAACCTCCCAGTATGTGAAGTCCTACAGGGAAGGCAGAGAGGGACTTTTCATCAGGAACTGTAGTGATAAGACAAAGAAGAATGGATATAAATTGAAAGAGAGGAAAGGTTAGATATTTAGGTTAGATATTAGGAAGAATGCTTTTACTGTGAGGATGGTGAGACGTTGGAACAGGTTGCCCAGGAAAGTTGTGGATTCTCCAACCCTAGTAGTGTTCAAAGCCAGGCTGGATATGGCCTTGAGCAACCTGGTCTAGTGGGAGGTGTCCCTGTCCGTGTCTGGGGCTGTTGGGGCTAGATGACCTTTAAGGTCCCCTGCAACCCTTAACATTCTGATTCTGTGATTTCAACAGAGTTTCATATTTCCTACTATGGTAAAGTACTTCAAATAATTAGTACAAAACCACATTGCCATGAGGTTCATTAAAATATAGGGGATAATAATTCTCAATTTATAATTATTTTCCTCTTTGACTATTCACTCATATTTTAGTTAATTTAATATGGTCTAAGGTTCTAAGGTCTTTTGCAACTTCATCCGGGCAGTTGACCATAACAGACACATCTAAATACAGAAACTGGAATATCTTCTCTTTCATACAAGAAATATTTAGAGAAACTGCCTGGACCTTGAATGCATCAATAGACTCTAATTGGCTTGACCAGCCTATAATTATCTTTCTCTGCAATGCTTCCTTGGTGACCTCTTTCTCTCCTCTCGCATGTTTAAATGCTGGTGTTCAAGCTGAGCTCTGATGTGGCCCAGCACTATCATCTTGGATCATCCTACTGTGAAAACAGGACTCATCTCTGAGATGTCCACAATTTCATTCATTTACCCATGAGCTCATTTACCCATGAGCTGCATTTAAGCTCAGGCCTTTGAACTAGTTCTTTTCCAGGGCTGATTTTTTCAGTATGCATGGATCCAGCTTTGTGTCTTGATGATTTAGATCTGCTGAACAAGCTACCCAGCTTGACCACAAACCTGCTTCATCACTACATACTTGTCTGGTGATCTGAAGTCTGATGGACTTCTGGGATTGTGTCCTTAGTTGATGAGGTCACCATCACCACTAGCTTTGCTGTCGCCTTTGGTTCCAGCTCTCTTTCCCTTAAAAAAAGGACTACTCTTCCTATTCCATGAGGTAAGGAATAACAGCAGTCCTAATACATTTTGTCTGAACACCCAAACAGATAAGTGGATATGACTAGATAAATGGCCCTAAGTGACCCTGCTTATGCAGGGTGGTGGACAAGGTGACCTCCAGAGGTCCTTTCAGACCTCAATCATTCTGTGATCATCAACTGTTATTCACAGAACAAGTAGTGGTTGAGCAAACTGCTGATGGAGAAACTATTATTTCCTCTCTTTTTACAAGCTATGGCCAGAAGAATCTTGCTACACGATGGATCTTGCTTAACATTTTCAGGAACTATTCTGAGAGTTAAAACTAGCAGATTTTTTTTTTTCAAATTGTCAGTTTGAATGAACCTCCTACACTACAGTTTCATCATAAAACTTTTAAGATTGTACTAAGTTTAAACGTGTTTATGTAAGTAATTTGATTCTGGTTAAAAAAATGGCAACAGATGTTCTTAATTCAAGTAATGTATTTTTAAAGGCTGAAACACAGCTGTGATTATAATCTTTGTGGGTAATGGCACTGGACCACAATCAGTTATATATTCTTTTCATTATAAAAATATCCTTCAGTTATCTTACTTAATACAGTACTAAACACGGTCTCAGTAGAAAAGTAATAAAAAAAAATCTATATTACCCAAGCGAATTGTCCTCGTGTTATCGATTTAAATAAAAAAAACCTACAAAAGTATGCTCCTCTTGTCTCTTAGAGTAATGAATGCTTTTCAAGTTCTGCTTGTCGGAAGCTTTTATACTTTGGAACACTGAATAAGTTTAACATGTATTAAATTACTTACAGTGAATCCTCCAATTATATTAAGACACAATCCTTCATTCAGACAGTTGATGCTGAGCAGGCCGCAGTAGTCAATTACTTCCTCACAGTTCTTTCCAGTGAATCCTGGCATGCAGCTGCAAATGCACAAGTGTATTTTAGAGGACTTGCATTTTAAAAGTTAATTGTATTTAATTATGTTCCATAATTCTATTAAATAATGTTCTTGCAGTAACAAAACAGATCTCATATGTTATTTAAAATACACAGAATATGTTTTCAAGGAATTAAAAATCAGTTGCATGATTCTGAATAATTTTGCTTTCCCATAAAATATTAATTTCATAGACTAAAGCATTTTCATATCAATATAATCTTCCAGAAAAAAAACAACCAGAATGAGGTATTATTAATAAACAGCTATAAACAAAGTAACAAGGTTTTGGGAAACTGTTAGAAAGAATAGGTCAATTAAAGCACCAAAGAGGAAAAATTAGAAATATGATGATAAGTGAGTTTTAAAGTAAATAACATCAATCATTGCTAATGATTTAATGGTAATAAATAATGACATGCTTAGTTAAGTATGGAACAATGTAGAGAGAGCAATGCATAGTTGGTTTTGTGTTTGTTTTATTGTAATTCAGTATTTTCTTTAAAGAAGAAAACTAGCATTTTATTTTTGTGATGGTTTGTTAGCTCCATGTGATGGCAATGGAGCTGCGGGTAACTCTTCTATGGTAAAAGGAACTACAGAAACTTATTCTGTTTCATGTCAATGTTTATTATTAGTAGGAGAATATCCTTTTCTTATGTAGCCCTCCAGTGTTTAGAAAAAATCCCGTATACACAAATAAAAAAGAAAAAAAGATGATATTTAAATTGATAGTAAACAAGTTTTATTCAAAAGTAATAATGGAACAATGTAGAAAAATATTTGAATATTTATATCCTGATAGATAAAAATCCCTGTCAAACTCTATATGTTTTTACTGACATACATAGCATGTTCCTCTGTCTAAAGACTCTTTCTGGTATCGTGTAAAGAAAAGATTTAAGAAGAGAAAGGAAGTGGCCAGCAATATGAAAATTTGTGTTTGTGAAGGAATCCAAAAGGGATAGATTGGATGTTTCCTCTTAGCTTTTTCCAAAGGGTACTTTGTCAAATGACTCGGTCCAGAAGCTGGAAATCATGAACATGAAATAGATTTGCTTCTGTTTCTCCTATGTTCTTGTTCCTAATAAATATGAGTTTCAGACATGTTGCTCATGTTTTCCCATTAAAAAAAAACCAATTCCATCCCTGGTTTCAAAATGTATCAAGTCTCTCAGAGTTATGCAGTATACAAAAGTAAAGGATATATTTTCAATAGCAATTAGCTAGGCAACAACATTCGATAGAAAGTGCCTGAGTTGACCATACTGTCTAAATCAGCTAACGAGATCTATCAGCGGGTATAGCTCTGCCTCTGAGGAATGCACAGACACATCTAGCATGTCCAGAGGCTGCAGTCACTAATTAACCTTAGTTAAATATTAAACAGGTTGGATTTAATAAGAAATCGCTGGAGACCATCCACATAATTTCACACATAGGACCATTTGGACAGAGGTAGATAAATATAGGAAAAACTTCTCTAAATAGTTGTATGTTTTGAGGCTGGTCACAATCACAGAAGGACACTCTATGCAAGTAGCAATGGACTGTATAATCCTCACCCTCCTCTTGAAAAAGGTGTTGTGTGCAATTATATTGCTGCTATTTCAAGTACTTGGCTTCAAAGTTCTTGCAAAGTCTATTCTTAACAGATTTCCAGTTCATGTACTGTAGCTAAAAGGAGTTTTTCATAATAGTTATCTGCTTTTAGTTCTGTATGTTCAGGGATATCAGATAGCTACATTCTGATTTTTCCCTCTAAACAAAAGTACTCATATCAACAGATAGCATATCTATTGTCCTTTATACTATAGCATAATTTATCCATACATTAAATTTACATATAAAAGGAACATAAAACAATAATAACAAAGTTTTTTAATCTTTTGTTATAATTTAATTTTTAAAAAACATCTAAACCAAAAACAGAGCAATTATTACATTTGTTTTACTGATTTGTTTTTACTTATGATCTGAAGAGGTGAAAGAGTTCCTAGGTTTTTTTTGCTTTAATCTATTTAGCTAGTCTATGACTGTTTCATTAAAGAGATAATCTAGTAAGGAAATGTTAGAAGCTGGATTTTCTAATTTTTATACTTGTTCATTTTTCCTATTTATGTTTTTATTATTTTTTTTGCAATAAATATACCAATGTTAGGGAAGGTAAAAGTAAACTAAGAGCAAAAAAAGTTGACAGTAAAGTTACAGAGACAACATTAACAGAACAAATTTTCTCAGAACACCCTTTCACATTTTTGTGACTTTTAATTGTCCTAAAGAATGTGGAAAATAGAAGAAGACATAAAAAAATCAATCACAGTTTATTGTGATGGATATCCTTGTTCACCGGCTATTTGAATTCAGCTTAATTTTTTACATTTAAGAAAAAATGTTACTATTATATCCTTAGCATAAAGCTGCATATGATATCAAGACTGAAAGGGTGGAATTACGATACATGATAGTCATACATCATAACTGAAGTGGAGAAAATTAAACTGAGTCAGTCTCCTTATATGTTTAGAGTGGAAAACAACTGGTTTTCCAAAGAAGGAAGGATGTATAGATAAAAGCTGAGATTGTGGTGGATATAAGAAGAATGTAGCTTGGGCATGAGGAAAACCACATAAGATAGGGGGAAGCAAAAAAAACACATAATGAAGTAAAAAGGTCAAAACAGCTATTATTTGAACTTGTATCTGCATGTGAGATAAATGCCATTATGTTTATTTATAATGTTAAAATACTATAAAAGTGGATCACGTAGCAATATTGCATATAGTATTACACTGTATTGTTGTAGTAGTATTACGCTGAATGAAACACATGTAGTTTATTGTGAGGTAATTGGACAGAGACACAACATACAGTATTTGACAATGATTGCCAAAAGTGAAACAAATCTTCACTTAAGACTTTGAATTAGCTAATTATTCAATCTGCATTGTACACAGGGCCAGGATATTTTTTAATATTTTTGTTTTGTTTTGTTTTTGCTAATAAAGGCAATCTACATCTTGATATTAATTATTCATGATATGCATATTTTAAATGTAAATGTCAAAACATAATTTCCTACTTATTCATGCACCAGCATACTGTGTGAAAGACTCACTATATAATAATAAATTATTAGCTTATATCTTGGTTTAAAGAATTGGAAAATGAATGGCAACACTGTTGTTCTGTGCTATACATATCTATATGGGAAGATCTAACTTGTATGTGTGCTTGTATGTGTTCGTTTATATGTATTTCTGTATTTAGGAATAAGTATGAATAAAATGTTAAGTATTTTCTTCTTTGGGAGAATTGTAAACATAGTTCTACTTATATTTTTATTTCCAGACTTCTCAATTTGATTTCTGCTGATGGACTGTAAGTTTGTGCTCTGTACATCTTTTTTTGCAGTTTCTAAGTTCATTTATAATGTGATGTCAGGCTTTTGTGTATTGCAGCTTTCAATTTTCTGCTTTCATGAATATCCTAAAATTTGAATGTTGTTTACCGCACTTCAGTAATGCTTAGCAGAAGCTACTCAGGCAGCCAGATAAAAGCCAAGAAAGAGGGAAGAGGACAAATTGTACTCCTTAGTGACATAAAAAAAAAAAAATCTAAAAACTTATTTAAAGTGAAATTAAATTATACACTGGGTCTCTTCTGTTACTTTCAAATGGATATTTTTTAGCATGGTCTTTCTGAATAAAAGAGTTTTTCATATGCTGCTTGAAGGATCAACCTAAGGTCTACTAATGCATGTCTGTGAACTAGAAATTAAATAGGTTGTCTTATCTTTTCAGAAAAAACAGTGACACCTGTAGTATAACTGTCTCACTTATCATCAGTTTGTCAGGATTTATATGTTTCATCTTACAGTATTAATAACAGAATGATTTTTAGCCCCTTCAATACTTTAAATCTTTCTGTATCACTTCAAGAGTTTTCAAGAAGACTAATACAATAAAGCACCAAAAATAAATATTTTAAAAGAGAAATTTATAGTTTTCTGTGCTCTCTGTGAATGACAATGTCTTTTCTTTCTGCAATCTGTGGGATATCATCATGTGAAACAACAAAGTACTGACATAAATTAATTTCCAATCTTACCGGCAGTTGTAGTTCTGCTGTTGAGCTATGCAAGTTGCATTATTTAAACAAGGCAATAATTCACACGGGTTCAGTATTCTCTCACAGAACTTGCCAGTAAATATTGGCAGACAGATACATGCCACATCCTATAGGAGACAAGGAAATTAGAAATAATTGTGATACCCAAGGCAATACAAAAATTAGTGTTTACTTCCATTTCTAAACAGATCCTAACAAGGCCAGGATTTCATCATATTAAGCAGTCTAGAAAGACAGAAGGAAAAGCAGTTCTAGCCTCAGATAGGTTACAAACTTGACTTAGGATAAGTGTAATAAGCCTTCCAGTACAGATTATACCAGACTTGGGTTTGCTAGCTGGAAATACACCAGCTCTAAAATTGGTTGGCTCTGTGATTTCATAAGTGAATCAAGAATGAGTTTTATAATACATTTAGGCTTTTCCTAATTTCTGAATTTTTTCCAATATAATATTTACATCTATCAAACAGGAACAGTACACAAGGTACATCAGATACCAAATAGTATTCAGCAACTAGAGGAGGAAAGAAAGTTGTGTGTATCCTTTTTCCCCTTCATTATGAGGCACAGAGACTATTCTTCTCTATAATGGTGAAAGACATCTGTCAGTTACTGCAATTCCTAATTTGCACAGTAAGAAACGTAAGTTATTTTACAAAACAAAATATTTCTTAGAGCTTATACTCTCACCCTTATTTTTCTATATGAAGTTATGCTCTTTATAGGCCTTTTGAAGTCAGAAAGTAAAGGAAAAAAATAAAGGGGTTTGTTCCCCTAGGGAAATTGGAAGTGCTCAGGTGTTTCTTTAGAATTGGTCCTAAAGGTATAATCAGAAAACTTCAGTATCTATTGAGAGATGTCTATATGTGTGAAACAAATTACTATATTTGTTTCTTTATTGTACAAAATAGTATGTGCTAGTATATCTAATAGACAAAATATATAAACAGGTTGCATGACAGGAATCTATCAATTTTTTCAGCAATTTAGATGTCCCTTTTTTTCTCTGTGCATGAATATGTATCACTGGTATGCAATAACTAAGCTTTTGAATTCTTCTTTCACTATTTTGGTTCTGTACAATCACTGCTATTTGCAATAGTCATGCTAATGAAAGAATGATACCTTTTGACATATAACCAGGTATGATTTTATTATCGAAACTTTGTGACTCTGCATGAATTTATTCTATTTTACAAAAAGAAAAATGAAAGAAAAAGGGGAATTAAAAACATACCACATGAAAAGCAAGAAAAAGAGACAAACACTAGTTAATAAAGACCACTGATGCATCATGTTTTATGTCATAAGATTTTAGCAGAGAGAGGAATAAAGAAATGAACCAATATTAGTAGCTCCTTAAGTGATCACCAAGCAACTGAACTGAAACGTGGAATTTGGGCTTTTTATCATAGAATTTGTCATGGTTTGAGAGCCTCAAAAAATCCAATTCCCTAGTCCAAACCCCCTCCCACATCTCAACCCAGTGTGAGATGATTTTTTCCAGACACCACACAAGACTCAAAATGGGGTAAAGGGAATATAAGTTACAATGACTGTACAAATAAATACTACAATACATTATATACAATCTTAATTATCTCTACCATGACATAAGTATTTACAATGGATCAAATCTCTTCTCCCCTCCAAATAAAAGTCCAGGAGGGAAGAAGGAAAAGATCCCTTTCTACTCTCAAAGCAGCAATGTCTCTAAGGCAGCAGGCATCCATCCTCTTCTCATGCAGCAGCTGTAGTTGGATCTCTGCCAGTACACACGAGGGGATATCTAAGCCCTCGTGGTCCATCGTCTAAAGCGAGGGTCTTCTCTTCCATGGGCTGCGTTTCCCAGGACAAGGGAGCTATCACCACGTCATATCACGAAGCGCAGGGGTCTTCATGACAGTCCTTATCTTCAGGGGATTCAAGCTGCCTACAGAGCTCTGTGCTCTGTCTCAAGCAGCGGGGGGGGGGCCAAGGTCACCCTCTCTGCATTCTTTCTCGGAGCTTTTTTAGCTCCTTTCTGCAGTGCTGTAGCACTTTAAGACTCTTTCAAGTAAGAGTCCATCATCCTCCTCCTTTCTCGGAGGTCTCAGAGGGGTATGGGGTTTTATTTTAGTTCTGACCCCAACTTCCTCTCTCTCTTTGTAGAGCCTAATTCTCTCTCTGCTGCTGTCTCTCTCTCTCGGCTCTCTCAGACAACTCTGCGTCTTCCTCAGCGGCATGATCTCTGCTGCTTTTTCAGTTCTTATCTGTTGGCTCTCTGCCACTGTCTCCGGCCAGTGTTGTTTTTGCCGCCGCTTCTGCTGGTCACGGTGGAGAAAAAAACTTCCAGCTTCTCAGTCACCGACCTCAGTCCAGTTTAACACTGTTTCCGAGTTTCTATGGCCCCAGCCAGGGGCTGGGGGGCCGTGGCCCCCCAGAGGGGCTCCTGCCCCTTCTGCTCGTGGCTTTCACAACATGGCTACCTCTTCAACTACCACTACAACTACCTTCTCTTCCGTTCTGTTTGTGATATGTCTATATTTTGCAGAAGCGCTCCTTGGGTAAAACCTCAAAACTTCAAGGGTCACCACCCCCTGGGGTTTTACCATTTTATAACTTCAGGGGGAAAACTGTTTCCTCCCACCACATTAGAATCAAATGTTTTGACACTTTCATGGTACAGATCCTCCTGGAAGCTATGTCAAGGCATATGGATGACAGGGAGGTGATTAGGAACAGCCAACATGGCTTCACAATGATGTCTGACTAATGGTGGCTTTCTGTGATGAAGTGATTGCAATGACTGGTAAGGGAAGAGGAACTGATGCCATTTACCCTGACTTCTGTAGGGCCTTTAACATCATCCCACACATAGTCATTGTTTCTAAACTAGTGAGATGATATTTAAAGGTCCCTTCCAACCCAAATAATTTTATGATTCTGTGATTTTATGATTCTATGTTCAAATAGGGATCTCTAAAGTTTATACTTACATTTGGCAAATCAATACATGTGCCTCCGTTCTGACATGGCCTTGAAGAGCATTCATTGATATCAATTTCACAGTTGTGGCCAAGAAATCCAGAAGGGCAAACACAAACATATCCAGACCGATTATACTGGCATATGCCTTCATTTAGGCATGGCTGAGATTCACAAAGATCACTAGGTTTCTCACAAAATGAACCTAAAAGAAATAAACATAAAAAATTACAGTGTTTGAATGAATAGGTCCTCTTGACATGCTGCCCATAAACATAACTTTTTTACTTCCTTACTATGATGTGTTGTTGTGTTTCCCTATTATTTATTTTCTTTTCTAAAAAAAATTTTGAGAGATTGAGAGGCTTTTATTTATTGTGGTTTTTAAAATTGTTTACACTGCGAAGCTCCAATTACTGACTGGGGCATCTGTATGCTATCACCATTTAAAAAGCAAAGAATTTAATATATTCCTGTATGTTTTGTTTGTTTTGCTGAATAAATGTGGTAGAAATCTATGGGAATGACTAACCTTATCTGTAACAAAGGAAGGAGGTGAACTAGAATCATAGTCCCAGAAGACACTGAACAGTCACTCAATATTTCTCTCATTGTGGTTATTACTAGGGGAAGCTGAATCCAGTATACTCTCAGACACGTAAGGTTGTTCTCATTTCTATTTATAGATCCAGCCAGTAGCAAAACTGAATGTGCTCTCAGTAAGCAAACACACAATCACATACACACACACAAATCCACCCATGCACACCACCACCCACCCCCCATACACAAAATACAGACACATCGGCCATATGGATCAACAGCAAGAACGATGTCTTTTTCCTTGCATAAACACAAACAGCAGTCACATAAATGACACAGCAATGATGGCTCAAACTTTTTCCTCCTCTCTGGCTAGTCAGTGTTGAAGTTCAACAGCAAACATACGCACTCTCTCATTTTCTATATGCAAAAATAAACCCTCATTAATGGATCTCTCAAGAATCAGCATAGATTTTGCCTGAGATCCATACCAGGATCCTGAACCTCTTGACAACTTGCTGGCTCAGAGCTTGAGTCATTCCAGATCTGGGTATCATTCTGGTTGCTGGCTAGTCCAGTTTAAAGGTCTGTCGCTCCCCACTAGGAAAGCTGGTAACACAGAAGTAGCAAAGAGACTGCAGTGATCAGACACAGTCTCAGCCACACAAGTATAATAGGTAGCAGCCTGCTTACTTTCAGCTAGCAGCTAAGAATTTACTTCCATTTACTTCAGAAAAATTATGTAGTAAATACGCTTTTTACATATTTTGTGCTTTAGTGCTCTGATTCAAAGCAACTCCCTATCACATACTTACAGATTACATCAGAAGAATTTTTCAGCAATTTGCTGTAGCAATAACATTTACTTCATAATAAATCCCCTCTGAAGAAGTAATATGTATTGATTCCACATTTTGTTAGTCACTTGAGTCCACTGAATTAAAAATAGACATTCACAAAAGAATAAATTATACTTTACAAAAATATGTATAATTTTGAAATGGTAAACAGAATACTTTTAACTCAAATTGTAAACTACAAGGTAAACATAACTAATTAGTTATAAATCAATTAATAAATAAGTATGTGAACCTCTAATAATTTCATTACCAGTAGCTATATAAAGGAACTGTAAGTATGCGTAACAACATTTACTAGGAGATCGAAATTTCACACTCTGTCTCTATTATATAACAGAACAGTTGATGCAACAAACACTATACAAGAAAATCCCATTAGCAGAAAAAGGGTCAAAACACATTTTCCATCCCTCAGTTCAGTGGAAATAGTTATTCCAATAAGGCAAAAGAAATTGGATCTATCTTTTATTACGGAATGTTCACTTCTCTTTAACATCAGAGGACAGTCAAAAAATCTTTCACAAATTTTTTGCTATCCCTCATCACCATAGTAACCAAATTACAGTATATTGCAACTTGCAGATGTTAGGGCTTGCTAATAGGAAAAGCTAAGAAGGCCATTCATCAGAACAAGGTCATTGATTGGTATTAGTGCATATATAAGAGAACATCTGCAACATGAAGTGAGGGGGATTGGTCAATTCTCTCATAATTCTATTTACTATTTAGCTGTCGTGTTCTACTTCAGTACAACATTGTACTCCAGCAGTACTCATAGATGAGGTTATATATCAATGCTCACCCTATTTTTTCCTTTTATTAGGCGCATTTGACAAGAATAGATGCTCCTATCCTATCCACAATACTAAATAGGAGAAGGTAAATGAGCAAAACAGTGACTCCCTTTGCTCCACCCAGAGGAAAGCCAGAAAGAGTAGTCTCACTAGCTAAATGGATTAATGAGTTTTTCCTGCCATTGTTTCTACACCTGAATCCATTCAATTCTCCCCATTTTTTCAGCCACCATTATCAAGCATTTCTTAGCTTTTTGTTAAACCATGGCTCAATGGGATTATTAGAACAAGGAAAGACTAAATGAACAAAATAGCACAGAAAACTTTAGGCCAGTTGGGAAAAACAGATGAAACAGGTCCCTTTTCCGTAATGTTACGTTCATTTCCAGCAAAACTAGAAAAAGATAATTGTTCTGTCAAAAAAAAAAAATTAAAAAAATTGTGCAACATTCTTTTAAGCGAAGACTTGAAGTAGCTAGAAGAGGAAAAGAGAAAATCCTGAGAAGAGATAAGGAAATATTGTCAACCATGCCATGAGACATATATCAAGGAAAAATGCATGGTTCAAGGATGGCAAAAAAAAAGATATATCCCTTTTTTCTCCTTGGTATCTCCTTACAAAGAGAGAAAAATATTCTTTTTTTTTAATTTGGGAAAAAACCAGTTCATTTAGTGGAAACTGGTAGCCTATAACCTAACCAGGTCAAAGGGGATCAATTTAAATGAAGATACTGAGGCAACAACTTCACTCATAGTCTAAAACACAAGTCACATCTATCAATGTCTTTTAGGAAGAATTCAGTGCTTTTTCCTTAATCATTGATGCTAATTATTTCTTTGACAATCCTGTACTCTGCAATTCACTGTATTCAGCATACTATGTAGAAAGCAAGAGCAGTGCTCTTTCACCTGAACATCCATGCCTGACGAGTTTGACAAATCAAGTCAATAAACAGAATTCTGAAGAATTTAAGATTTTTATTCTACCATTCTCAAACCTCATGTCACACTCAATCTATTTACTAAATAAGACTGAAAGATGACTTGATTACAGCTCTTGGATGGGGAAAATATCAAGCACTAAAGGGATCATTAATTCAGTGAAGAAGTGTATAAGAAAAGCAAACAACTAAAGAGAGAAGCAAAATCATATAAAGTGAGAAACACCTTATACATTTTTACCAGTAATATTTCTGTACAGGCTATCATGAAAGAATTGAATTCAACAGTTGCTGATGTCTTCACATCAATGCTTTTTAAAAGATAGTTCTTTAGCCATATACAAGAAGACTGAAGTCTTCATATATAGATAAGCAATATAACAAGCTTTGGTTGGAAGAGATAAACAACTAGTCCCCAAAATTTGAAAATCTATTTATCTACTTTGACTCAAACTGCATACAAACCCTTTTAAAAATTTTGTAAAATTATGAATTAATTATAAATTCTCATTTTAAAATGTATATGTTTTTGTCATCATCAAGCCTCTTGATGATATTTACATAAATACTTAGATATGTTAGATATACTTTAGATATGTTTAAATAAATACTTAAATTCATAACCATGCTAAGATTTATTGACCTCTTGAATCTTGTTGTTAGAATCAAGGTAAAGAGGGAACAGAACAAAAATAGATCTTTATAATCTGATATCAGATTCAAGCCTCTGAACGAGGGCAATATTTAAGCAATGAGCACTGCATCAAGGATCAACACATCAGTCCAACTTGCACTAGCTAGTAAATGCATATTTAAAAGGTTTTTACATGCTCTGGAGACCTAAGACTTAAATATATTAAAAAAAAAAAAAAAGAAAAAAGTGCAAGGCAAATTCTCTTAACTGCATAGATTTTAAACATAACCTTCTATTTTACTTTGATATCAATAAAAACATAGTACAGGCATAATTTATGTGCCATAAATGCTGTATATTTCTGTTGCCAGCAATTTCAACAAAAGTAATTCTTCCCTCAGTCAGACCCAAAAAGAGACATTTGCTGAAAATACTGAAGTCCCTTTAATGGTCACTAATGAATGATCAGCTACTCAATGCTATGATATATTGTTCAAATTCCCAGGAAGATAAATGCAGAAACCATGTTCTAATGAGAGATAGTTGACTCAGAAAAATTCATTTTGAAAAAAAAATAGTTATCACATTGATTGAATATCTTGATAAAAGAGGAAAATTAAAAACATCATCAGTAGAATCAGTTCACCTTGGTCCATCAATATAATGAATTCTTATTTGGTTTACTTCAATAAAATAAAAATTGTGGAAGATTAAAAAGCAGGAATAAGTGAGTAAAGATTATCTGACAGACCAATATGAAAGATAATTAATTTTAGTTTAAGGAATTGAACCTTATTTTCAGAATTTTCTTTTTTTTTTACACATGAAGAAAATAAAACCCTTCACCAAACTAAACGAATGACAGAAAACTCCCAGCCCTTCTTTGTTTGATTTAACTATGTACCTGCTAGTCTTCCTTAGTTTCACTGCGATGGTAAAATGATAAAGCATTTAAAAGACAAAGGACATTTCTGACACCATTGACAAAAATCACTCAGTTTCTTAAGATAGCACATAGTGACACTTACATAAATATCTGAGGTTACTGATTAAAATAAGTAGTTTCTATTTTTAATTGAAGTATTTCTGAACTTCATATTTATGCAAACACTTCTCTTCCCAAGGAGTAAAATATGCTAAAGATCATATTAGCATACAACATTTTCATATGATTTCAGTGTTTTGTTTTGTTGTTCCTCTAATGAAAACTCAATATTTTCTAGAGCAGTTATGCAAAAGGCACAGTAGACTGTTTCAGGAAACAGCATGTGTTATACCCTTATATAATCAATTATTTGTACTTGTGTCAGAACAGAGCAATAATATTTCAGGGCTGGGATAAAAAAGGAAGCATTTAGTAGGAGAGAGATTTATTCTCAGTGTAAATGAAACACATGACTGCCAGTTGCTACAATCAAGGACCAAGAAACACAGTAGGTAGTAAACAAAGATTGAAGACAAGTATAAAAATTCAATTATTAAAAATATTGTTAATATTTTAATATGTTCAGTTTAACACATAGAATTATAGAAACCCACATAATGCCCTTCTTATGCATGCCATTATTATGTGTTATGCAACAGAACACTTGTTATCTTTAAAATTAATTCCTAAACAAGGTTCTTTTAATCTCAGGACTATCAGGTTTCAATTGATTACACAAAAGAATTTCTACAATAAACTAATCCCTATCTGTTTAGCTCAGTTAAGAGCCAGTCCAATCTGTTTCACTTCTTCTTTTTACCTTCATGAGTTTTGTCAGATGCTCTTCCTTTTAAATGTATAAATTGGGTTTGTGTGGCTGGGTTTTGGTAGTGGGGAGCTACAAGAGTGGTTTCTGTGAGAAGCTGCCAGAAGCTTCCTGTATGTCTGGCAGAGCCAACACCAGCCAGCTCCAAGACAGAAGTGTTGCTGGCCAAGGCTGAGCCAGTCAGCAATGATACTTACACCCCTGTGATAACATATTTAAGAAGAAAAAAGAAAGTTATTGGGCAGATGTAATTGCAGCCAAAGAAAAGCAGAGTGAGAATATGTGAGAGGAACAACTATGCAGACACCAAGGTCAGTGAAGGAGGGGAGGGAGGTGCTCCAGGCACCAGAGCTGAGATTCCCCTGCAGCCCGTGGTGCAGACCACAGTGAGGAAGGTTGTCCCTCTGTAGCCCAGGGAGGACCATTAGGGGTGCAGAGATCCAACTGCAGTCCGTGCAGGAGACCCACACCGGAGTAGGTGGATGCCTAAAGGAGGGCTGTGACCCCTTGGGGAACCTGTGCTGGAGCAGGGCCCTGACAGAGACCTGCACTACCATGGAGAGAGGAGCCTTCATTGGAGTAGGTTTGCTGGTAGGACTTGTGGCCCTGTGGGGGACCCACACTGCAGCAGTCTGTGCCTGAAGGACTGCACCCTGTGGAAAAGTTGTTTCAGCAGTTTGTTGAAGCAGTTTGTTGCCCATGGGATTGGCTCACATTGGAGAAGTTGGAGGAGGACTGTCTCCCATAGGAGGGACCCCAAGCTGGATCAGGTGAAAGACTCTTCTCCCTGAGTAGTGGCAGAAACAACCTGTGATGAACTGACTAACCCCCATTCCTCCTCTCCCTGCGCTGCTGGTAGGGAGGAGGTAGAGCTGGGAAGGAGGGAGGGTTTGGGGGGGATGGTGTTTTTAAGATTTGTTTTACTTCTCATTATCCTGCTCTGATTTTTTTAGTTATGAATTAATGTAATATCCCCAATTCAAGTCTGTTCTGCCTGTGACAGTATTTGGTGAGTGATCTCTCCCAGTCCTCATCTCAACCTACGAATCCTTCGTTATATTTTCTTTCCCTGTTCAGTTGTGGAGGGGAGTGATAGAGTGGCTTGGTGGGTGCCTGGTATCCAGCCATGTCGACCCACTACAATATAAAACTGAAAAGTGTTTTTAAAGGTTGTCTCTGTAAAATGAATTTTTTTCTGTTTAAACACATTACTGAATCACAAGTTCTTGTCTTATATATGTAGACCCTGAAATACACCAATATTTCTATAAAATCATTAGTCTTTTAAATACTAGTACAGTGTTTGCATACTCATCTACACTTCTAATCCAAACCAATGAATGATATCTTTTTTTTCTGCATATGAAATTTCAATAAAGTGTGAATCAAAATCAAATTTACTTAAGGCACTGTAAATCTAGGTCTCAGAGAAAGTGAGTGCAAATCTCCATGAAAGATTAAATGGGTTATAGTCTTAAATTTAGACAAATTAAGCAGCACTGAAGTTCACTGATGTGCTTTATACAAAAGCTCCAATCAACATACTTGAAAACAGACATTTTGGAAGTAAATGAATGAGAAGAACAAACATTAGCTTCCATCAGAGAAAAGCCTTTTAGATGAAGGGGTTAATAGCGGGTCTATTAGCTCCCTGGATGGAGATATTGACTGGGCAAACTTTCAGGTGTATCCTTAATGATAAGGAAGTCAGTATGCAGCCCTGGTGGAGAAACAAAGGCAGACTGTAAAGTTGGTAGGCCTAGGATGTGTGACCCATAATAAAAATAAAAATTCTATTATGCTTTCTCCATCTATGGTAATTAATAACTAGCCCAGAGAGAAAGATTAGTATACTGAATAGTGGTGTTAACTGTCCAGTGACCTTGCGTCTGGAAATACCACCCAGAGAATAAACTTCTGGTGGCATGTCATTATACAAGAAACTTAACTTTAATTCTTAGAGGAAGTTTGTATTTCAGGTGGAGAGAGCTCCAAATGAAAAGGTTAAGTACTTGTTAGGTCATTTTTTAACTAGATATAAAATGCCAGTATAAGTTAGAATATGTTAAATTCTTTATAAAATACATGAGTGAGCAGTATAAAATGAATGCCATCTGTTTTAACTTTTTCTGCCTACTGCACTATGGATTAGAAGAAAGCTGCTGGAGGGAAGGGGTGAAATCACTCCTGAGTACAACTGAAACTGCAGAATCCAGGCAGAGCTGTGAGCAACAGGGTGAGCAGCATGAGCATAAACCAAATGATTTGTGAGAAACAAAGAAACAAGGGGTAAAGCACCACAGTGAAGAGCAGAAAGACATTTTTCCTATGGTCCCAGGAAATAAAGTGTAGAAATTGTTTTAACCCAGAGAATTGCACTAACAAAAGAATTGGGGAACTGATAGCGAAATCAGAGGAAAAGACACAACAAAAGCTTTTTTATTTTGTTTTTTTTTTCTTTGTTATAATGTCTCTCTTTAAAAGTTCATTGTTCTCATTATGGTTTTATAAAACATAGCTTTGGCTATTCAAAGCCCTTCCGTATTAAAATGAAAGTGCAGGCAGGTCCAACTCAAAGCTCTAGCTGTTTGTGTCACTGTTGCTAACATTATTTTTCCCATTTCATAGTGGAAAAAGATACTATAGTGTTATAGAATACTATTCAAATATAAATACACTCAGCACAACTTAGCTAGAACAAAAGTGTTTGGTTGTTCTATCAACAAAATGCACTAACTATCCTATTCTTGACTTGAATGGTCAGAAAAAAAAATTAAAAAAGCAAAATTAAATATTTGAGAGTACAGAAAACAAAACCATAATTCTGATAGCACTAGGGAATGCACATATCTTCCCAAATACTTTACTTATTTGATTTTAAAACTGTCTATTTGATTTTAAAACTGATCAAATTTCAGAGCAGTTTAGATTACATATTAGGGACAAATTCCTTACTGTGCGGGAAGTGAGGGACTGGAGCAGGTTGTCCAGAGAAGCTGTGCATCCCTGGAAGTGTTCAAGACCAGGGCGGATGGGGCTTTGAGCAACCTAGTCTAGTGGAAGGTGTCACTGCCTACAGCATGGAAGCATGGCACTAGATGATCTTTAAGGTCCCTTCCAAACCAAACCTTTCTATGATTCTGTGATTCAGAGTGAACAAAACCAAATGCAATGTGAATTAATTAGTTTGGCCTTATTCAATATGCAGTATTATCAGTCAGACCAGCTACGTTATTTTTTAATGCATCAATTCTTAGGAACTAACTCTGGACTGTAAACATTAGGTAAATTATTAATGAGTTATTCAAGTGCTACATGTTAATACCACTGTATCTGCTGCAGGATGGCTAGAGCTACATCTCTAAAGACACTGCTGTTGAAGATGGAACCAAAAAGCACGAAAGATTCTACATACACTTTCTTGTCTTGCTTGTCATTTAACAACCAGTGTTATCCTTCTGCTGGTGTTTAGGCTGAGGATGAACTGGGATATTAAATGGTACAGGTAGGATGGATTTAATTAGACCAAGAACTAAAGGAAGTAACAAAATGACATAAGGGACTAGAGGTGCAGATTTTAACTTTCTGAAGAATTATGTATATGGAAGGTGTTTCTTCCTCCTGTTTCAAGTCTGGGGTTTCTTTGGGTGCATGTTCTTTGTTTTGTTTTGTTTTGTCTTCTTTAAATATATTTTTGAAATCACAAACCACTTTCTTTTCCAAGGCTGCCAGCCGAAGCCTTGGCCCTCAAGCACACACACACAAGGTTATTTGCCTGGCAATGACTGCAGAATGGGTGGTGTCCCCTCCTCCTCAGGGGAGGGGCCATCCCTAGAGCTGGAACTGTAGCAGGGGAGGCAGCAGTCAGAAGACTGAGTTCAGACCAAGGTGAGTCTGAGACCCTGCACTGCTTGGTCAGCCTGAAGCCTTCTACTGTTGATAGCAAAAATCACATATTCAGTGCACTACAAAAGTATTACCCTCCCTAACAGGTGCAGGAAACTGCCAGCCAGCTAATCAGTAGAGTATTTACCCTCTAACTGGAGAAAAAAAAAGAAAAAGCAATCTTGTATATGCACTGAAGAATTTATGGTATCCTCTTTAGAAAGCAGATTATGCATCAACCTATTGCCTTGCTATACAAATCTGTATCTTGTTGATTTTACTCATTCTGCTATGGAAAAATGTTCAGTTGTCATTTTGTTCAGAACACTGATTTACACGATAAAGAACCTCGTAAAGTTTCATCTGTCCTCAAAGCCCACACAATCCAATAAGCCAAAAAGCTAGGGCTTTTAATCTTTTTCATTCATTCTACCATATTTTCAAATTTTGTTTTCTGTTCTGTTTTCATATTTTTGATTTTTATTCATTTATAAATATATTATTTTTAATTTTTATTTTTATTTTGGCTGGTATAGAGTTATTTTTCTTCATAATTGCTTGCATGAGGCTATGTTTAGAACTTGTGCTGAAAACAGTGTTGATAACACATCAGGGTTATAGTTATTTCCAAGCAGTGCTCACAGGGTCAAGGCCTTTTCAGGTTGTCCAGGAAAGTTTTGGATGCTCCATTCCTGGAAGTGTTCAAGGCAAGGTAGGATGGGGCTCTGAGCAACCTGGTCTAGTGGGACATGTCCTTGCCCATGGCAGGGGGGTTAGAACTAGATGATCTTTAAATTCTCTTCCAACCCAAACTGTTCTATGATTCTGTGATTCTACAATTCACGCAATGCCCCACCAGAGAAGAGGCTGGGGGTGCATGAGAAGTTGGGAGGGAACATGGATGGGACAGCTGACCCAAACTTACCCAAGAGATATCCCATACCACATGACATTGTACTCAGCAAGAAGAACTATGGGGGAGAAGGTGCAAGTCGGGGGAAATATTTGGAGTTGCTTTGCTTGTCTTCCCAAGTAACTGTAACACATGATGGAGCTGTGCTTTCCTGGAAACAGCTGTCTCCCAGTGGCCAGTAGTGAAAGAATTCATTCTTTTGCTTTGCCTGCATACATTACTGTCCTAGTTAGGACAGCTGAGACCAGTTCATCATGGCATGGGTGTAACCCAAAACTGTGTATTCTATAGCCTTCCATGCCATTTCCCAGAAACTGTTGTGAATAGACTATTCGCACCCTCTACCCATAGAGCCTGACTCCTCAGGCTACAAACTAGGTGTTAAGAGGCCTGTGAGATAGGAGGATGCTCTTGTCCTCACACCCTTTGTGGAACTCCCCGCCCTGAGGGAAGCACTAAGCATTCCTGCCTGAACTGGAGGATATATAATCTTGGAGTCTTAGAACATTTTTCAACCCCTCGTGGGATCCAGAGGAAGGCTGCATCTCATCACTCTCAACCAGACTTAGACCATCACTGGACTGCAATCACCACTTTGACCAGACTGCAACCGCTCTCCCACCAGCAGGTTCTTCCCCTCTCCCTTTACTTTGGACTCAAGCGGGGCCCAAGGAACACCATGTTGTTCATGCCCCAGGGTACTGGGTTATACATTTGGGTTTTGTGGGTTAACACCAATTGTTTGTCTGTATGATTGTACTTACTGTATTATTGTAGTAAATTGTTATTCTGACTTATAATCTCTCCTTTGAGTTGAGTTCATTTCCCCTGCTGGTTAACTCTTAAACCAGCACAATTACTTTTTTCTTTTCCTATTGAACTGTCTTAATCTCAACCCAAAAGATTTTTCACTTTTACCCTTCCAATTCTGTCCTCCCTTTTCACTGGGATGCCCTATTTCTGGGCTTGATTTCTTGGTTAACAGTTCAGACATCCTAGTTCCTAGGAAGTTCTTTCCAACACCACTGACTCCTGTCTGTCTGATCCTTCTCTCCAGTAGTGTTCTGCATAAGCTGCTGTCTCTTTTCTCACTGCCTTTTTCTCCTCTTTGCCATGCTGCTATGTGAAGGCTTCTCCCCTAAGTCTGCTCAGTTGTTGACTATCTTCTTTTGCCTTTCTTTTTTTAAAAGGGATGTATTAACTGAGTTTGACAAACAAGAGTGATTCTTTCTGTTACCAACATTTTTTTATGTGCTCTGATGAATGGATGCTATCATTCTATAGTACTCATTTTTGTTATTTTAAAATGCTGCTAGTGCTATCAGTAACACTGATTCATTTATAGTCCCACATCTCTTCTACCTGACCTGTGATTGTAAAGCCTTACCTACTTATTTTACTGCCTTATTGCATAGTATCATTAAAAACTTTGAATATTTGAGTACTTTGAATGTTACAAAAATTAAGAGAGTACTGCTAATCTTGCATCATGAGTTATGTTTACTATTACTATTAATAAGCACATGGAAGATCGTTTTAAAAGGATATAGAATCATAGAATCACAGAATCAGCTGGGTTGGAAGGGACCTCCGAGATCATCAAGTCCAACCCTTGATCCACTACCGCTGCGGTTACTAGGCCATGGCTCTAAGTGCCACATCCAGTCTCTTTTTAAAAATCTCCAGGGACGGAGAATCCACTACTTCCCTGGGCAGCCCGTTCCAATGTCTGATCACTCTCTCTGTAAAGAAATTCTTCCTAATATCTAACCTAAACCTCCCCTGGCACAACTTGAGACCATGCCCTCTTGTCTTGCTGATAGTTGCCTGGGAAAAGAGACCAACCCCCACCTGGCTACAACCTCCTGTCAGGGAGTTGTAGAGAGTGATGAGGTCTCCCCTGAGCCTCCTCTTCTCCAGGCTGAACAACCCCAGCTCCCTCAGCCTCTCCTCATAGCACTTGTGCTCAAGTCCCTTCACCAGCCTTGTTGCTCTTCTCTGGACCTGCTCCAGCACCTCAATATCCTTCCTGAACTGAGGGGCCCAGAACTGGACACAGTACTCCAGGTGTGGCCTCACCAGCGCTGAGTACAGGGAAAGAATCACTTCCTTGGACCTACTGGCCACACTGTTCCTGATCCAGGCCAGGATACCATTGGCCTTCTTGGCCACCTGGGCACACTGCTGGCTCATGTTCAGCTTCTTGTCAATCCGGATATTCTCTTAATCTCTCTAAATCGTTTACACTCATAAGAGATGTGCATGTGCACTTATGTACAGAGGCTGGTTTTAGGAGATTCTCTTAAGCAAAGCTGTAGAAGGGCTGTAGTTATTGATGCAGTCCCACAACCAAGGATATAAACTGTTACAATGTATTTATGCATTTGTGTATATATAATTGTGATTGGAGGCTTATACATATGAATATTTAATGAATTGTGATTTTTTTGACTATTTTTGACTAAGTAGATAAAATATTGAAACATTTCTAATGTGAATATACTTGATACGTTTTGGTTATTTGGCTCTAAGTTCAGTGCACATAAGTTATATTTGTTTTTCTGTGATCGTGATCAGTGTACTGGAACATTTTCAAGATATTTACATTCTCAGAACACTGTTCTATTACGTTTATAAATAATTGTGAGTCAAAATTAAAACAAGAACTCTTTGAAATGCATCAAAATTCCCAGGGTCTCTTTCTCCCTGAAGAGTGCTAAAAGATCTCCTGTGTTAATGGCTTGTTCAGAATTAGGAGAATTATTCTGAAAAATAAACTAAATCAATCAACAATCACTATCTACCCTGCACTGAACTTTCTGCCTGTTGTGCAGGCAAGACCATCAATGTCTGGGATGGATTCCAAATGAACCATGGGTTAAAAGCAATTTGCAAACTATTTAAACTTTATTTGTAGCTCCTGATCTGAACTGCTGCACATAAATGAAATGTATAATCATGAATGTATAGACCAATAATTTTTCCACATAGTAATGGACAAGGCAATTCTAAATTGAAATGGTGTGGTAAAAGACCGGAACGTATTACAGTCTTTAATTATACAATGATTCTTTAATACCATACATTTCTAAAAATAATATATTTTATTCCTTTCATTCAAATTTACTTGTGGGAATGCTGGTCTCTCTAGTTGTATATGCAATGAGCTTTTTCAACATATAAAGTTTAATCAGCCTTTTGTTCTTTTGAAAGAATGTGAAAAGATTTTTTTCAAATGATAGACTGACATAAAAAGAAAAGAGACTTTGCTTTCAAATGGCACAATCCTATATTTTCATGACCTTGATTCATTGCTACATGGATGAAGTTAAAGACAGGATAGTGCTGAAAGGTGCACTATCTGTTAACTTCAGAGTGATTAATGACAAGACAAGTTATCAGGTATCTCAGAGTTGAGAACCCATTAACTTGGGAGAAATCTGAGAAGCCAGAGGGAAGAAATAAGTCATAGTAACAAAAGGAGATGAAGAAGAAATGCAGTTGTCTTGACTACAGATTGATATGCTCCTGTAGCCATGCTTAGTGTCAAAAGGAATTTCAGATTACTACTCATGTACACTCTGTTTTTACATTCAAATAAATTACTCCAAGTTAACAGTAAGCAGTTGACCTAAGTGCTTAAGTAAGAGAAAAATAACAGATGCCAGTAGCAAACTCAAGAAATTTTTCTCTAGAGTGAGATCATAAAACCAACAAGAACAATTCAAATACAGGAATATTTTAATATATATACTAATTTTTCCCCATTAACATAATTAAAAAAGAAATCTAGACTGTATTGAAGAGAATTGCAAGTGTACAATATATTTTAAATCAATAAAACATATGCATAATTTCTTTTCTACAGACTCTATAGAGTGTTCAGTCTACTCAATGCAATGTCTTAAAACTATTACAAATTTACCTTCTGCAAGGATATCCATCGAATAAAATAAAAATATTTGGAATTAATTAATCTCAACAGGAAATATATGAAATTTGCTTTCCACTTTTAACTTCTCTATGTTTGCAGTGATTTACATAATTAAAAAAAAAAAAACCAAAACACTTTATTCCTCACATAGCACAGCATTTCTCTACAGTGTTGAACTGTAGAATGAACTCCATGTATGATTTCTTGCATTAATAGGCATCCACAAAAGTTTCTGTAATGTATAAAAGTTTAACACAATATATAATAAATGCTTTCTGTGTTTCGAATAAAAAGGGTTTCAGGAAAACTTCTGGTTATGGTTTCTTTTAATAAACCAATAGCAACAAAAACCCACTGATATAAGCAAAGCATTCTTTAGTTGTCAAGTGTTGATAAAATGGTGCCTACTAAGTGATCTTTTACAAAATTAATTGAGTAGAGAATACCCGCTGGCTTTAAAGGACAATACTAACAGTAAGACGCTGTGAAACTGTAGCTTTTTGTACTGAACACTTATTAAGCTCTTTATTCCTGCAGCGAAATAGATTTCTTTTGGACAAATCAAGTGATGAGTGTATGCCTACCTTCTATATCAACATACAGTCATGGAACAGCACAGGCTAGAGTGATCAGGTCTTTCATGGACAAATCACGGCAGTGACAAGTCTAAGCATGGAAGACTCTGTGGGTATGGAGGGGAAGGAGAGACTGTAGCCTAGAGCTTATGGAAACTTCTATGTTGGTGGTAGAACTTTGGGAAATAAGTCTCTACACAAATTGTGATAAAATACCCTCTGAAAAGCCACCACCTAATCATCAAGGCATCCACACTCTATAGGTATAATGATTTTGGTATTCTATATTCATCTAATATGCAGTTGCCGTATTTGGGCTCAAGCCTCCCCAGTTTGGTGTGTTTACTACCTGTTTTCAGTGTTGTAACTGAGATAGCAGAGCTAAATGACTTCTATTCACTTCCGATTGAAGTAACATACAGCAAGGACATCAGCTTATCTATTTTTTCACACTCCAAAGCTACATACCAATGCTCAGTGAAGATACAAGAAATAGGAGCTTCTCTAAATTCCCTCAAAAGTTTGACAAGCTATAAAAGAGTAGAGAAATTCTTGTATATGATTCGGAAAGAATTCACTCCATGAGAAGCAACAGTTATGGAAAATCACAGTTAATTTTAATAAAACTGAGCTATACTCACTTAGTGTGGAGAAGGTTATATTACTTTCACAAAAACTTACTGCACAATGCTTGTCAGTTTAGTTCACAGAATTTTGTCTTGTGGTTAAAACATATATATCCAGAAATTATCTTTATATAGAAACACAATTCCAATCATCTAATACTATTGGTGAACTGGAGAGAAGAGTGAGGAACTAAATTGTTTTAAAAAGACTTAATAATTACTAAATGGATATAATTATATCAAGTTAACTTGTTGTAAATGATGCAATCACAAAGTAAAAAAATGCATTCGAAATTTAAGTAGAGAAATAAATGTAGTTTGTCTAGTTTGTTGTTGGTTGTGTTTTTTTCATGAAACTAAGCAAAAGCTTAAGCCTTTTGTTCCTGTTTTCCAATAAAACCATGGTTATCACGCAACTGCAATTCGGTCCATTCGAAACATATTTCTTGCATTTCTAAATGTGTATTCATTTACAGAATGCTGTTTGACTTGGGGTTTTCAATTTTTTGTAAATGATCACTGAAATAAATTCCTAAAATTATGTTGGTCACACTGAAACATAAGTTTGACACAAATGAGAGTCTATAATTAGAAATTTTTGAAATTTGTTTAGAACAGCCTTTTGCTATGGATGGATTTCAAAATACTGCAGAAAAGTAGGATGCAATCCAGTGAAAGTATAGAGTGTACAATTGGATAAGAATACTCATCTATGCAATAACCAATTAAATAACAGTATTTAGAAATTAGTTTCAAGCATTTAGAGCATTGATATAAAATATGAATCAGTAATTTTTTGCAGTTGCAAAATGTACTTGTCTGAATGGAAATATTTTCTATATAAATAAAAAAAGTATTTTCTGTAACCTGTGAAATGTTTTCTCCTCTACTTTTTTTCATTTAGTCACAGATTCTAATTTTGTGTCATCAAATCATAGAATGGTTTGGGTTGGAAGGGACCTCTAAAGGTCTTCTAGTCCTCTCTTCTAGTCCAACTCCCCTGCAACAAGAAGGGATATCTTTAATAAGATCAGGTTTCTTAAAGACCTGTCCAACCTGGCCTTGAATATTTCTAAGATCTGCCACGTCTCTGGGCAATATGTTCCAGTGTTTCAGCAACCTAATCATAAAATTGTTTTTCCTTGTATCTAGTCTGTTGTATGTACCCTGCTTTAGCTTAAAATCATTACTTATCACTACAGGCCCTACTAAAGAGTCTGTCCCCATCTTTCTTATATGCCCCCTTTAGGTACTGGAAGGCTGCTCTAAGGTCTCCCTGGACCTTTCTCTTCTCCAGGCTGAACAACCTCAAGTCTCTCAGACTTTCCTCATAGTAGAGGTGCTCCATCTCCCTGAACGTTTTTTGTGGCTCTCCTCTGGAGTCACTCCAACAGATCTGTGTCTGACTGCTGAATACTGGTTAGAAATTAAGGCAGCAGTGATACTTTGTGAAGTCCTACAGGCTCAGAAACTGGCCTTATCCCTATGTTGCATTGTTGCAGTTCTGAACAATGGACGCATATGACAGGTTTTAAATGACTCAAATTTGTAGAGGTTTCTGCAATTTCTATCAAACATGAGAAAATTATACTAATTCACCATATCCAGACAAGCAATTTGCACTTTACTGCCCACTTTTTTTCAAGTGGCTATATGAATAGATAATCAAAAGCCATAGACAGGAAAATTGGAATGGGAATATGCAATTTTTTTCTTACTATGATCATATAATGTCAATATATTTTCTAATGCAGTACTGCACTATTCCTTTTTTTCTTGACTATACTAACTCCAGCAGTGCAGAAAAGTAGAAAAATTACACGCCAGTGCCATAGTTAGAGTTTAGAAATGCTTGGCCAGCAAGTCTTACCTGGAAGACTTTGGCTTGCCAAGCTGGAGGAAGAAAAAGAGCAATATGTGATTGCTGTGATATGATAAATTGGTTCAGGAACTGAATGAGAACTTAAGGAACAGCTGTTAATGTTACAAAGAGCCAGCTGGTTATTTTACTACTATTGAGGCAATATATTCACTACTGATGAAAGAACAAAGGAGGTCAGAAAACTGTATCTTTAGTGTCACAAAGTTGATGGCATGAAATGGCAAATCCTTGAGTTCTTGTTTAGAGAAAGAACCTAGATAAGCCTAGCTCTAGGGAAGAAAATAAAAATAATATCCTACTGAGTTTCAGGACACTGCTCATCATTAATATAATACTTCAACCAGCTGAGAAGCAAAAATTATGTCTTCATATATAGTCTAGGAATAGCAATTTGCTAGTTAGATCACTGTGAGGCAATTTAGAATTTGCAGATGTCAAAATTACCTATGTATCATGCAGTTTGCTTGCCAGATATCAACCTGTAGGGTGCTATATGTCACATGATGCTTGACAATTGCAATTTAAATACCAATTGTAACACATTAAAGAGTTCAGATTCAGTTACTCAGAAGAACAGAGAAGAAGTTAATGAAAGCCATTCTTAATGCTGTTTAGTTTCTTAAAAGATCAAATTGAAAAGGTCAAGTAATCAAGCTATGTACAAGCACCTAAAAGACAATAAAAATACCACTTATATAACAAATATAAAAGATAACACAGAGTTTTAAGCTACAAATCTTGTCAAACCGGCCTACATTTATGAAGGAAAAACAAGTCTTTTAATGACACTTATATTAAATTTATTAGTGAATTTGATATTGCTTTTCATGAATAGTTGAAGAAAACATGATCTGTTTCTATCTCAGTTAGATTACTTGTTCTATTTAAAAAACATGGGAAAAAGAAAATCAATCATTACAGAAACTCCTGCTTAAAGAACAAGAAGAATCAAACTTTTAATTAACATTAGTTACAAAGACAATTTGAATGAATCTCTGTTCAGTTTAAGAAAAAAAAGTACAAGACTTTCTTTCAAGTACAAGAAAGATTTCAAGATTTTCCTTCTAAGAAAATCCTATAATAGTGTGAATGATCAAAACAGAATAACCCTTTCCATAGACTGGGTCAGCATGGACTTCTGCATGCTGTTTGGAGGACTATTCAATACTGTACAAGTTGGGGTTACCAGAATTTATAAGCTTATAAGATTATCTATACTATTTTATCTTTTTGCATTTTGTTAGCCCTGATAGATATAATTTTAAATTATCACGTAACATGAGACTTTACAGAGTCTGAGTGCCTTTCTTTCTGGGGTCTTAACAGACTAGCACCTACTGGTAAAAAGTACATTCCTGCTAGGAAGTGCTACAAAAAATAGTGAGGGACACTGACTAGAAATCACATAGCACTTATCTTCTTGTAGCTTAACAAATGAAAATATTTTTTCTTATTAGGAATGTTACAGGTATGAATGATCCAGCACTGGAGAAGAGGGAGCAAGTATGTGATACTGGGATGAAGTTAATATTAGATTTTTTTTTTTTTTTTAGTCAGGATGCAAGTCAGGAGGAATGCACTACCTCAGACGATGTTCCTTGTTTTGTCAAAGGGAAATGTGAGATATGTTGAGGTTCTTTTTAAAATAATTTCATCAGAACACTGTTTAAGTATAAACGTAGCACAAAGATGGAGTAAAATATAAAAACTGGCAAACAAGCAGCTGCTTACCATAAATGAAAGTTTTAAAATGCTAATGAAGGAAAGTATAAATGTCAACAAAATGCAAAATGGTATCACATCGAACATCTTTTCAATGGCTTTAAATTATATATGCCCCTATGATGGTGCTATTGTACAACATTTCAATGGATATGATCAAATTCTGTCAACTGATGGAAGAGAAATCCTGAATCCCTGGTGCAAAGCGAACAATTCAGTACCATTAAATCACTCATCTATCATTTCTGACAAAACGCTAAATGAAACTTAAGCCACCCATCAAGAAGCAGATAGTAGCAGTACCACCTTTGTGATACGGTTAAAGCTACTGAACAGCTGCAATGGAGTTATTCAACAGAAACTTGCAGCATTCCCACCAAAATAGAGAAATATAGGAGATGTTAATGACTCAGAAAGGCTGCTATTGACAAAGGTCATATAAGGAAAATATTTATATCTTCAAATAGAAAAATTACTTCTTAGGCATTAAAATGATCATATTGATTCTCTTGGTAATAAAAACATTACAAGGAGAATTATGCTTGACAGTGCTGATCCTAATAAACTTCTCACTAATCTGTTCAGTTTCTGATTTTACTGGTTTGGTCTGGAATCAAGTTAATTTTATTCATAGTAGTTAGTATGGCGCTGTGTTTTGGATTTGTGATGAAAAGAGTTCTGATAATTCAGGCATGATTTTGCTTACACAGAGCACCAAAACCTTTTCTGCTCCTCGTCCCATCCCACCAACGAGGAGGCTGGGTGTGCAAAAGGAGTTGGGAGGGGACACGGCAAGAACAGCTGAGTTGAATTGACCAAAGTGATATTTCATACCATATGGCATCACGCTCAGCAACAAAAAACTGAGAAGGAGGAAGATGAGGATGTTTGGAGTGATGGTGTTTGTCTTAACAAGTAAACATTATGTGTGATGAGGCCTTGCTTTCCTGGGGATGGCTGAACACCTGCCTGCCCATGAGAAGTGGTGAATGAATTCCTTGTTTTGCTTTGCTTGTGTGCACAGCTTTACCTTTACATATTAAACTGTCTTTATCTCAACCCATGAGGTTTCTCACTTTTACCCTTTTGATTCTCTTCTCCATCCTGCTCGTGGGGAGTGAACAAGGCTGGTAGTGCTTTCCTGCCTACTGGGGTTAAACCACAACACGGATCAAGCTGATATGATTTGTACAACAAGAGAAATTTAACAGAAATGTTATGCAATTGATCCAAACCCTTCAGTACTATCAGCTGTCAGATTCTCTGAAGGCTTTAGGAAACAATTCATTATATAGGCAAGTTTTCAAATATATTTCTTTTATTTCATAAAGAGTGAGGTGCAGGTCCTTGTTTAAGGTAGACTATTTAGGTCTTTCAGTGATAAAAAAGTTACACTGCAATAACTTGTTTGATAGTATAACCTGTAGGTTGTACTTAGTTTGCATAAAGGAATCTGTATTTGTCAGCACTTATATGAGATTTTGTGCTAAATCAAAATTTGTATAATTGCTGTGCTGTAGTCTGTTCTTTGCCAGTCATTATGTATATATTAGGATGTGTGCCATATATCATCAACTCTTTTGATCAAAAGAACAAGCGATTAAGCCTGCACATCAACATCAAGGAAATTAAGGTCCTCATCCATCTTCACAGCGCTGAAGAGCTAGAAGATGCTGAAAAGTCAGATCCGTGCATTGCCACTGAATAACTGAAAAATGTGGGTGAGAGTTTAGCTAGGTTGACAACATAACCGATAAAATTTACATGGATGACAAACAGAATAATTCAAGTTCTGTTTTGGGACATTAAAAACTCATTTGTGTATTAAAGAGAAAAGAAAAACTATTTTGAATGCAAGTGTGCTCTATTCGTTTTGAAACCGGTTTTATGTAATATGCAGTCATCAGAATAAGCATCTCAATGCTTTCTATATGAGTCTGTATGAATTATTTTACTGATATAAAGTGACAGAATATAGTTTTGACTACTGAGATCAGCAGCACAGCTCGATGCTTCTTTAAGCACAAATATGCTGGTCCAGGTGTCTCTATGTCACATAATAGATTGCTCCAACCTATTTCACTGGCCAGATAATACATATATAAATGGCTGAAAAGAAGGCTGATGAAACATTACATGGACATGCTCCAATAAATCTTTAGTGGAGTGGCAGCAGTACCACCATAATATGTAAAGCTAAAGGCTAAGGGTAACTTGTGTGTCAGAGAATGTGTGTTGACATTGCCAAGACCTTCAAGCAAAAACTGATTCAAACTGTGTGGATAAAAGACATCGTTCAAAGGGACTACAGTGAAAAGTATAAAATATTTTTATGGCATTTATCTTACTAAATGACTACAAAATACTCACTCTTAGTGACTACAAATTACGAATGGTTTCAAAAAAATGAGATTAATTTTTCATGAAGAAGCGATAAAACTGAATCTTTCTGTATTGAGTTAGTAATGGCTCTGTAAAAACATTTCTGGAAACACAGGAAACAGTTTGATATTTAGGCTATTCTGATGGAAATCTGACACTGCAGAGGTGTGGAGCGGAAGGGTGGAGGGGGATTGAGAAAGAAAAAGGCTTATTTGGTCAAAATGAGTAAAATGTATGGAATTACAGGAGTGATGGTGACATGTAGACCAAACAAGCCAATTTCTGTGGAACAAAGAGTTTGTGGACTCACCCCGTTTTTATTTTAGAGGTGCATTTTTTTAATTCTTCTGGAAAAGCCTAGTAACCTATATGCTGTAATTAAATTAGCTAAGCAAATATAATTACTACCATTTCCACCGAGATGTTGATGATGTGATTTAAAGTTGGCTTTTTAAGACTGATCTACTATGTGAAGAAAAACAGCACAGAACTAATTTGTGGGGTTGAAACCAAATGAAATAACACATTCACATTAGGAAAATATTTACCTTGTTATTCTCTGTGTGACCACTATGTTATTTTCTATTGCACAGAAAACACATAGTTTGGTGTAAAGGCTTTTAAAGAGACAACTTACCTCATGGTAAGTTTTGCCCAAAAAACTGATGATGTACGGGCTGGGTGAGTAGATAGTGAGGTGAACTGAAAGCTGGATGAATGGCCAAGCCCAGAGGAAGATGATAAGAGGCATGAATCAGCTTGAAGGCCAGTAACCAGTGGTGTATCCCAGGGATCAATAGTGGATCCAGTCCTACTAACTTCTTTATTAATGATCTGACTGATGGGGCAGAGTGCACCCTCAGCAAGTTTGCAGAAGACACAAAAATGGGAGGAGTAGCTAATACACCATGGGGTTGTGCTGCCACAGAGGGACCTGCTGACAGGCTTGAGAAATGGACTGACATGAACCTCATGAAGTTAAACAAGAGTAAGTGACAAATCCTGCACCTGGGGAGAAATAGCCCCATGCACCAACTGGAAAGCAGTTTTGCAGTAAAGAGCCTGAGGGTTCTGGTGGACATCAAGTTGAACATGCATCAGCAATATACCTTTTACCACAAAGGCTAATGTTATGCTGGGCTATATTCATTGGAGCGTTGTCAGCAGATTGAGGGAAATGATCCTTCCCCTCTACTAGTACTAGTACTGAGGCCACACCTGGAGAACTGTGTCCAGTTCTGTGCTATCCAGTATAAGAGAGACATGGATATACTGGAGAAAGTCCAGCAAAGCATCAGTAAAATAATTGACACTCTGGAGAACCTCTCCTGTGAGGAAAGGCTGAGAAAGCTGAACCTAGAATAGAGAAGTCTAAGGGAGATTTCATCAATAAATATAAATACCTGAAAAGAGGATGCAAAGAAGACAGAGCTATCCACTGTGCTTGGTGACAGGACCAGAGGTGATGGGCACAAACTGAAACACAGGAGGTTCTGTGTGAAGGAGCAAGATTCAGGACAGGAGGGGTTCCAGGAGTGGAGAAAGACATACAGCAATTGACAGGACTTTATTATATGGACTTTCCTGTTATTATGTGGTTTCAGATATGTGTATCACACTGTGCCCACACTACACAGTGCACAGCCTGGGCATGCCTGGGCTTGCCATGAACTTTGCCTGCTCCCTGCTTCCCTGCTCCCCTCTCTGATAGGCTGGAGAAACTGCAGAGAGGAGACAGTTACCATTCGCCCTTTCCTTCCCTGGTTCCTCCTGCGTTCCTCCCCCTTTGCCTGTGTCACTACCCCGATTTGTTCCCTCTTTTGTCTGTGTCATACTCCACCCCATGTTCTAGCCCTTTCCCCACCTGAACTCATAAAACCCCGGGCACACCTCAATAAAGTATTGCATTTGCACCTCTACCTCGCCTCCGGACCCGTCCATCCGTGCCCCATCCCCCCTCGGACCGTGGCAGTTCTGACTGAATATCAGGGAAAACTTTTACACTGTGAGGATAATAACACTGATACAAGTTGCCTGGAGAATTTGTGAAGTCTCCATCCTTGGAAATATTCAAAAGCAATTTGGACATGGTCCTGGAAAGCTGACACTAAGTGTCCCTGCTTGAGCAGGGGCTTTTGACCTCATAACTTCCAGAGATCACTTTCTACCTAAACCATTCTGCAATTAATTTTACAATTAGTCAGGTTGTTTGTTTCACAAGCTAAATTCTTGGTTCTACAGGACATTCACAGTAGCCCTATTACAGGAGTCTTTCAAACTCCGCTTTGAATATATCGTATTTCGTCTCACACTGCATTTTGCTAGACTACCAAATAAGTTCATGTAGTCTGCACTCCTTTGTGCCTAACTTCATTTTTCCTGCATGAGAATAGGCAGAATTTTACAGAATATATGTCAACTGAGTTTCTTACTTCACTAATGTATTTTGTAAAGTTGTGAATACCTGCATAAGTCAGTATATGTATAACTTGAGTAAAATGTCACAAAATTGTAAATGTCTCTTTCATGATAGTACTATACTGGTAACTCTCCAGGAGTTTCTTTGGGATCAGACAAAATGCATAGGTTTTCCACTCCATCTATTTATTTATGGGTTTAAGAGATTTTTTTTAACTCTTTACCAGTACAACATTTAACACTTTTATTACTCCAGTCTTCCAGGTCACTCAGATCTTCCTGTCATGGCCAGGCTTCACGAACGAAGATTTGGGAAGGGCTCTACCCATGTTTGTTGCAAGCGCGTTGGTGGCTAAAAAGGCCAATACGAGATAGGCATGTCCAGCTGCAAAATGCACAGCAGAAAGACTCCTTAGGTGGTATATTCTGCAAGGCACAATTCCTTCTTCCTGTAAAACTTTTCTGATTCTCCATTTAACTGACAGAGAGTCCTAACTGGTATATTTAGAAGTTTGTAATATTAAGCAAGGTGAAAATTATACATTTCCTATGAGAAGATGCAGTAAAATCATTGTGAATATAGAATAGGTCAATATTGTAACACTCATTTTTATGAACAATAGGCAGTCAGGTACTTCGATTTCTATTGTTGTACCTTTTTTTTTTTTCTGTTGCTACTGTAGTCCTATCAAAAAACTTCCTGGGTTTGATTATTTTTTGTTGCTATATTCTGCATGTTATTCTAGGATACATCAATGTGATACACACCATGCAAGTCATTTATGCACACAAAATTCCACTGTGGTTACAGTTGTCTGGTACATAAGCAGGGATTTGTGTAAAGCACCTGAGCTGTATTTTTGTCTCCTACAGTGTCCTGGTGTGTGACTTTGGAGATTCAGACATGGTTTTCTAGAATTCAGCTGACATATTATTTCAGTCATAAGATCTTTGGAGAAGATATATTTTTGCTTGCACAATCCTTAGTACAATAATGACTGGAATTACAGTTAGAATTAATGTAAGAGTGATATCTTCTACTTTTTTTGATTTCATGGTATTCTGTCATATTCTTTTTGGTTTTTTTCCTTCTCTGTACGGATGTCATAAGTCAGTGTTATCACATCACTGTGAACCAGTAACAGTTGCCTTTTATTTTTGCTCATAAACTGGGTATATGATTTCAAACTATTTTTATTTTAAAAATTTGTTACTTGTTTAATATTGAGAATTTTAAACAGTCTGGTGTTCAGAGTGGCAGTAAGTTTATTGACTGTGTCACTTTCATTATTTCCTAGAGTATTTGTCTTCTTTCTAGAATTACTATTATTTTTAATATTTGTTTTGTCAAAGTTTGTAAGACTTCAGTATGCAGTCTAAGTTTTCATATCACCTTGTGGGTTTTTTTATCTCTCAGTAAGTGTAATTTATAACTCTGTAAGTGAAATGGCTTCACAGGCAGAACCAAAAAGAAATATTACATCTCTATGTTTTCATCAGTATTAACCCAATATATTGCAATGTATGATTCATCTTCACCAATACAATTGTGGTTGCTAAATATGACTAATGACAGTCAAACCATGAGCAATCTCTATTTGTTGTATTATCTACCTATCTGTCTATTCATCCATCACCCCACTATCCAATCACTTCCATAACAATGAATAGTGATATATTTTATGGACATAATGGAGCCTTTGACACGTCTCCCATTTCAGGCCCAACACTGTGCTGAGGTAGAGCTCTTGTGTTCTTGGTATTTGCCATGGTTTATGGTTAACAAAGAATGTCACATTTCAGCAACCTTTCATTCATCAGCCTCGTTGACAAACCTAGATTTCCAAACATAATGGGTATTCCTCAAACTCATTTTTGGCTTTTTACAAAGAGTGGCTTTGTTTTTATGTCAACCACTGCCATTCCTCTTATTTTTCATTATTTTATATCTTTTTTTGTTTTAATTTTTTTCTTTGAATACTTATTGTGAAATTTAAAATGTCTTTGATTCCTCATTTTTACTCAGTTTCTTAGCTGATACCACTTTCTGAGCCTATCTTCCATGAAGTTTCATAAATGTTCTACTCAGTTTTATAGAAACATATCTCACATATCTCTTTTTCTTGTTTTTTGTTTTTCTGACTTTCCTCCACTATGTCCTCTTTTCAGTCATAAGATCTTTGGAGAAGATATATTTTTTGTGGTCTGACCATCTCTTCTTAAGTTATACAAAAAGTTGCTGTTAAATCTTGGCTCTAAATCCTTCAAGTTCTTCACTGATTATAGTTATGTGAAACTGAATCTGGATAATCTATCAGTACAGGTCTATACAGATAAGACAATACATGGTTCTGGTTCTATGGAAGGAAGTGGGAATGCTCTTGCTGCTTCCTACTTCTTGTCATACTTCTTATATATATTTTATTAACTAAAGGTTATACAGTAGTGTACTTTGCAGCTGTAAGAGAATCAGCATCATCAGTAACTTTCCCTCAAAAAATCTTTTACAGTACTAGCTACTTCATAAATATATACTATTGATGATATTTCCTTTCATGAAGCATCTAGCAGATGTTGAAACAGTGAACTTTGGCCCAGTCCCAGAGATTTGACATCACTGGCATAAGTGAAACCTGGTGGGATGAGACCTGTGATGGAAGTGCCCTGTTGGACAGTTACAGGCTCTTCAGGAGGGATAGGCAGGGCAGAAGAGGTGGAGGAGGGGCACTGCATGTAATAGAAGGTTTGGAATGCTTGGAGCATCACACCACTGGTACAACTCAGGCAGGAAGATTCCTAAAAAACCTGGATGATGACTTTAGGGAATAGGTCCTAATGGAGTCAACTTTGAAAGGTGCCCTCCTTGATCTACTGCTTGTCAACAGAAGGGATCTTATGAGTGAAGTGGAGGTTGGTGGCTATCTTGGCCACAGCAACAAAAACTGATTGAGTTTAAAATCTCAGTTGACAGGAGGAAAAGTGCAAGCACAAACTCAACTCTAGACATGAGGAAAGCAGACTTCAGGCTGCTCAGGGAATTAGTAACTAAGGAATCCTGGGAAAACGTTTTTGCAGGTGATGGAGTCCATCAGTGCTGGTCACTTTTCAAACATCACCTCCTAAGGGCGCAGGAGCAGACAATTCCCAGACGTTGAAAGTCAAGCAGGAGAGGCAGAAGGCTAATTTGGCTGAGTAGGGTTCTCAATAGGATTTGAAGCTGGCTAGAAATGTGGGGGACAATAAAAGAGTTTCTTTTAAATATATTAATGGCATAGTCAGTATAGAAATGTCATCAGTCCACTACAGCATGAGGATGGTCACCTCACAATCAGGGACAGAGACAAGGCAGAGGTGTTTAATGCTTTCTTTGCCTCTGTCTTCAACATGGATGACAGACCAAGGGGGTCTCAGTGCCCTGAGCTGGAGGACCACAACTGTGAGAATGATTAACTCCCAGTCAACCCTGAAATTGTGCAGGATCTGCTGCTCCAGCTGGATCCTGACAAATCTATGGGACCTGATGGGATTCATCCCAGAATCTCAAAGAGCTGGCTGTTTTCCTCACAAAACCCCTCTGAATGACTTTTAAGTGGCCTTGGGAATCTGGAGATGTCCCAGCTGACTGGAAGCTGGTGAACACTGTCCTGATTTTCAAGAAGGGCAAGAAAGACCCTGGAAACTACAGGCCTCTCAGTCTCACTTTAGTGCCTGATAGAATTGTGAAGAAGATCATTCTGGAAGTATTGAAAACCACCTGAAAGACAACGCAGTCATTGGTCACAGCCAGCACGACTGTGGAGTGGAAAGTCCTGCTTATCAAACCTGGTTTCCTTTGATGACAAGGTAACCCAGTTACATCAAGCCAGTTGATGTAATCCTTTTGGATTTCAGTGAAGTTCTCGATACTGTCTCTTACAGGATCCTTCTGGACAAAATGTCCAGCACACAGCTGGATAAGCATCATATGGTGGATGGGTGAGCAACTGGCTCATGGGCAGAACACAAAGAGTTATAGTGAAAGGGGTAACACCAGAGTGGTGACCTGTCACTAGTGGGGTTCCTGAAAGCTCCATCTTAGGCTCTGTGCTCTTCAACATCTTCACAAATGACTTGGAAGCAGGACTGGAAGGGATAGTAAGAAAGTTGGCAGATGATACTAAACTTGCAGGAGCTCTTGACTCCCTCGAAGGCAGGAAGGCTCTGCAGAGGGACCTCAACAAATTATAGGACTGGGCAATCAACACTGCAACATAGGAAAGATATTAAGTCATTAGAGGGTGTCCAAAGGAGGGCAGTGAAGATGGTGAAGAGCCTTGAGGGGAAGCCATATGAGGAGTGGCTGAGGTCGCTTGGGCTGTTCAGCCTGGAGAAGAGGAGACTGAAGACAGACCTCATTGCAGTTACAACTTCCTCATGAGGGGAAGAGGAGGGGCAGGCACTGATCTCTTCTCTGAGGTGACCAGTGACAGGACTCAAGGGAAGAGCATGAAGTTGTGTCAGGGGAGGTTTAGGTTGAATATTAGAAAAAGGTTCTTCACCCAGAGGATGGTTGAGCACTGGGACAAGCTCCCCAGGGAAGTGTTCACAGCATCAAGCCTGAGTTCAAGAAGCATTTGGACAATTCTCTCTGGCACATGGTGTGACTCTTGAGGATGTTTCTGTGCAGGGCCAGGAGCTGGACTCGACGATCCTTATGGAGTCCCTTCTAACTCAGCAGATCCTGTGATATTCTGTGAACTAAAGCTAACAACTAGAATTTATGTCCAAACATTTTCTCATTCCCTATTTCCCCATTTGTTTATACCTTTTGAATAATCCCCTTCTCCTTGCTGATACAATGAAATCCATAAAATTTCTCCATCAGATTTTAAGCATTAACATGCAAGTTAGTAGCTTGCTTTCTGTGATATCCTTGTCAGTGGAGACAGATAATTCTACAGCAAACCAAGTAAGATCAAAATGTATGTCTCCACTGACTTCATGTTATGATTTTGCTACAATTTTGCTACCATAACAAAAATTGCAGTAGTTACTCAGATATTAATAGTAAATAGTTGGGAAAATTATATATATACAGTGATATACTTTTAAACACCATTGTTTTTCATTGTGAGCTATTGCAGACTAGACAGGTATATAAAAGTGCGTAATCACAAGACTGGGGCAGGGGTTCCTAACAGTTCAAAGCAGAAACATGTCAGACATGGACACCAATGGCCAATGATTGATATAAAATTGTTTAACAAGATCAGGAAAATGTCCATAACCCATAGCATGTCTGGAAGTGTCTTTATAGTGCTTATAAAACTGCATGAAAAAAACTGATTCTTCGGATGCCGTGCTTCAGAACTGGGTATGCAGAGCTGATCACTCTGGTATCCTACAATGTATTACTACATATCTAAGTATTGTTCTATTATCAATAAAAAAAAAATTAGTATTTATTCTGAAGCTTTTTTGACTCATTGATCTTATTACCCATTTTTAATGCTGTCTGTTTAAATTAGACAGAACATTTGAGTGAAGTAGACTCAAAATCATGCAGCTAATTTTATCTTCTTCAAATGAAGTACCTGCACCTGGGGATTTTTTCATCTGTCATTGTCTTCTCTCAGTATACCAGAAATATTAATACACTTGTACTCAGTGCCCTTCCGACTACCGTTGTCATCACAGTGCAAAGGATACAGATAACTCCTTGGAGTATTAGAAAGAAACTATATTTTATTCAGAGGTAGTCTTTATGTTTTTTGCCTTCATTCCAGACAGAACAAGGAAACATAGAAATTTTTTATATGATTGATCTTGGTTTTTAATTTGAAATAATATTTAAGTGATTTCTGTTATACTGTAGCAAAAACACACTTTTGCAAAAAACATGTAACTGTATTCAGGTCCCTACTTAGCATAGGAGCTCATTTCACTGAAATAATAGATTTAAGTACAATGCCTAACTTCAGAAAAGAAAGAAAATGAAAGAGAAAACAAAGAATTATAGATGAGTCAGTTTAAGAAAAATAGTGGTATGAATGATTGTGGTGATTTAAACTTAGCCAAGGGCAAATGCCCAAACTATTACTTTCTCACTGACCTTCCTCCACAGCAGAGGGACAGAAAATAGGAAGATCAACAGGAAAGAGAACCTGTAGGTTGAGATAAGGACAGATAAGCTGTTTATCAGCTACTGATGTGGACAAACGAGACTCAGCTTGGGAAAAATTCATAGAATCATACAATCATTTAGGTTGAAAACTTCTAAGAGCAAAATTAGTTGAATTTATTGTTAGTTAAAATAGATTTAGGTGGTGAGAAACAAAGACGAATGTTAGAGTAACACCTTTCTTCCCCACTTTCCCAGGACTCACTCCACTCCAGGCTGTTATACACCGTGCAGGGAAATACCTGCTCCACTAGAGTCTTCACTGCCAACTGCAGGGGAATTTCTGCTCTGTCCTTCATGACTTTGGCATTCACTGGGCTTTTTCTCACACATATTTGTCCTTTACTCCACTATGCCTGTGCAGCCTTGACTGTGGGCTCCGCCCTGCCCTGCAGTGGGTGAGTTGGAGCTGGCTGGAACCGACTGTGTCCCGCACAGGGCAACTCGCCCTGCCAGCAGCTTGCAACAGATACCCCATATGAAGATAAATATGGCTAAACCCCCTGAAAAAGGAAGTGGAGTCTAGATTACTTTTGTGTATCTCAGCCTTTTTTGGGTTTATATAATTTTACATCCTTTTAAATAATGATGGTATCAAGTAACAGCCCCTTCTTTTGCATGTATGAAAGTTCTTTGTAAAGAAGGTGTTTTCTCCTAGTTAAATGAGATTCATAGAATGATAGAATATGCTGAATTAGAAGAGACCAATCAGGATCATCGAGTCCAACTCCTGGTCCTGTGCAGGACACCTCCAAGAGTCACACCATGTGCCAGAGAGAATTGTCCAAATGCTTCTTGAACTCAGGCTTGATGCTGTGAACACTTCCCTGGGGAGCTTGTCCCAGTGCTCAACCATCCTCTGGGTGAAGAACCTTTTTCTAATATTCAACCTAAACCTCCCCTGACACAACTTCATGCTCTTCCCTTGAGTCCTGTCACTGGTCACCTCAGAGAAGAGATCAGTGCCTGCCTCTCCTCTTCCCCTCATGAGGAAGTTGTAACTGCAATGAGGTCTGTCCTCAGTCTCCTCTCCTCCAGGCTGAACAGCCCATGCGACCTCAGCCACTCCTCATATGGCTTTCCCTGCAGATTCTTCATCATCCTCGTGGTCCTCCTTTGGATGGTCTCTGATAGCCTAACGTCTTTGTATTTATCTCTATTAAAAGCTATAATTGCATCACCTGCACTTCTAGCTTTAAAAGGTTTACAAATGTTATTTCCTGGATCCTGTTCCTGTTAGGAACAATAATAAAAAAAGTTAATTAATTAGGCCTACACCAGAAATATCAATCAGTTTCATTTGCACCTTTTACATCCTGCTATGAATTTTAACATGTTACAGATCCTGTTATTTTCTGAAGTCCAGATTTAGTACATAAACATAAGATAAGATTTCTTTAAGGTCTATTTTCTAGAAGACTGTTTTTATAAGTGTTACTTGTATAGTCATCAAGAATATTAAGATATTAACCATGTACTTCCACTTCTTGCTTTTGAGGACTCATGGCAATATTATATATAGTAAGGCCTTTATCAACAAGCACATCTTTTAATTACAAAGAATAAAAGTATTTGCAATCATTTGTGGAAAAATATAATTTAAATATTTTGTTTAGTCCAAAGCACATCAATGTCAAATGAAATAGTTCTTTTAGTATAGCTGATTTATTTTCTAAGTTGGAAAAGACAAAGATATTGGAACTATCAGGATGCAAAAAACGACCAAAGAAAACTTACATGATATATTTAGTCTATTTAAAGCACAAACCAGCAAATGCACCTAACCCTATTAAGTATATTAAATCTATTTTATCTTTTCCATAAAAAAGAGACCTTTTGCACACTTGAATGCACTTGCTACAGCGCAATTCACAAGTGGAATATAAAGATGGGAAATTGAGTAATAAGATATATAATTCTCTGAAGTCATAATTAATGAAACTACGATACTGTAGTCATCACCAGTTGATACTTGCACTGAGATTCTTCAGCCACTTTTGTGACTAGAACTGTGGGTTATTTAGGAACAGAACGTCTTCCCAGCAGTATGGAAGATGGCAAAAGGTATCTCATTATACAAATCTTGAGATGTTACAGCATGACAAAGTGAACAATATAATGATCTGGTGAGCAGGTGGGTACCATCAGCTTGCAGTCAGATTTGAAGTTATAGTGAGGTCTCTGAGAAATTGCCTGATATTCCCAGCCTTCCTTTCTTTCTCCCTCCTTCCATCTCTGTCTTCCTTTCTATCATATCTCCTTCCTTTTCCTTCCTCCTTCATTTTCCATATTTCTTTCCTTTCTCTTCCTTCTCCCCTCCTTTCTCTCCCTCCTTTCCTTCTTTCCTTTCTTTCCCACTTTTCCTTCATCTTATATAGCTCAAGACATATCTACCGAACTTTATTTCACAGGTCTATGGAGTATAAAAAAAGTTTCTATATGGCATGTTCATAAATGCTAGTTCCTTTTATAACATCTGTGTCATGTGTCATTCATAGTAGATTACTCATCCCATGACTGTATAAAACCATGTCCATTCTCAAGGCATATGCTTTGACTGCTTTGAAAGTATGGACACTATTTGTCTATCTCATAATTATTTTGGGCAAAAGTGGCTCTTGCTCTTACTGACCATAGGATAGTGTGCCCTTGTAATATCTCCAGCTGATAACAAGTGGGCTTGGCTTGTCCAGGCATTATTATGTCTTCCTGAAATATCAAAAGGCTGTTGAGCTGTAATAGCTTCTGTACAGTGGGGTCACGGTCATTTCATCAAGGCATGCGCATCAGTGCAATTAAAGTGCTAGGATCTGTGGGCCAGCAAATATTACATTAATGAGCCCATCTACTCTTTTGGACTTAATTTCAGGAAAAGGTAGAAATCTTGTCAAATGTACTTAGCTATCAGTATAAGACTATCAGTTGCCTTATGATACTTACTAAGTCATAAGCATTTTTAGCCTGTTATTCCATCAAGTACAGACAAGAGTCAGTGTGTCTTGCTTTTCAATCCTGACACCCATCTATGTTTTTCAAATGCCAAATTCCACTTGGTTCATCCTTCCTTGCTGTGTAAGACTGAAGTATCATGGCCCTCGGATATGACTTGCATCTGTGTTCTCCTAGGGTTTTTCTAGGTTTAGGCACACTGACTTTACCTTAGAGCTTCTGTTACTAAACTCAATGTCACAGTGTTATGTTTATATTACTTAAATAAACACTACTGTAGACCCTAGACTATACAATATTGGGTTCATTTTTCTTTCTATTCAGAACAGTTATGTGAAATACTTGAAGAGATTGCAGGCAGAAAAGCTACCTCCATCCTAAAGAACCCAACTCTGTACTGATCTCCAAGCTTCTTTCAACAGAAACTTATATTCTTAATGCCTTAATAATTGTATCCTACAATTATTGTTTTAAACCTATAGTGAACTACAGTTGCATTCAGATTAAAATGAGCAGACAGATTTGTAAAGAGAAAATTGCTATGAACAGCTGTGTTAAGGATCTGAAAGCAACAAGGAGACTGAGTTGCAGTCACTATGCTCTTTAATATCTTCTATAGATTATTTCTAATTCCGTGTTTATTTTTATCAGTATGTATTAGCTGATGATATCTATAAATATAATACATCTTTTCTCACTGCCTTTTGCAAGACCTTGTGAAGGTATTATTTTCTTTTCCTTGAAAAACCATAAAATAAAAAAATAAAAAAAGAAATTACAGTAATAGTAATTTAAGAATTACTAGTGAACATCTAAGGAAGAACAGGCATCCTAACAGTGAAGAGACATTCTGTCTGTAAGGAGATGGGAAGGAATTAGTCTGATATAGATGCTATATTCTATCATCTCATTTCTGCATAGGATGGCAATGTAGTAAGGAAACAAAGGGAGTTCATACATTAGAATAAAGAATTGTATTACTTAATATAGTGTAATGTCTGTAACCTCAAAACAAATTCATTCATTTAATGTGTATAGTATGATTGCTTAAGTTATTTAATATGGTTAAGATTTGGTGAGAATTATATTGCTTCTCCAATTACCAAGATCACACAATTACTCATGAAAAAAAGATTTAATTTAATAGAAATAATAAAAAAATTATTCAGTTATAAATTCATTGAAAAACATGATACTAATAATCCTGTAAGGAAAAAATTCATTTCCCTGAAGAAGAATATGTTGGAAACTGATTCATTTGCAGAAAAGAAAAAAACCCAACATTATATATATATATATGTATTTATATAACAGAATTCACTTTTTTCTGAACTAAACAGTCAAATCAGTTATAAAATAGTATGGTCAATCTTATATCTGCCTTTACAAAATGTATCTGATACAGTCTGATATGTTCTATACACACTAACATATAGGCTGCATATGGTTGGATCTCAGCTTGAAATGAATTTAGAGACAGTAATAAAAGGATGACTTTATAACTTTATTTTTCTTTAAAATAAAGAATCTATTAATTTTTTTTGTTCTGTTGGTTTGTTTTTTTTTCTTTTGGGTATTTTTTTGACTTGGGTTTGATTTTGTTTTTTTTAAGGGAGCACATAGAAAATAGTTTCAAATCATGGCTGGGCTTCGCGAACAAAGATTTGGGAAGGCTCTAACCACATTTGTTACAGGTACGTTGATGTCACGTTAAAAATGTTTTTACAAGCCCAGATAATTAAATACAAGCTGAAAGTGATAAATCAGCTTTTTTTCATCCAAATTTTTAAGATGACACTCGAGTCTATATTGACAAACAAGATCCTTTCGCAAATCTGAAGAGACAAGGAAGAAAATCATTTCCTGAATTGAGTAATCTTTTAGTATTCTGCCCTGCATTTCATCAACCAAACTGTTCACTTCATCACAGCTCAGGTATACATCCTCAAAACATTTTATAAACAATATACTAAAGTCTGTATAGCACCCACAGATGTTTGCACATTCCTGTGTATTTCCAATTTATTTTAGATCTGACAGTCTTACTTCTCTTGCAATAGTGCAGTTTCCAGTTTTTACTCTAGAAATAAGTATTGTTATTTATCTCGTAGTAATCTTCTGTAATATTTTTAATAATTTGTTAAAATTAATTTTTTAAAAGACTTACTTGTTGGCATATTGGATTAGAGTGTCAGTGAAATGTACAATGTACTCTCCTAGGTCTTGATTTACATTTAACCTTAGGAAAGGTCACTGGAATTTACCTTGGCCTGATGTTAATAACAGGGAAACTCAAGTGCAAGTTATCTAACTCCTTTAAAGGATCACTGAAGTGCTCAGCATTTCAAGCTACTCTATTTGAAGTTGCACCACTTGAGGTTTAGGTTAGATATTTGGAATTATTTTTTCATGTAAAAGGTTATAAAACATTGGAGCAGACGGCCCAGGGAAACTGTGGAGTCACCATCCCTGAAAGTGTTCAAAAATTGTGTGGATATTGCACTTGAGGACACGGCTTAATGATGAACATGATGGTGGTTCTGGGTTGATGGTTGGACTTGATGATCTTAAAGATATTTTCCAACATTAACAATTATATGATTTTATGATTTAGTAATTAACAGTAAACTACAAGAAGCATTCATGCCTGGTCTTTTCCCCGAGTAATTACACTTGTCTATTGTAAAGTGCTATGAGAGAGATATTCACTAATTATACTGATTGAGTATAGTTAACATTGAGTTGATATACTCAACAAATACAACAATTATTTATAATTCAATTATAAATCTATTAAAAAAGGGAAAAAAGATTGTGCAATGCAGGAAGGTTATCAAAACTCACAGGAAGGTTATCAAATTCTTAGGAAGTTTTGAAAAATAGTCTACTGAAATGTGTAATGAAATCATGCTAGAAGAGTATATGTGAGAATACTTGCATCTGCTAGGTCAGACAACCTAATTCATGTCATTTACTGTAGTTCTGACAAGACTTTTTGGTGTATATATCTTTGTTACTAGCTAAGATGAATTGATCTGTATTGTGTCTGGAAGAATAATTACTAGTACTAGAGTTATCTAATACTCAAGTGACAATTGCCTAAAATGCTTTAGCCTCAAAAGACATATCAAAAGTCCTGTCTCATATTCTCATCAACTAACTTAAGGACATTTACCTTTCCTCTCTGACTAGAATATTCCTTCATTGCTGAATTAGTGTCTTCAGGATATCGGTTCCCTGAATCAGTCTCTGGAAACACAAGCTCTACAAAACACAGTCTTAATGAAGGTACCCTACCCAAACACAGTGTGAATTCTCTGACTTGAAATTTAAAACAATTACCAAAGAAGCGAGTATAGTAGCTGGATCGGAGAACAGGGAGATGGGTTGTGAATTTTATTTTCCCATCTGGGTCCTGTGTGACTGATAGATATTATGGTCTCTAACATAGAACAGGCGTGTAATCTCAAGAAGGGCTGAGTTTCTTGGTCAACAGATCAGTTTCGTCTGACATTAAAATGCTTTACATGGATACACAGAAAGTGAGGACAAGTACTGCCTGTGGACCATGTTGAAAGTACACTGGAACAAAGTGTCTACCAAATGGCAGTTTACAACAGAAGTCGGTTGTAACAAAGAATGCTGAGGAAGACTAAAACTCTAACCCTGTGTGGTGGGTTGACCTTGGCTAGATACCAGGTGCCCACCCACCTGCTCTATCACTCCCCTTCCCAGAAGGACAGGGGAGAGAGTAAGGTGGGGAAAAAAAAAGGCAACTCATGGGTTGAGATGAGACAGTTTATTTAAAGCAAAAATTAAAGCAAAGCTTGCGCGCACAGAATCAAAGGATAGCGGGTTTTATTCTCTACTTCCCATGAGCAGCACTGGTCGGCCACTCCCAAGAAGCAGGGCTTCGGTAGACATGACAGTTTCTCAGCAGGCAGCCTCTAGACAATGAACGTCCCCTCTCCTGCTCTGTGCCTTAGCTTTTACATCTGACCTGACGTCATACGGTCTGGAATATCCCTTTGGTCAGTTTGCATCAGCTGGCCTACTTGGGTCCCCTCCCAGGATCTTGCCCTCAACTGAGGAAGGAATGTTACAGTGTTGGTGCTGTGCTCAGCAGTAGCCAAAATGATAACTGGTTTGTTATCAACACCCTTCTAGCTGCCAATGCAAAGCACAGCACTGTGAGGGCTACTGTGGGGAAATGAACTCCAGCTCAGCCAGACCCAATACACCCTGAAATTTCTGCTTTAATTTTTCAAAAAGTAGGCAAAAAGTGAGCTGTAGAAAAGGTAAAGAAAAAAAATCAGCTGGGATACTTTCACAGAAAGTATTTTATAATAAAAATTAAATACTTTTGCGATACTTGAATAGTTGGAGAGAGGCAAACTCTTATTGTGGACATGTTACCACAGATTTTACAGTACTTTTGAAACTTTTGCTCAGTGCCTGGGAAAGTTATGGACAGATTATCTGGAGTGCAATCACACAGCATGTACAGGACAAGAGATCAGGCCCAGTCAGCAGGGTTTAGAAAAGGCAAGTCCTACTTGACCAACATGATCTCCTTTTATGATCAGGTGACATGCGTAGTAGATGAGGGAAAGGCTGTGGATGTAGTCTACCTGGACTGCAGTAAAGCCTTTCATACTGTCTCCCACAGCATTCTCCTGGAGAAGCTGGCAGATCACAGCTTGGACAGGTGCACTCTCTACTGGGTTAAGAAGTGGCTGGAGGGCCAGGCTCAAAGAGGGAGTCACATCCAGTTGACAGCCGGTCACTAGTGGAGTTGCCCGGGGCTCAGTATTGGGGCCAGTCCTGCTTAATATCTTTATTGATGATCTGGATGAGGGAATTGAGGACACTTTCAGTAAGTTCACTAAGATGACACAGTAAGTAGACACTAAGTGGATGGGTGTGTTGATCTGCTGGAGGTTAGGAAGGGATCTGGGCACTCTGCATCTCTCTCTCGGGGCTGAGATCAATGGTATGAGGCCAAGTGCTGGGTCCTGCACTTTGGCCAGAACAACCCCATGCAGAGCTACAGGCTGGGTAAGAGTGGCTGGAAAGCTGCCTGACAGCAAAGGACCTGGGGATGTTGGTTGACAGCCTGCTGAGCATGAGTCAGCAATGTGTCCAGATGGCCCAGAAAATCGATGGCATCCTGGCTTGTATGAGAAATAGTGTGGGCAGTGGGACTGGGCCAGTGATCATGCCCCTGCATACGCAGCACTGGTGAGGCCTCACATCAAGTCCTGTGTTCATTTCTGTGCCACTCACTGCAAGACATTGATGTGCTGGAGCATGTCCAGCAAAAAATGTCCAGAGAAAGCCAATGAGGCTGGTGAAGAGTCTACAGGATAAATCAGTTGATGAGTGGCTGAGGGAGTTGGGATTGTTTAACCTGGAGAAAAGGAAGCTCAATGGAGAACTTATCGCTCTCTACAACTCCCTGAAAGGAGGCTGTAGCAAGGTGGGGGTTGGCCTCTTCTCCCAGGCGACCAGCAACAGGACAAGAGGAAATGGCCTCAAGTTGTGCCAGGGGAGATTCATGTTGGAGATCAGGAAGAATTTCTTCCTGGAAAGGTGTAACAGACAGATAACATACAAATGCCAAAAATTATGTCTCACCATTGTTTCTGCTTGTCAAAAACTTCCTACCAAAACTTCTGTGTCAGTTTTCCACCAGAAGTTCTCACCAAGATTTTCCCACTGGAGTTTTCCTGCCAAAAGATCCTGGTATTGTTCATAGTTATCATATCTCTGTGAACATGTGAATAGGGCTACGTGCCAAGAAACCACACACAACCTCCTTTGAACACTATAAAAGATGAGGAGAAGTTTGGGAAGAGCAGGGGAAGAGGAGTGAGAAAGAGAGTTTGGCTATAGCAGCCAAAAAATCTCTTCTCTACCTCACCCTCACTTTTTTTCTTCCGCCGCTGTAAACTGCCTGCCGTCACCAGAAACTGGACCCCTGCCGTCTTGAAGTGGACTGAGAACCACCGTACTACCTGCGTGAGTTTTTCCACCCTGACCATATTTCTGAGGGCTGAGAAGTGCATACTGAGACCTCTGCATGGCCTGAGGCCGCCCGGTGTGAGTGGGGGTTAGCTGCCACATCCTGGCTGCATTCCAGAAGAATTAAGACCCCCTGCAGCTAAAGAGATGACATCTAAGGTAGCAGAGACTACAGAAAAAAAAAGGGCAAAAACTGCTTCTCTCCCTCTCCCCCCACTCCACAGGCCAGCTCAGATGAAAAGGTAGGTTTTTTTGGTGGTAATCTTTTTCTCTGCTTTTAAAAGTAATCTTAGCATTTTCTAACCTTTTCTTATTTTTTCCTCTTTCTCTTTGCATCTCTTAGCAATTAATAAAAACAGTTTTGGTATCAACAGATAACTTGTATGAGTTTTAATTTTGCTCAAGGGAACATTCGAATATAAAAATTCTTTCTGCAATATTTTAGCAGATTGTAACAAAAGGGTAGTTAAACATTGGAACAGGCTGCTCAGGGAGGTGGTGGAGTCAACATCCCTGGGCATGTTAAAGAAATGACTGGACATGTCACTTAGTGCTGTGGTTTAATTGAGATAGTGGTGTTCATTTAAAGGTTGGACTCGATGATCTTGAAGGCCTTTTCCAATCTTAATGGTTCTATGATATTTGACTCTATGAAACAAGTATGAAATATACATGAATTTATGTGATTTTAAAAAATCATCATATCTGCATTAAAACTCCAAATACAATATGTATTTTCTTTCTTAACACTAAAAGAACTATGGCCATTTCAGTATCATTCATAAATATGGGAAAAAAGGTTGACCATACTTTCTTCATTTAAGTGACAATGATTAGTGATAAATGAATATTTCACAGAATACTTTTACAACTAAGGATCACAATCCCATAATCCACAGCTTTCTCTGAGGAAACTGGCATACTTAACAAATGGTTCTATTAAAACATAGTCAGTCCCCATTTGCACATCCTTGTTGCTATCAGCCCTGCCCCCTAGAGAAACACCAAAAACACATTCTGTAGCAGGAATATCTTTTCAGACTAACCTTTGTACTGACCTAACAGTGCAAGAGGTCAGAATTTTTCTGGTTTGTATTAATACCTATGCTTGGGCCCAGTGACTGCTGTCTCCCCTCTTTCAGTTTCGTCTCTGGAGAAACATTTAAAAGAGGACTGAGATGGTGCCTTGACTGACAGGTGTGAAACTTCCAGCATCAACGTCACACTCTTCTCAATGAAGACCTCAGAATGCTGATGACTTACTGCAATTGTTGACCCCCTCTTCTTGTTGTTATGTGTTGGTTTTGGAACCGTGAGGTACACTGGCAAGCTGAGCATAATACCAAAGTAAAAAATAGATAGTAGGAAAGCTTTTTCTCTAATAGTTTTAGAGATCTTATTAGTAAGCCTTTGGGTATTAATTTGGTCTATGAGTATGAGTACTATCCAAATTGAACTATTAGGCTGTTAAAACACTAATTATACAAACAATAAATTCTTCTCTCCAGATATATATATGGAGAAGTCTCTTTACAATTATGACCTTTTTCAAAGTACTCTGAGTGTAATTTACTGGTTAAGTGAACAGACAACTTTAAACTAAAGCACCTGGATGATGGAAACTTCTAGCAAAGTGGCTCCAAGCAAAACCACCTCATTCATATAGTATCTCCTGTTGCACAAGCGAGGAGGGAACTCATTATGGTCTGTAAAGAGGCCAATTGGACCATTGGGGAAGGCAGGAAATATGTCTCCCTTATAGGAATATATGAAAAAAACCTCAACAATCTCAAGTGCTCTACAGAGGTTTGGTTTTTAATCAGTCCCATCTTCCACCTAAGGAGCAGATTCAATAAAACATGCTCAAATGGAAAACTACTGCTCTTAATCTATTAGATGTTGTCTGCAGTACGTATACTGAGCAGTACCGGTACAGATATAGCTAAGATATTGCTATTTCCTGTTGATTATGAATGAGTCACATTAATTTTCTATGCATCTTCAGAGAACAGGATCACAACATCCATCAAAATTTCTGAGACATCCTTCTTGTTAGGAGAGGCATAAAAAACACCACCTCTGGTGGAGGAGCCGAGCCCAGTGCACCCAAAGACCTGTGAGTCCCTCTCTCCTAGACCAATGGATGCAGCTGTTGCATTCCTGTTTGCAGGTTCAACAGCAGCTAAGAGCATGTATGCCAGAGACACACACCTGCAGAGGACACTAATGCAGCCAGCTAATAGACTACCCACAGATGCAGCATTGCCTTTAACAGCACACGCACGTAACGATACCATATTGAACATAAAACGTGTACAAACAGCCAAATCCCAGTCCTCTTCTCAGATTGATCAGGATTGAAGCTTGCTAGTAAAAGTACACATCTCCTTACTCTCTCTTTCAAAAGCACTGACACATTTGTGAACCCCTTGAATATCAGTGTGGGACCTCAGCTCATTTAATATTGATATCCAGAGCTTGGGCCTCCTACTCATCAGACAGTCCAACTTGAAGGCTGCTAATGAAGTGCACGTGCACATTTATGCATGGGTACACATACACACGAGTTGAGGGGAAAATATAAACATTCTGATCTTCCTAGTGGCTCATGCCCAGGCACACAGGCCCTGTCACTCTTGCTCCCCCTCTCCCTGCTGATGCTGGGACTCTCATCTGCTTCAGCTGGCATCAGGCATGGGAGCCACATCACCCAAGGTCTCATGCCAGTCACTGGCACTAAGTTGACTCACTGCAGACACACGTTCCTATGATCTGTGGTCTTCCTTCAGCTGCTGATGCTGAGACCCTCATTCACTCCAGCTGCTGGCACCAAAGACATTAAGACAGTGGCCTATCTCCAGCTGCAGCCTCCAAATTCAGTCACTTTGGTATCTCCAGTTCTTTCATCTAGACCTTACAACACTCACAGATGGGGAGAGAGCAAGATTGTATGGAAAGAGAGTTAAGAAATATTTAACAGAAAGAATGGAGAAATGGATAGACTACAGCGATTCATGGCAGGTCTCAGTCAGACAAGAGTACTGAACGGCGAACTATTCACACACTACCAGCCTTTTTTATACCTCCTTCCTCTTTGTACCCACCTCATCCTTGTTTCACCCAGATTCCCTTCCCTTAAACATTTCTTAGTAAGTCTAAGGGTGCAAATTCTGGTATGAATTGGAGTATTCAATCATAAGAATAATGGCAAGCCTAATGTTAGCTGTTTGCGATTAAGTTATGTTAAAAATGAGCTTTCAGGAAAGAGTAAAAAGAGGTTTGAGATCTCAGTGAATGAACGAAGCAATTAGTATATAATAAAAACACATAATTGACATAATTTACGCTGCTTCTCCCATAGATCCATTCTATCATTATGAACACAACTTAAACCCAGAAACCTTTACTTATTTTGAATAAAACCTTGCAAATAATAATTGTAAATATAAATGTAAAATAATTTTATTATAATTTTACTTGCTTCTCATCAATTTACAGTAACAAGAAAAATTCATATTTTCATTCAGATCATGTGAAATAGTTGCTGCCAGGGCCTTATCTCATTTTAGAAAAAAGATATGACAAAGTTTGCAAAATCTTAATCATAATGAGCACAATCTTAGTATTATGTTTGTATTTTCTGTGTAAAAGTTTAATATCAAAACAGAAGAATGTTTTGAATTTCCTGTTAATTTCAGACAAAATAACAAGTCAAGTTACAAGATTCATAATTACACAACTCACCTTTTCTGAGAACATCATAGAGCCACCATGGAACAACAACAGAAAAATGTCTGTTTTCCTGCAGGCTGTTTTTTTTAGATAATTATTTTTGAAATTTTTTTTGTGATAGCAAACACCTTAACACAGTATTGTAGGAAGAAATGCAAACTTAAAACAACTACATTTGGTTAGAAAATAATTGCACAATTATACTGTATGTTAGTCAACCAGTCTTGTTGCAAAGTGTGCTGATATACTACACACTTTTCTCTTACAGCAGGACCTGGGGCAATTTATAACAGAGCAAGAAAATATGAGTTAAATTCCTGTAAGTCTGTCTTCTCCTTCTGTGATACTTATGCTTAAGAACAACGAAGGATTCCCTATTTTCTTTTAGCTAGGTGGAGAACAAAAAGGCAGCTAGTGCACATTCAATAGTCTCTTTTTCTCCTTCTCAGTCCTTTACAACTACTTGAGGGGAGGTTGCAATGATTGCTGCCATCCACTAGTTCAGAGTATTGAACTGTTTTTATGTCATGATGGGTTTTGGTTTACTGTATCTGGAAGGGTGTTTCTCCTGTGTCCACCTCCCTTCTCCCTCATCAGGTCAAAATTGCAAGAATAAAAAAGATTTTTGTAGGGAAAATTTCAGAAGCACTGTGCCCACACAACTTGCATGAAAGGACAAGAGTGAGCGTTCTAAAAAGATATGGACAATGAGTAGGGGAAAAACTAACTCTAGAAAACTCTACTAATGGACTTTTCTCCTTTGGAAAAAAGTGGGGGGTTTTTCAGTTTTCTCAGAATTATGCTGACTGTGATGCTTCTACAGTGAAAGAGAGGGAGAAAAGGGAGAGTAATATCAAACACATTTACTAGGAATTTAAAATTCAGCATGCCTATCCCATTTTTATAAAATATAATTCTATACAGACTTAAATATCAACAAGACTTTTCAGTCTTTCATTTTGAAAATAAAGATTGGCTTGTTTGGCTCTTGGATCCCTTTAACTCCCTTATGCCTTTCTTTTTTTCTTTTAACTCTTCATCTCAATGTAATAATTTGTTTATATTCTATGATTGTCAGGGATAATTGATGCTTCCAAGAAAGAGACATTTTGAAAAGTTTTGCTGTTGTTGAATATTCAAGAGCTAGCTTTATACTTAGCTCATTCTTAAAGAATGTTCTTCTGAGTATCGCTACTTTTCTTATATCAACAGTCAATTTCTGCTGTGAAGCTCAGAATTAATAGTGGTTTTAAATTTGACTGTTCTTCTAACTCCCCAAAAATTGTTTACAATTGGATGGCTTTAGGTACATTTTGATTAAACTTTTCTTATGAAAACATCTTATTTGTCCAATATATCAAAAATAAACCAAATAATTTCCTTCTTTTTTATCATGACACATCCTTAAATCATGAGATTGTTTCTGAATTATTCTGAGTTATTTCCATCTTATATTTCTAGCAAATCTATTAAGAATATACTGAAATTATGAATACAAATGTCATGATTGTTCCAAATCATCAAATCAGAAAGAGCTCCGATTCTTGTAAACTCTGCTTTTAAGAGATAGTGAGAGAGTGATTATGAGTCTTCCTTTGTAAAACCACCAATAGGTGAAAGGTACCAAATATGAAAAGCTTCTCTCATTTGTATGATTTCACTTTAATATATGAGTGCTTTGGAATAGTCACATGGAAGTCTGATTTCTTTATTTTATAAAACTTATTCTTAAAAAAACCTGAGGACATGGCAAACTGTGCAAAAATAATTTAAAATAACTATTTTAATAAAGCAAAAGTTCATACCATTATTATAACACAGAAAACCATTTTTGTTCCACAGGCAACAAAGGTGCTTCTTACCTGTAAAGCCCTTGTCACAGTTACAAAGAAAAGTATTTGGAGTAACATTGACGCAGTTGCCATTGAAACACGTAGATGGCTGGCACTGTCCAACTATTTCGGTACAATTTTTACCTATTTGAAAGGAATAATATGAACATTGAATTTTACAAAATATTTAGGGGTTTTGGTGAAGTATTTTTAAATGTCAAATGTATAGCTGCAATACAGATAGGCAGGTGGATAGTTGGGTATTTGTGTTAACGTTGTTCATTAGTTTTCACTAGAATTACTGAAATTCTAAAGCAAGACAGAAAGATATTAATCTGCTTTTATAGGAACTACTGTGCTCAGCCTCATCTGCCATATAGTCACGAATTCACATATACTTTAAAATGCAGAAATGCTGCTGAAACAGTAGTATTTTTTTCTTTTTAACATGAATCTAGCTTAATGCTTCCTCCAGCATTGAGAACAAGAGATGTTCTCATGTGGAGTGGAATTTGACAGAATTTTTCTTAATATGCAGCTTTCTGGAAATTACAGTTCCAGTTATAAGTTTTTAATGTTATTTCAGCATACAGGTCTAAATACCATATAATTATGCTTGCCGCTTGAATTACTGCTATGACATTATTGACGGTTCAACAACTTTTCAAATTTCTAATTGACTTTATATTATGGGAGGCACTTTTTCTCCCTTATTATTGTGTAGCCATGCCCATAATATATGGTGGTTTATCTTCCTAATTCTTCTTGTTTACATACAGTTTATTTATGGGAGCAGTACTGTTAATACAAAATTATGGCACTACCCAAAACTTTCCTATATAGGCTCACAGAATATTTCAAGCATTGCTTGTTGATAACATTAAGCATGATGATTGCTTTTAACAGAATTGCTTGTGAATTTCTCCATTAATTTCAGTTAAATTAGTACCAGACACTTTTTGATATCATTATTTTCAAAGCCTTTTATACAGCCCCCAGAAATCATAGCAGAAATATTAAACATACTGCATACCATCAATTTTTTCCACTATATTACTTCACTTTGAGTAATTATAAAAATATTGTACTCATAACATTGACTCATTCATACCTGCTTAATCTTCTATTGACAAATGCATTAATAACCAAATTATTACACGCTTTGTAAAGCGATTAAAAATAAATTACAGCAAACTTTATGCAACATAACCTTAATTTCTGTGTTCTATGAACCTCACTTGTTCATGATTCATCAGCTATGTTTCATAGCATAGCATCACTATTGCGAGAGCACAGAAATTCAGTTCAACAAAGGAACATTGCAACAATTCTGTTCCACAAGTACAAAAAGAGCTACAACAATCCATTTTGTGATGTGAATTAATATTTCTGGAACTTTCTAAAGCATGCCCAAATTCCATTGGTTTGAATCCAGGAATAATATACAATTTCTTTAATGGTCTTTCTTAACCCCCTGAAAGGAAGAAAATGGCTAAGAATTTATCTAATCGTGCTCTACTCTCTGGTATTAGAATCCCAACACTAAATTCAGTTTCTTCAATGGGTTTTGAGTAAGTACTGCAATATTTCCTAGATAGAATCAGATAATTTTTTTTTCTTTTGTGAAATATTTAATTTGATGATAACAGTATGTTTAATGAATTCCCTTTGGAAGGAACTTTACGGTACAGAACAATCTGGAAGAAAAGATTAAGTATTTTGCTTTGCTTGTTCTTCTAATTAAATGTTTGACCTTTCAATTAAAAACAAATTTTGATTTTAAAAATTTCCGTAGTGTAACTTAAAGGTCCTTAAAACTGAAAAGGGAGGGTTTTTTTCAGCAGATTGAATGAAATGCTCAATAAAACCATTTACTTTTTTTCAGTAGTTTGGTTAAGTAACTATTTTTTGGGAGTTTACTCCAAACCATTTATGTTATTTGGTATAAGAATTTAAATTGTTGAACAACGAAAAAAAAAATCAGTTACTTCTGTAAGTTCTCAAGTGCTTATTAACATCTCGTGCTTAAGTAGGAAAGACATATGATAAGAACCTATTCTGTTTTTCTGTACAATGCACTTATGAATATCAGCAAGTACAAATTGTCTTCAAATTCTTGCACAATCTCCCATAAGTGACTATTTGTAAAAGTGATTCAGTGCAGGTGTGGTAGTGGCAGTGGAAAATCAAATTATACAAAAGCCTTGCTAATTATGTTCTCACTGTTTTATCATCCATTAAGAAAAGTATATGATCCATGTAACGTTTATTCCTAGAAGATAAAAGAAATACCTGAAAATTTTGGAGAACATGTGCACTCGTAAGAATCTCCAGAAAATTCTGATTTCTCAGTGCAGGAGGCGTTGTTGTGGCAAGGTTTGGTGGAGCATATATCAAACTTCTGGCAGAATGTTCCAGAATAGTGTGAGAAACAATGACAGTTATACACTTTTTCCCAAACATGGCTTAGACATTTTCCATGCCCAGAACAGAATGGTGCATTTGGAGACTGTTGGCAAAACTGCTGCTTCACAGTTACGTTCAGACGAAGGCCCATATTGCACAATAGGGGGCCTCTCTTATGAAGTTCTGCAAAGTAATGAGTTCCAACACCAAGCCAGTTAGGGTCAACTTGGTGCAGTCCTCTTATCTGGCAAACAAAAATCAACTGTTCTTGAAGAAAAGCAGCTTTAGGGCAGTCAATAAATTCTTCCTTGGAGACGTTTACCAAATTCATTCCATAGGACTGAAAGGATGGCTCAGAAGCGATGAAGAGGCTATCACCTAATTGAAGCTGTAAGGGGCATATCTGAGGGATTCTGAGGTTTTGTCCTCCCAAGATTTCCCCAGTAATACTTTTATTCATATTCCAGCATTCGGTGTAAAAGTCTGAGCAGACATTTGCCCTTGGTGTCCATTTGATTACAGTAGGTTTTGGTTCCACTCTCCATTCAGCTGTCATTTGCCTCTCACATATTACCTGCCCATTTACAACGCAGAGTTGAAGAAAGCACACTAACATGGGAACTGCTGATTTTGTAGTCATCATTTTACCTGGCAAAGGGAAGTTATCTTTCACACCTGCTTCATTACTGAGGATAGCTTCAGAACACTTGTTCCTTAAAGTTCTTGAATATTTTTCATGGCAGCCTAGGAATTCAAAGAGAGGAAAATATTTGTTTTCGCACCAAATACATTTGAATATTAAATCCTCATTACAAGTACAGAAAATGTACAACAAAGCAAGGGCAACATCTATTTACTCTAATGGAAAACTAAAATAAGTCCAATTAACTGATCAGAATTATAACACTTTAACAAAAGTCAGATGTTTCCTATTTTTATTCCTGCTAAAGATTTGATTTTTATTTAGTACATTTCATTGTACTTGTGTGCAGAAGAGAAAGAGCTTAAAAACATACTTTCCATAATCCCTCCCTGTGTTTCCAAAAAATGTTATTCAAGTTAAGATAGGACATCTGTGGCAAAACTAGGAACATCTAAGCTCTAGTCATGAGTTTTAAGCATAAATATTTTCCTAATAATGATTTATTATTTTATGATAAAAGTAGATATTCTGAAGACGTAGGCCTGAGAATTCTGGCTTTATGAAGAAAACATGCAAGCAATCCTCAACACTTTTCTGTTCACACACACTCAGCAAAACACTTCATTAAATCCTTACTTTTCAAAGTACATATCTTAATCATATGCTTGATGGTTTTATGTATCACGGTTAAAGACAACAGACTACAGAGTCCTCCATAACTGTTTAATTTATAGATTAGCCTTTTTTGTCCCTTGAATATATCTAGCAATTTTTTATTGCATGGAGATGAATGATTAGAGAAGGAAAACCAAAATAAGATTATATATAAGTGTGGTAAATATAAATGGTAAATATAAAATGGTAAACCCCCAGGGGGTGGTTACCCTTGGGGTTGAGCCAATGAGTGCTTCTGCAAAATATAAACATATCACCCAGACCGGAAAAGGAGGTCGTAGTTGTTGTTGGAGGAGAGGTGGTCATGTTCTGAGGCCATGAGGAGAAGGGGCAGGAGCCCCGTTGGGGGCTATGGCCCCCCTAGCCCCTGACTGGGGGGCTACAGGGACTTGGAACAGTGTTAGACTGGGCTAAGTATCTGTAGCTGAGAAGCTGGGAGTTTTTCTCCACCGTGAGCAGCAGCAGGTGCAGCGGCAGAACAGCACTGACCGGAGAACAGTGACAAGGAGCCAGAAGATAAGGAGCAGCAAAAAAAGCATTGCAGTCAAGGAGGAGAGACACAGAGAAATGTCTGATGGAGACAGAGCAGGACTAAGCTCTACAGAGAGAGAGAGTTTGGGTAAGAACTGAAACAAACTCCCCAAACCCCTCTGAGACCTCCTAGAAAGGAGGAGGAGATGGACTCTTACTTGAGAAGAGTCTTGGAGTGCTACAGCACTGAAAAGAGAGGAACCGAGAAGCTCAGGCTTCCCACAGCTGGACCGGGACAGCTGAAGGAATGTGGAGGAGGGCTTTGCCCCCCCGCTGCTCTGAGCCAGAGCACGGGAGCTCTGTAAGGGAATTTGAATCCCCTCGAGGACAGGGACCATCACGAAGACCCTGCACTTCATGATATGACGTGGTGAAGTGACCTTTGTCCCGATGAACACAGCCCACGGAAGAGAAGACCCTCACTTGGAGTCGAAGGGCCGAGAGGGGCTTGGAGATCCACCTCGTGTGTACTGGCAGAGATCCAGCTACAGTGGCTGCATGGAAAGAGAGCGACTGCTGCCCTAAAGAGACTGCTACTCTGAGAGTGGAAAGGATCTCTTCCTTCTTCCCTCCTGGACTTTTATTTGGAGGAAGAAGAGATTTGATCCATTGTAAATACTGCTTTATCATAGAGGAGATAGTTAAGATTGTATATGATGTATTATACTATTTATTTGTACAGTCATTGTAATATAACCCCTTCCCCCCATTTTGAGTCTTGTGTGGTGTCTGGAAAAACCATCTCACATTGGGCTGAGATGTGGGAGGGGGGCTTGGACTCGGGAATTGGATTTTGGGGCTCTCAAACCATTACAGTAAGTAAGCTTTTTCTTGCAGTCATACTAAAAATGATGAAAATATATTATGTTTAATACCTTAGAAATTTTCCATAGATTTACATTAGTAAAAGTTTAATTTGTCTTAAATACAATGTTTTTTCTCACTTTTAGTCTTTTTCCTCTCACTGTACTTATCTGACACTTTAAGGTAGTGGTTTCTATACTGACATTTACAAATGAGAAAATTATTTGAAAGAATAAAATCTATCTTACAAGGGAAGACATTTAATAAAAATAAAAAATAGTATTTATAGTTTGAAATTTTTTCACATTTTTTCTCATTTTTGCACAGCACATGGAAACACACATGGATGCATATTTTTCTATACCTACATGTACCTGGTCTACCACTAAAGTGCATGTGGATTATGATACTGATTGAAGTACATGATTTCCTTAAATGTCCTCCTCTTCTCCCATGTACTTCGAGAGTATTTTGGACCATACTTTGGACTATTCTGAAAAATCAAAGCAGGACAGAAAAGATACTGTTTGAGGAAAACTTTAGTTGAAGAATATTAAAAGACTCAAGAAGCTGCTGCAAATTATAGGATACTATCAAAGAGTAGCATTCGGTCTCTCCCATTGTCACAAATTGGGATGAAAACATCTAAAATTTAGCTACATCCTGTTAGTAAATTGCTGAGCATGTGAACCTATCCCAATTATCTTTGTGCAGAAGAATGATCAGCACTGTTTAAGCATTTGAAGATACCAGAAAAGTGTGGACTATGACTAACTAGTAGTAATAATAGCAGACTCAAGCTTTAGAATATTAAACTCAGAAGGGGTAGGAACCAGGGTTTGATCCTTCTCCCAGAATAGCTTCTGTTTTGATTTAATTACTGAATCCCAATTCTGCCTTCAAAGAGTTTTGGTACTCTAACCACATAGCTCCAGAGCCAGGCAAGTATGTTAATTTCTAATTTTCTCTCTCTGTCTCTGCATTTCCACCCCTGAGAGTTAACTCCCCATAGAAAGAAAGAAAGGACATGGATCTGCAAGAAAACTACTACCCTTGTTGCTGAATACTCATTGTCTTTCTATTTTGAGACCATTCTATTATCTTCAGAATCTCATGATGTTCAATGATACCATTAGATAATGGTCTATCAAATGTGTAGTTTGGATCATTTAGCATTTTTTTCTTTTCAGGTAACAGTCTTGAACTATTAGATTCATTATAGCTGCTATTACATCTGTCACTATTATCAGGTATAAAAGTCTATGTTCTATATTACTGCATATTTAGAAATCCTACATTCAGCAGCCCATCTTTTCATACCTATTTCATAATGAGATTTTCTCAGTTGGTACTAAAATAGGCCTTTATAAAAGGTTATTTTTCTTTTTAGATACTTCAAAGAGAAAGCTACTGCATGTTTAATGCAGAGGAGTTCCTGCCCACTTACATTTTGCCCTTCATTCATGCAATTATGCATCACTATGGTATCACATATGGGTTTAATTTTTAAATTAAAGAAAATGTGCTTCCTTACAATATTTGTATGGGGTAAATCTGGACTATTTTAAAATAAGTTATTGGTAGCATTTTAACAGTTCATACTCTTCACAAAAATCATTATTAGGCTTCATGCCGCCAAAAAATTATTATGGGAGCACTATAATTAATAATATTAAATAAACAAAATCATCCTGTAAAAGCAATGGAAAAAAACACAGAGGAAGATAGAAAAGATATGCCAAGAGATTGTTTATTCAGCAATAAAATCATGAAGGAAAAAAGTTATAGAGTGAAGAGCATAAAAAGCAAACAGCCATCTATGAAATACAGTTAAAATATTAACATACCTTGCATAGAAAAATGGCCAAGAAATTAAATAACTACAAAGTGCTGATGCCATATCATGAGACAAAAAATGTGATAAGATGAAATTTGAAGTGATTTTGACAACTTTCATACCTTAGGTCTGCTTTAGGCAAGGAGAAAATCTTCCTATCTATAACCTCAACTGGTTCCATGTAATTGATGAAGACTAAGAAAAGTTCAAGACTGGTATTTGTATGGACACACAGATACTTGAAGAAAATCTAACTCTTAAAGTTACATTAGGTTGGGTGAAAAGCAAAACAATGCTCTATTTTGTACTATTGTAGAACTAAACCAGTTAGGTTTATGCAGAATTTCAGGGAAGTAATTTAAAAGCAAAAATGAATCCCAAGTTATTTGTTTTCAAGTCCAGTATCTTAAAGATTATGTGTTCTTTCTATTAATAACAAGTATGACATACTAATGACAAAAATACAGTATGTTATAAGTGAGAGTGGAGAAATGCCCACTGAAGATATATAACTCCAATGACCTTCCAGGGAAAAAAAAAATCTGTCAAAGAAGAGGATAAACCAGAAAATTTTTAGGAACATCATGTTACCATGTTTTGGTTAGGAATGGACCATCTCTTTCCACCTTCTCACATGTCACATGCACACTTTTTTGAATTACTACCTGTGCTTGACAAACTCTGGTAGGATGCAATTGAAACCTTGGATCAAAGTGATTTAAAAAGAACTGAGAGAGTGTTGTTGGGGGGCTTGCAAAGTGTCCCTCACCTTCCTCAGGAGCTGCATTCAGCTCAGGTTCTCACTCTTGGTCCTCACCTGGGTTATGCTGCAAGTAGAGTTGGTACCTGACCTTATACTATGATTACCCAAATGTCAGAAATCAAGCAGGAGGGGCAGAAGGCTGTCTTCGCTGAACAGGAACCTTCTCTTGGAGGTAAGGCAAAAAATTGAGGTGTATGCCCAGTGGAAGTAATTCAAGTTACATGGGAAGAATTCAGAGAGGCTGCTTGCAGCTGTAGGGAGAAAATTTGTGCAGCCAAAGTTCAACTGCAGCTGAAGCTGGCTAGAAATGTAAGGGACAACAAAAAGAGTTTCTTTCAAATATATTAATGGCATAGTCAGTATAGAAATGTCATCAATCCACTACAGGATGAGGATGGTCACCTCACAATCAGGGACAGAGACAAGGCAGAGGTGTTTAATGCTTTCTTTGCCTCTGTCTTCAACATGGATGACAGACCAAGGGGGTCTCAGTGCCCTGAGCTGGAGGACCACAACTGTGAGAATGATTAACTCCCAGTCAACCCTGAAATTGTGCAGGATCTGCTGCTCCAGCTGGATCCTGACAAATCTATGGGACCTGATGGGATTTATCCCAGAATCTCAAAGAGCTGGCTGTTTTCCTCACAAAACCCCTCTGAATGACTTTTAAGTGGCCTTGGGAATCTGGAGATGTCCCAGCTGACTGGAAGCTGGTGAACACTGTCCTGATTTTCAAGAAGGGCAAGAAGGACCCTGGAAACTACAGGCCTCTCAGTCTCACTTTAGTGCCTGATAGAATTGTGAAGAAGATCATTCTGGAAGTATTGAAAACCACCTGAAAGACAACGCAGTCATTGGTCACAGCCAGCACGACTGTGGAGTGGAAAGTCCTGCTTATCAAACCTGGTTTCCTTTGATGACAAGGTAACCCAGTTACATCAAGCCAGTTGATGTAATCCTTTTGGATTTCAGTGAAGTTCTCGATACTGTCTCTTACAGGATCCTTCTGGACAAAATGTCCAGCACACAGCTGGATAAGCATCATATGGTGGATGGGTGAGCAACTGGCTCATGGGCAGAACACAAAGAGTTATAGTGAAAGGGGTAACACCAGAGTGGTGACCTGTCACTAGTGGGGTTCCTGAAAGCTCCATCTTAGGCTCTGTGCTCTTCAACATCTTCACAAATGACTTGGAAGCAGGACTGGAAGGGATAGTAAGAAAGTTGGCAGATGATACTAAACTTGCAGGAGCTCTTGACTCCCTCGAAGGCAGGGAGTCCCTGCAGAGGGACCTCAACAAATTATAGGACTGGGCAATTAACAACCATATGAAGTTCAACAAGGGAAAGTGCAGGATTCTCCACCTGGGATGGGGCAGATGTACATACAGACTGGGGAATGAGATGCTGGAGAGCAGTGCCATGGAAAGGGACCTGGGGATCGTGGTTAATGGCAAGTTGATATGAGCCAACAGTACCCTGGCAGCCAGGAGGACCAACCATTTCCTGGGGGGCATCAGGCAAAGCATCATCAGCCAGTCATGGGAGGCAATTGTGCTGCTCTGCTCTGCACTGATGCGACCTCGCCTTGAATATTGTGTGCGGTTTTGGGCACCGCAGTAAAAGAAAGATATTAAGCTATTAGTGAGCATTCAAAGGAGGGCAATGAAGATGGTAAAGGGCTTTAAGAGGAAACCATATGAGGAGCGACTGAGGTCACTTGGTTTGTTCAGCCTGGAGAAATCAGGAGACTGAGGGCAGACTTCATTGCAGTCCACAACTTCCTCATGAGGGGAAGAGAAGGAGCAGGCACTGATCTCTTTCTTGAGGTGACCAGAAACAGGACCTGAGGGAATGGCCTGAAGTTATGTCAGGGGAGGTTTAAGTTGGATATTAGAAAAAGGTTCTTCACCCAGAGGGTGGTTGGGCACTGGAATAGACTCTCCAAGGAAGTGTTCACAGCACCAAGCCTGACAGAGTTCAAGAAGCATTTGGACAGTTCTCTCAGGCACATGGTGTGACTCTTGGGCGTGGTCCGGTGCAGGGTTAAGAGTTGGACTCAGTGATCCTTATGGGTCCCTTCCAGATTATAGCAAATATTTCAAGTGGCATGGTTTCACCTAAATAAATAAATAGATAAATAAACATTCTTTTACGTCTTGTCTTTATTGTAATTTTCTTTCTGTAAGTTCATGATGAAGCCCCTGACTATGACTGTGACCATGACTGCGACCTTCTGAGGTGAAAGGGTCTGTGAGTACAGAATACTAACAGGTAATGGGAAATTGTAGCTACGATGTACCTTAGGCAAATAGCACAACACAGTTTAAAGAAAGATGAACTTTCTGTGTAGGATCTGTGACTGTTTCATGGGGCAGTAGGTTGGAAAACACAAAAGACAAATCAACCTTTGATGTGATTATAGTTATTTACATGTCCTGATTCAGAATTCAAAAGTGTCTGTCTAGCAGGGACCATCATGTACCCAGATTCAAAATGCCTGCAGAAAGAACAAAAGTAAAAGGAAAAAGTCAAGTTGTCCTCAGTTTCTAAAAAAGAAACTACTAATGCAGTTAATTTGTTAAAAGAATGCTTAAAAGAGGGTAGTGGTGTTAAACGGTCATAGAAAAAGCAGAGATTTTATAAGGATAATGTATTAGACATAGATTAAAAAATGTGTATCATTAATCAGGGTTTGAAAATAGATAAAAAGAAGCTGATGTCTAAATTTAAGGGTGTGAGAAGGAAAGCAAGAAGCAGACCTTAGAATTCGCAATTTCCCATAAATCACTTAAATAAAAACATCACAGACTCTGGTAGGTTGAATGTGAAAACATATATTCATATGAAAACTAGAGGAAAGAAAAGAATTCAAAGAGCAAGTAACAGTATCAAAACCAATAATAAATCTTGAAAAAGACGGCAGTAATCAAAATCCTAACAGAGAGCCTTCATAAGCAACAGACATTCTAATAATGAACTTATTGTTCAGTTGTGATGCAGTGTCAGAGTGGATCATATTCACATTCAGTGAAAACTCTGGTTGCAATAGAAACTACAGAAGAAAAGGATAATTTCATGAGCTACTGAGAATGACATTCTGTCTAGTCCCACTGACTTCACTCTGCTGAATTTCACAAGTTTGCTGTATTCACTAGTGACGCTTATGGTGCCTGGGGGAAAGAACATTGCTAGAAATATTAGCAATGGAAATTGTTAAAGAACACACTGTGCTCTTGCAATAAACTTCCTCGCTAATATTTCTTAATCTACATACTAATTTATGTGTCATATTTAGTTAATTGTACTACAGCTGTATTAAAAGACATAAGGCAGAAGTGGTTTTAAATATATTTTTTCCTCTTACACTGCCGTACTTGACAACACAAGGTCCGCAAAAATGGACAAGAAACGTTGTTATAGCCCTTATTAGTTATAGCTCAATCATAGAACAAGGTCCTGAAAATGACCATCGGGGATGATGATAAAGGGCATTGACATTATTGAAATTTGTGGAGTGTGTACTACAGTTATATTCCCTCAAACAGCTTCTCTGATTAGTGGTATATGAAGAATGAAATGAAGAGAGGTGGACCTAGAACAGGATACACATTTCTCTTGTCCATCACCACCTTACCATTATTTTGGTGTTTAAACTTTGAAAATATTTAGTCATGCCAGCAAAGGACATACAAACTTTTTAAAAATGGAAACATGATTTTCAAGGACAATACATGAAAATTATGATGGGCAACATAAAACTGTAAGAGGATTCTAAATACAAAAGAAATTTTACTCTATTTTCTTATTGTATGTAAAATTAATCTCACAGGATCACAGAATATGCTGAGTTGGAAGTGAAACTCAAGGATCATTGAGTCCAACCCTTAGCCCTGCACAGGAGCATCCCCAAGAGTCACACAATGTGCCTGAGAGTATCATCCAGAGCCTTCTTGAACTCTGTCAGGCTTGGTGCTGTGACCACTTCCCTGAGGAGCCTGTTCCAGTGCCCAACCACCATCTGGGTTGTTATGATCTGGCTATTAAAATTATTAGAAAGGCCTCTGCCGGAATTAAGGTTCAAATGAGACCATATGCCAAAGTCAATAGTATTTAACAGTAAACTGAGGCAGAAAGAGAGAGATAGAAAGAAGTTGGAAAAAGAAGGGGGCAGGAGGAAGAAAGAGAGTGACAGAGAGATTAGATAGAAAATGTAACACCACTTTGTGGAGTCTGCTGGTGTCCCATGGATCAGGGTCTTCTGGTCTTTTTGGTGGTGAGAGTCCCACAAAGCATAGAGTCCAATGGATAAATATACGTTCAGGAGATGCCAGGAACCTCCCCTGGCAGGGAGAAGCTTTGTGGTCTCTTGCAACAGGCTCTGGATTTGTTGCCTCAGCTGGATCACATGCAGTCCCCTGATGGTGGAAGACCTAAGGAATGAGTCTGGGGGCACTTTGGGATCTTTGATGGTTTATGACCCTTTCTCAGCTGCCTCTCACATGAATATGCTGTGTGTATGTGGTCTTCCCAGAGTGAGGGCATTTACTCCTGTTTTGTGTGGAGAGATTTCACTATCACACACCTAAAACCCATCTCATCCTTCACCCACTGAGGCTTGTTTACTTCTCCCTAAATCTGATATAATTGGACAGGAGTCTTATCTCGAGTTCCCATCACAGTGCAAATTCCAGTCAGGATGCATATGCTGGAGGGAGGTGCTTCAATGGTCCCAGACTTTTTGCAGTTTAACAAAAAGTCTTTCTATGATTTTGGCAATGCTTAAGACATGAAAAGTATTTCAGTCTATCATATGGGTGAAGATTCTTTTTCTGATATCCAACATAAACCTCACTTCAGGTCATTCCCTTGGGTCCTGTCACTGGTCACCTCAGAGAAGAGATCAGTGCCTGCCTCTCTTCTTTGCCTCACAAGGAAATTGTAACTGCAATGAGGTCTCCCCTCAGTCTCCTCCAAGCTGAACAAACTGAGTGACCTCAGCCACTCCTCATACGGCTTCCCCTCAAGGCCCTTCACTGTCTTTGTTGCCCTCCTTTGAATGCTCACTAATAAAATTAATATCTTTCTTACATTGCAGTGCCCAAAAACACACACAATATTCAAGGTGAGGACAGATCAGTGCAGAGCAGAGAGGGACAATCATCTCCCTTGACAGGCGATGCTTTGCCTGATGCCCCCCAGGAAACGGTTGGCCCTCCTGGCTACCAGGGCACTGCTGACTCAGATTCAACTTGCCATCAACCAGTACCCCCAGGTCCCTTTCCATGGCACTGTTTTCCAGCATCTCATTCCCCAGTCTGTATGAAAATCCAGGGTTGCAGAATCCTGCACTTTCCCTTGTAGAACTTCATATGGTCGGTGATTGCTCAGTCCTCCAATTTGTCAATTAAAATTGATTATCACTTTGTTTCCATTTCTTTGAGGTTTTTGAGTTCCTATGTCATGTATTTCATGGGGGCATTTGAAATAAACTTTTCATTAAAATCAAAAATATACTTCTGAAGCTAACTCAAAATCATCTCCTCAGCATACTTTAGTTCACATATTGCAGCAATCTCAAAACAAGTGAATCCTCTGATGAAACAAACCTGAAAGAAACACTTTAGGAATGTACCTAGTGCACTCGAGTGACTAATGGGTGATTGATCCATATGTATAAAGCTAGTGTGCAGTAAAACTCCCAAATAAAGAATAACATGAATATCAGGTAGTGATATCAGGTAGCTTCACTGCTTCGCTTTAAAACTCCTCTCTTATCTCTCCACACTACTTGAAAATAAAGACAAATTTGTGAATTAAATATGAACTATACCAGAACTAATTTTCAAACATATTCAAAGAGTTAAACTCTGCTGTGTTCAACAGAATTGATCCCTAATTAGAGCAAAGGAATTTAGAACATTCTGCGTGAAAACTAGCATAAATCTTGAAAAGAAAATTAATTTTTGCCAACTCCAGATAATTTAGGTTCATTGAATTGGCTTCGATACTGAACTAGAGAAAGTATTAGCCTGATTTGTTAATTCTTAAGAAGTCATATTAGTCAAGGATTTCTTGACTGTTACAGTCCATCATGATTTTAGTTCAGGATAGAAAGAAAGAGTAAGATAATTGGACACTCCTAGATGTCATAGAATCACAGAGTAGTTTTCATTGGAAGGTGCTGTAAATATCATTTACTTTCAACCCCCTCTCCCATGGGCAGGGACACCTTCCATTAGACCAGGTTACTCAAAGCCCTGTCCAACCTGGCCTTGAACACTGCCAGGGTTGCAGCATTCACAACTTCTCTGGGCAACGTGTTCAAGTGTCTCGTCATCCTCACAGTAAAGAATTTCTTCCTAACATCTAATCCAAACCTCCTCTCTTTCATTATGAACCTATTACTCCTTGTTCTATCACTGCAGTTCCTGATGAAGATTCCCTCTCTGTCTTCCTTGTAGGACTCCAGATACTGGAAGGTTATTATGAGGTCCTATACACAACCTTTGCTTCTCTAGGCTGAACAGCCCCAACTTTCTCAGCCTGTCTCGATAGAGGAGCTGCTCTAACATCCTTATTGTGCCCTACTGTAGAAGCCCAGAAGGTAAGGGGCTAATGTGTATGTCTCAAGCACCAATAGCCAAACATCTATGGAGTCAACCAAGGACTGTTGGTAAGAACAATGTGTGAGAACAAACAGGCTGTGGCTGCGGAAGGAGGCCATACAGAGGTAGGGCAGCACTTTTCTGGGACAAATGTCCTTGTTCTGGCTCCTGAAGAAGAACACAACGCAGCACAGAATAAGCTGTGGGTTAAGAAGCAGGCATGGAGTATCAACCAAAGACAGACCCAGAGACCCCTAAGCCCTCCGATCCATTTCCAGAAAGGTCTAGAAGAACAAACTGTGCATGATAACAAATTTTAATAGAAGGCAAGAAACTTGGTCCCAGGGCAGGGGAAACTTATGTATAAGAAGGTATCCCCATGAAGCCCAGGAAGTGTATCTATGTAAGATACAATGTCCATATCTACAGTAAGAAACAAGTATCAATTTATGTTATCAATTCTGGAAGTGAGAAAAAGACACTGATCTTCTATACTGTTAAACTCTTAGGTTTGTTTTTGGAACCACTATCAAGCTGTAGTTTAACTGTTAGTTCTTTAGGACAATTTGTGAGAGGTCAGGCTAAGAATCATTCCCAATAGGGAGTCAGAGTGCAAATACATTTTCTGGAGTCTAAGAAAAAGTGATAGGTCAATGTATTGGGTTTCTGTGGTCAGGTTTCAGTAGTGAGGGGGGCTACAGGGGTGGCTTCTGTGAGAAGCTGCCAGAAGCTTCCCCCAAGTCTGGTGGAGCAAATGCCCACCCACTCCAGGGCTAGCCACTGCTAGCCAAGGCCAAGCAAATCAGGAATAATAGTAAAGCCTCTGTGATAACATATTTGAGAAGGAAAAATAAAGTTATTATGCATATGAAAATTGCAGCCAGAGAAGAGCAGAGTGAGAACATGTGAACAACAGCGTAGACACCAAGGTCAGTGGAGAAGGAGAGGGAGGACCAGAGCTGAGGTTCCTCTGCAGCCCGTGGTGCAGACTGTAGTGAAGCAGGTTGTCCCCCTATAGCCCCTGAAGGACCATGGGAGTGCAGAACTCTACCGGCAGCCCATGGAGGAGACCCACACAGGAACAGGTGGATGCCCAAAGGAGGCTGTGACCCCATGGGAGGTCCGTGCTGGAGCAGGGTCCTGGCAGGGACCTCGTGACCTGTGGAATGAGGAGCCCACACTGGAGCTGGTTTCCTGGTAGGCCTTGTGACCCTGTGAGGGACCCACATTGGCACAATCTGTGCCTGAAGGACTGCACCTGGTGGAAAAATGACCCATGTTGCAACAGTTTGTGAAGAACAGTTGCCTGTGAGATGGACTCACATTGGAGAAGTTTGTGAAGAACTGTCTCCTATGGGAGGAACTCCACAGGAGCAGGGGAAGGACTCCTCTCTCTGAGCAACAGTGGAAACAACAACTGATCGTAACCCCCATTTCCCATCTCCCTGCACCACTAGGTAGGAGGAGGTAGAGCTTGGAAGGAGGGATGATGGGGGGCAGGTGTTTTAAGATTTATTTTACTTATTCTCCTGCTCTGATTCTGTCAGTAACAAATTTAATCAACGTCCCCGCTTTGCATCACTTTTACCTGTAACAGTGATCGGTGAATGATCTCTCCTGGTCCTTATCTCAACTCATGGACTTTTTGTTATATTTTCTCTCCTCTGTCTAGAGGGGAGAGAGTGGCTTTAGTGAGTATCTGGTATCCAGCCAGGGTCAATTCACTACAGTCAGGCATCCCATTAAGCTTCAAGACTAGATAACAGCCTCTGGAAATATTCAGTTATTAGAAAAATGTCTTCAGGCCTTTAATACAGGATATGATTATACTCTTTCAGAGAGTTGGGAAGCACAAGAAAAAATGTCTATCTGAAAAACTAATTGCCCAGAATATGGAACCTAGAATACATGTCCAGATATATGAGTGCTCTTTTACTAGTTTTTTGAAATATATTATATATAATAGCAAAATAATTGGACCTGTGAATAGTGACAATAAATTAACTTGTATGACTCACAATATCAAAGGGTCTGAATGTAATTATCTGTTCAGTAGCGCAGCATTTTACTTAATCCTAGACCTTATGAATTCAAATTCAATAAATAAATTTTTCTTGTAAATATTCCATAGATGTCAAACATGCACTATCAGCACATGAAATATGTAACACAGAAAAATATTTAGGGATGAAATCTCATTCTTAACACAATGTGTAAACAGAATCATAGAATCATTTAGGTTGGAAAAGACCTTTAAGATCATCAGATCCATCCGTAAACCTAACAAGGTCAAGTCCAACACTAAGTGCGCACACACAGGGAATGCATACTTATTATAAATAACAATGTTTATAAGGTATGTTCCTAGTGGACCTCTTGAAAATTACTAATGGAGGTGGCAGAAGCTTCTTTTAATGAGAGAATTAACAAAGTCATTCCACAACTTAAGATATTTGATATTAAGCATACAACAGTATATCTAGGCAACAAGAGAAATTGAAAAATGGTTTATCTTTGCTAGGATTTTGCAAGAATTAAATTGTCACTGCTCCTCCAACTACATTCTCACCTTGAAGGGCTTGTTTCTAATCATAGAGAATTTAGCTAAGACTTTTTACTGAACTTGTTAGCCATATTCTTAAAAGAACTACAAAGAAAAGTTAATTAATGCTGTTATGATGGTTATATGCAATTTTCTGTAGTTTTAGTTTCCTCCATCATAATTTTTGTATGAATGTGCAAAATAAAGAATATGGGACATCTGTATTTCAGGGATAAGAATGGAAAATCAGAAAGCTCACAATTTTCAACAAATGTATTTTGAAAAACATGAGTAAATAGGCAGATGATTAATCCTCCTAGGTCTTTAGAAATCACTGTTAACACTGAATATCAGACGAGCCTTCACAAGTTGCTGTCAATAACTTTAGTTCTATCTATCTGAGTTAAGCTGCAGCAGGTACATGTGGGAAATCTTTTTCACATATGGCATAGAAAAAGTCAACCAAAGTCAACCCTTCCACTAGTCAAGATGAGATGAACAGAATTTTAATATAAATTTTGAAGAAAGTTTCGTATGGTTTGTATAAGAGAATTTCAGTCTTGATGTCAAAATGAAACAGCTAACAACTATAGTGTAGAAATGAACTTGCAGTTCTCCTATAACCTCAACTAAAATGGACACTCAGGATGTAACTAAGACTCTACAAATAATCCTCAAAAGAAGATTTTACCTGATGGTGGGAAAAGAAAAAACTGTGTATAGGGGAAAAAAATCAAATCAACATTGTTCTCTAGCTTCTAGTCACAAATAGGGATCACAATGAGTTATATTTTACTGACATAAATGTCTTAGTGTTCCTGAAACAGTATTCAAATTCTGCTTGTAAGGAAGTAGGCATCTTGTCACCTGTCTCAGTTGCAGAAACACACTATAGTACAGAGAGTTTTATAAAACTCTGATGAGATCATGCTTGAATTTAATTACCTGAAAAGATCTGGTTTGGATCTCATGCTGCTTTTATTCAAGTGATAATTTTATTCAACTATACTTGTGTTAGTAGTCAAAGCAGAAATGCTTCCTGGCTCAGAGGAAATAGGTTACTGATGCAACAAACGTAATTTGCAGTAGTATCTGAAATTTGGGGGTTGTTTTTTTTTTTCTTCCTAAAGCAGCGTTGCTCCAACAGCAGACTTTGGATGGATAAAATACATAAATTTTACTCAGAATCTCATAATAATCTCAGCAAATTGATTTCTCCAACAACTGTAAGAAATTCCTTGCTGTTCTCCTGAGAATTCATGAAAGAGGTGGAAAGCTTTTAGCTCTGAGGGAAGCATGCAGACTGCAATTGTCAGAGCAAAACAGAAACTAGTTCAATGCTTCCTGCTGAGAGCACTTCATTTTCCCAGCAGGCGTTGGTAAAACTCAGCAGAGCTCAGGGAAAATAAAAAAAAAAAATAAAAAAAGCTAAACAAAACTCTTAGAACACCTGACAAAGGGGAAAAAAGAATCTTTCCATAACTTGTAAAACTAAAAGCTAATAGATGGCTGATGACCCCAAAACAATTAGAGCTTTGAAATAGATACACGCTCTTTTCATTTTTTTCAGGAGACAAATGATTTTTAATTTCTAGGATTGTTAGACCAACATATTTAGCGTTGATCAGACAAGAAGAAAAGGATTTTTTTAGCAGCGTTACTAATATCCACTGTGGAACTGAATAGTATACCCTTTCCTGTGATCCAGCAATTTTTCAGAGGTTTTTTGGATTGAACAACTACATTATTGTTTCTAGGTAAGTAAAAAAATCAGTCTGTATTTCCTGTAGTCTCTCAAGCCTCCTCCCTATTCTGCCCAAGGTCTCCCTGGCTCTGTTTATTCTTGACAGTCCTTGCTTACTGAAGTTCTTTCTCACCACCTGCATTGTAAGAGCTTCTTCAAAGCTCAAACTGAGCTGCAATTAGACAAAGCACCATCTTTCCTTTTTTCCATTGAGATATCCATATGCATCAGTTAGCACAGGGAATGTATATAACTTTCTTCTTTGCTGCCCAGCCACACTTATTTTCATATATTATGTAAAATACAGAAAAACACAGGGAAACAAAATTTACATCATCTTTCAGAAGCTGAGGAAGACAGAAGTAGAGAAACTTATAAAATATGTTGTTCAAGGTGAAAACTATGTGAGTTTTAAAGGCAAACCAGATGATATATTGTCCACCTCTTGATAAGAGTGATTGAAAGAAAATGTTTATCTAAACTTGGGAATTTAAGAAGTATGGAAAAAGTTTCTGGGTTTCCAACATTTGAAATGAAGGCACTGGAAATTTTTTCCTAAATTCTACACTTTTTTCAGCCTGAGTTACTAATAGCATAAGTCACAGGGGTGTTTTTCACACAGAAAAAGTCTTCAACATTACGAAGACTTAAAACTAATGTTTACCATATAGTAAATTTGGAATGTTGTATCAACTCTTATGTAAAAAATATCTAAAAATTAATTCAACTTATCGTAGGTAAAATATCTTCCAAAGCTTTTCAGAATGGTGTATCAACATTATACAAACTGTAAAATATTTTGATTCATAGTAATTTCTTTTCCACAAATATTAAATGAAAAAGTTATTAGTATAAGCTATATTGAATAACTTCTCAGGGAATTCTCCTCACATATTTGAGATTTGCAATCTAATTTTGTTTTATTCTCACTTTTGGATCTTGTAAGGTTTCTGGTATTTTACCAGATTGTTTTGTGCATAAGCATTCTTATTCAAAAAGCAGTATCTGTTTAAAATATTTTGTCTGTTGAATTCCATGACACATTGCAATACATGAACTACACTTGGAGATTTCAATATCCATTTGAGGCATTTGCAATTACTTTTATTTTATGTATGATTTAATTTGTGATCTTGCATTTTGCAATAATATTACTCTACTTTTCCATTTGTGAAATTCAATTGTCACAAATTGTTTTCACTTCTTATGATCCTTTATCAGAATTAAGCATCACTGGTTCTTAAAATCTGCACATCTGAACAATATTTTTTATCTGTTTTCTAGAAAAACTCTGATTTTGAAAGTTATTTTGTATAAAATAAAGGTGCATTTCTTCATTGTACAAATAATGCAAACATATATGTTTCTCAAATCTAGAAAATGTGACATTTCAGTATGCCTAATGTAGAAGTTGCTGATTATTTTTATTAATCCTTCTTTGCATGTTCTATTGTGTCATGTATAAATATAGACAGAAAAATTCTGAAGTAAACTTAGATTTTTAATTGTTACATAATTTCTAAGAATACATAATTTTATTTTGTGGAACGATAGCTGAATTTTTATTTGCTTTTAGGTCATCTGGAAGACTAGAATGCTAGAACAGATAAATTATTTAGTTACAAATCAAGATCTGCAGTACCTGGGCTTGTGTCCTCTGGAAAAGACCTGCTATAAAATCGATTCCTGAGATAGTGTTATAGTCAAGGATGTGATACCAAGGATGTCAACCTACAGTTGCAGGTTGTTTCCAATAGAATACCCAGTTCTACATATAGACCTGTCATCTGAATTTAGAGTTCCATATCTGACTTTCACAGAATTTCAGAATGGTTACAATGAGCCTCTGGAGATCATCTTGTTCAAAACTCCTGCTCACGCAGAGTAGGTTGCCCAGGACTGTGTCCAGTCAGAAGTTCTGTGTCTAGTTCTGGGTTTCTCAGTACAAGAAGGCTGTGGAAATACTGGACTGTGTCCAGAGAAGGGCTATTTGGATGTTTAAGGGATTGGAGCATCTTTCATGTGAGAATAAGCTGAAAGCTGGGGCTCTTCAACCCGCAGGAAAGAAGGCTCATGGGGGGTCTTATCTATGTGTATAAATAACTGATGGGAGAGAATGAAGAAGTGGGAAAAAGACTCTTCTTACTAGTCCCCGCTGACAGGACAAGAGGATTACACACAAACTGAAACATATTAAAACAAGCCTCACTGACACTGTTAATATTACATGAGCCTACATTGGGGAAAGCAATTTATAAATATGGTATTCCTTAAATAAACATTCCAGGGGTGAGTTTTCTGTAGATAAGACCTCTTTTAATTTTGGGTTTACATGTCAAGGCTTTGGTAACAGAGGGGCTGCAGCGATCACTTCTGTGAGAAGCTGCCAGAAGCTTTCCCCATGTCCAACAGAGCCAAAACTAACCAGCTCCAAGACAGACCTGCTACTGGCCTTGGCCAAGCTCATCAGTGACGGTGATAGTGCTTCTCCCCATCAAGAAGGAGGAAAAAAAATGCTGTGCAACAGCACCTGCAAAAAAAAGGAGCAAGAATATGTGAGAGAAACAACTCTGCGGACACCAAGGTCAGTGAAAGAGGGGAGGAGGTGCCCCAAGTGCAGGAGCAGAGATACCCTTGCAGCCTGTGGTGAACATCATGGTGAGGCTGGCTGTCCCCCTGCAGCACATGCTGGAGAAGTTAATGAAGGATTATATCTTCTGGGTGGGACCCCATGCTGGAGCAAGGGAAGAATGTGAGGAGGAAGTAGCATCAGACACAACTTGTGATGAACTGGCCGCAATCCCTATTTCCCAGCCCGCTATGTTGCTCAGGGGAAGGAGATAGAGAAAATCATCTTTCCCTCCCCCTTCCAACTGAATGATAGAGCAGCTTGGTGAGTGTCCAGTCAGCGTCAATACATCTCAGTCATCAAGGCCTCTGAAGGAGTTAGGAAGGTAAAGAAGAAAGGAGATGTTTAGCTGTGTGGCTATGATATTTCTGAATTCATACTATGCTTTCACTAAGAATTGTTTCTTGACAAAATCTACTTTTAATCCAGTTGGAACAGTGCATAAGAGGAGATCTATTTCTCATAATGATCCTTTGGATCTCTGTTATCTGTTTTTAATTTGATTCTTCAAGGGGTTAGAAGCATAAGATACTTCAAGTCGGAAGGGACCCATAAGGATCATCAAGTTCAATACTGTGTTTCTCACAGGGTTACTTAAAAATAAACTATATGTCTAAGAGCATCATCGATCTGCTCCTTGAACTTTGAGAGGCTTGGTCATGACCAGTTTCCTGGGAAGTCTGTTACAGGTGAGTGACCACCCTCTCAGGGAGGAACCTGTCCCTAACATCCAATCTGAACTTCCTCTGACACAACTTCTTTCCATTTCGACAAGAGTCATGAACAGATATATTAAGAGACAATGTTTACATTTAAAGGCCCAGTCTTTAAGGACTATAGTCTGCTGGTATCTCATGTTTATTTCAGTTTCTAAAAAACATCCAACTATACTTAATAAATCATAAGCTAGTCTTGTTACTGCTCTCATGATACTGTTGTTAAGATTGGAAGATAAAGCTCCTTATGGCTAGGGTTACAGTATTTAAAATATTCAAAAGCAGTGCACACAAAACTTGAGATAACTGTCATGGGTTCACTCACTCATCTGAAAATATGACGATTTTTTTTCTCTGAACAATTGAACACTTATGACTCCACTGCACCCAGCATCGCTACAAGCTTTGTTACAGTAAAGATTTGGGCGAGATCTGGCAAGGTTCTAACAGAATATGAACCAGAAGTTGTATATTAAATTTATCATGATCTGCGATAAAGCTCGTGGATCTGTAAAACTTATTTGTTCAGCTTTCAGGGAAGAGATGGTTTATAAATAGCCAGCCTAGGCCATAAACAGGGAAAGTTCAATTTGTCAAACTTAATTTCTGAAGTCTAGATAGAAGGCTAAGAGAATGCAGGATTGCAAATATTTGCCCACAAAAGTTATAAACAAATCTTCCCAGTTTGTAAATACTTAATGTAAGTTAGAGAGAAATTTTTGAGTTTCTCTGAGGTTATCTAATGTTAAAAAAACACCTATACAAAGGATCACAGATAATTATTGGCTGTGGATATAAGCAAGCTTAACAAGTTTAAGAAAAAGTAACAGTATGTAAATATTTATAATTTTTTTTAGTATTTCTGTAAAACAGCAATTTGTTCATACTATTTGCTCTTAAACACTGTGCATTGGTGATGATCATTACTGGAGAGAGGAGATCTCATAGCAGTCTACAGCTTCCTCATGAGGGGGAATAGAAGGACAGGCACTGATGTCTTCTCTCTGGTGACCAGTGACAGGGCCCAAGGGAATGGTAGGAAGCTGTGTCAGGGGAGGTTTAGGCTGGATATCAGGAAAAAGTTTTTCACCCAGAAAGTGGGTGGCCACTGGAACAGGCTTCCCAGGGAAGTGGTCGCAGAATCACAGAATGGGTCAGGCTGGAAGGGACAACCGTGGGTCACATGGTACAACCTCCTTTCTCAAGCAGGGTTATCCTAGAGTCACAGCACCAATCCTATCAGAGTTCAAGAAGCATTTGTTCAATGCTCTCAGGCACAGGGTATGATTCTTGGGGCTGTCCCATGCAGGGACAGAGTTGGACTTAAGTGATCCTTGTGGGTCCCCTCCAGCTCAGGATATTCTACGAGTCTATGAGTCTATGATTTAACAACCCCTATAAAAATCTAAAAAAAGCAGACGATAATCATAGGAAAAGTTTTCACATGAGTGGGCCTATGAATGAGCAACAGACATCTAAAATGGAAGAAGGCTCAGAGGAGATGAGCAAGGGCAATGTGTTCATAAATCTACAGGGTGTGACTGACCACATCTGTTTCAAAGAAGCTGACTTTAGCTCAACACAAAGAGGACTAGAGGTTGGTCTTTGTTTTAGATAAGCAGCTGTGTCAGTTGAGCCGATCAGCTGCTGGTCTAAATGTTTCTCCTTGAGCTCATTAAAAGTATGAACATCTCCCTAAATTAGCCAGACCAGCATGTGGGATGTGCATACATGGCTAATCCCAATGGAGAATATAAGAAACCAGGCAGCTATCAAAAGAATTTTGAAGAAAGCAAGGGGTTTGATTTGGTTTCAATTAATGTTTTCCTTGACGATGATTTGGGCCACCCAGAGCTGTGACAGTGAGCATATTCTAGATACTGGTAATGGGGATCATACTGGTATTGTGAATGAATGTCATATTGCAATTTTTGCTATATTTTGCTAAATAAATTTTATAGCAAACTTTACACTTTCCTTATGTGGGCTATCTAAAAGAACTTGTGCAGAGAGTATTGGACTCTGACAGTGGCTTACCTAAAGAAATACTCAGTCATATTGTTCAGTATGATTTAAATACAGACTTCTGATTTTGCTTTGTCTTATTAAAAACATGTTATGGATTTTACTGAAACACTTGAAAATAAATTAAGGTTTTAATTTTGGTCAGCAAAATACATGTGATGTAAGAATCATGCATTTTTTTCTTTTAATTCTTACATTTTTATTGGTTTTCTTTCTAACTTAGTGTGTGTCTTCTCTGAGTCGTTACGTCTGTTAATCACTACCCATTAATTGTGAGACATATCATCCCTATAGCTGATCATATAACAAGATGCTAACACATTGGCTTGTGCAAGTGTATAAGAAGAAAAATACCTACTGCTATGTATCTTCTCAGACTCAGTCTGAAAATTAAAAAATGTTAAAGAAAAAATTTATAGCAGGACCAGAAGGGTACTGACTTTACTAGAAAGCCATAAGAACTGCATTTATCTGCAGAACTTTAGTGTCTTTCCCCTCCCCTCCTTGACCCCCTCCAATATTATTTCTTTATATTTTTTCATTTGGTATGTCTTATTCTCAGAAAAGTTTTATATTCTTACCATATAGTGGTGGAAATTCTCCCTAATTTCCTTACTATATCTTAAACTGATTTCCTCATTTAAACCTGTAATAGCCTTTCAGAGAGTGGGATTTTTTTGAGTGCACATTTACTATTAATCTGTTCCTAGGTCTTGCCTACGGATGCATCTTTCAACTTTCTGGATATACTATGTCATTACAAAAGGATACATTTAAAACTCTTGAAGGTTTGACTTCTAAAGCCATGAAACCAAGACCTGACAGAATTAAGGCTGAAACTCTGGTCTGACATTGACCTCTTAGTATAAATCTAGTCACACAAATAATCCTCTTAAATAATTCCTTTTTCCATGATCATACTTGTAGTTCAAATAGAAAATTATTTTAATCCTTTAAGCAGTAGAAGTACATTAAATTCAATTCTTTCAAATTTATAGTGAAATTATGCAGACAGTGACAGTATGAGAGAAGCAAGAGAAACCACCTGGTCATGTACTACAGAGCCATCTCAATTTTTTGGTCACAGTTTGACTGCAGTATAGAATATTTAGAGCAGGCTGACAGACTCTAGAATGAAATGGAAATACACAGACTGCTTAGAGAAAACAGTCCAATTATTTTTGACTCATGGTTAGTAACATACATTCCCCTGATTTAAAAGCAGCATTGATCAAACAATAATATTGTTTATTTTAAGACATTAGGAGGAGAATCTTTTTCAATTAATTTTAATAATGTGTTTGCTTTTTGCTTAAAAAAAAAAGAAAACCTTTGAAAAAAGTATAAAAAAATTTAAAATAGTCCTTTTAATATTTTTTTCTTTTTCAAATAAGTTTCATTTTGTTGGGGTTTTTTTGCATTCCTTTGCCCCTTTCTCCTTTTGCCCCTTTAAAAGGGCAGAAAACAGAAAAGTATATGAAAAGAGTAAAATCTTGTGTTTTTCTTAAATATATTTTATTTTCAACTATTTATGAAATGACAGCAAACCCCAAAACAATTCCGTTTTTGTTAATTTCAAATCATTAAATACTTCTGTCTGTACACTGCATGCATTAATTTTTTAGTAGTGCATCCAAAATTTGACATTGGGTTCTAATTATCATGTCACCTTCATACAACAAGTGTGAAGCTGAATTAATTGAGAAATGATGTATTTCTCTGTTTTTCTTTGTGTCACAATGTATTTGTATTTATCAATTTTTTTTATATTGGATGTTTATCTTTTTATTATATGTCAAAATTTCCTATTAGTTTTTTTGCTTTCTGAATATTCGAGTAGAGAAACAATTCATATAGCTTCCAATTTCCTTTTTGCCAGAGTTTATTGTACCTTGCCTTGGCACAATATGCTATCTTGATACACTAGAAAACAGCTATTTCAGAAGCAAATGAGCTATCCTTGCTTTGAAAGGGCTGTAAGATAATTTAATATTCTAATGAAGAAAAACAAACCAAAAACTCAAAGCCTCTTCCCCCAAAAACAGTTCTCTAGAATCTTTCAATTTACCAGTATAGTAAATACAGTCTAAATCTCCTAGATCTCCTGTATCATAAATATCTTGTTAACATCTGTAGTACTTACTGCATTCTCCCTTGCCCTGTTGTCTTTTTTTTCCCTTCCTCCATTTCAACAGTAAGCACATACTTGTGAAAAGTCTTGTGAGGGATTATAAAAAGTTTTTGAAATGGATATTTTTTAAAAGTCATACTATTCTTCTTATATTCAGTTTTTGTCATTTTTCTTTGTAGTATTGTTCCAAAATATGACATAGAGCTTGGTATCTATGGAGCACATTAGCTAAGCTAGACAGCTACTCTAAAATAAACCTCTGTTGTGGAATTATCTGTAGGCATATGTTGCATTTGGAAATAATCTTAACTGATGCTAATTATTTCAGACTGAATAGTTAATGCACTCAAATAACACTGTAACCTTTTCATTTGAGCTTACTGAACAGATGTAATACTGCACTGTCATACCAGACAGAAGGTTTAACTTGATTAATAACGGTATAGAACTCTTTGTGGTAGTTCATATTTTGACAATACAAATATGTACAATTTACATTTTTCCTATTATTAAAACCGTACAGATTTTTTTAAAAATAATGTTTTCTAAGTAATGTAGGCAACATTCTTCAGTGATACTGGGGGGAAAAAGCAGAAATTTCTATTTGTCTCTAACAAATGCATAAATACTTTTACAATTGTAATTGGCAAACATTGGAAGATTAAAATATATAATAAAAAAAGGAAGACAACTATATACAAATGTGTTGCTAGCTAACCATCAGACTAAAATAATTTAAAATAAAAATTCTTCATAAGGTAGTTAGACTTAACATCTATTCAACTACTTGACAATAATTACTGTTACAGAACAGGTCAGTATATTATCCTCTATCTCACAGACTGTCTTTTTGGCTGAAATACTCAAACATAAAATTATAACCTATTTTAAAATTCTTATTTATTTTGTAGTTGCAAGCATCAGACATTGCATAAGCACAATCACAATAGCTACTTAGAGGTATTTGTTACCATTCAAAATCTCTGTTACTCCTGTACTTGAAATGCCAAGGGTTAGGAACTTTTATGCCCAGTAACTTTCTGCAGGAATATATCAGTGATGTGCTAGGTTTTTCTACATTTGCTAAAGATGGCATCAAATGAACCCCGTGTGAATGGGACTGTCCCAAAGCAAACATAAGGACTTGGAACAGAGAAGATTTTTATTTCAAGAGGAGAAAGCTGTAAACTTAAATGTTGAATATATAGAAAATTAACAGAATTTTCTTTCAGAAAAAACCATGCTCAAGTGAGTGTATTTTTTTTTAATGTGCAGTATTTAGGAATATGTGTTTACTGGTTAGATGTTCAATTTGCAAATCTAGTTGCACCAGATGATGTATGTCTGTCATCATCTTAACACATAACTAGAAAAAGAATTATGCTCTGTTTTAAAACTGTCTATTCCAGCCTTTAACTGAGTAAACTTCTGGAGTAGCAAGCATAATCACAGAATCACAAAATGTGCTGAGTTGCAAGGAACCCACAAGGATCATTGAGTCCAACTTCTGGCCCTGCACAGGACCATCCCCAAGAGTCACACCATGTCCCTGAAAGCATTGTCCAAATGCTTCTTGAACTCTGTCAAACTTGGTGCTGTGACCACTTCCCTGGGCAACCTGTTTCCAGTGCTCAACCATCCTCCACGTGTAGTGTGTGAAGAACCTTTTTCTGATATCCAACCTAAACCTCCCTTCAGGTCATTCCCTCAGGTCCTGTCTCTGGTCAGCTCAGGGAGGAGATCAGTGCCTGCCCCTCCTCTTCCCCTCATGAGGAAGTTGTAGACTGCAATGAGGTCTGCCCTCAGTCTCCTCTTCTCCAGGCTGAACAAACCAAGTGACCTCAGCCACTCCTCATATGGCTTCACCATATTCATTGCCCTGCCTTGGACTCTCTCTAGTAGCTTAATATCTTTCTTTTATTGCGGTGCCCAAAACTGCACACAATGTTCAAAGTGAGGCCTCATCAGTGCAGAGCAAAGAGAGACAATCACCTCCCTTCACAGGTGATGCTTTGCCTGATGCCCCCCAGGACATGGTTGGCCCTCCTGGCTGCCAGGGCACTGCTGACTCAGATTCAACTTGCCATCAACCAGGACCCCCAGGTCCCTTTCCATGGCACTGTTTTCCAGTATCTCATTCCTCAGTCTGTACAAACATCCAGGGTTGCCCCACACCAGTTGTAGAATCTGACACTTTCCCTTGTTGAACTTCATATGGTTGGTGATTGCCCAGTCCACTAATTTATCGAGGTCTCTGTGCAGAGCCTCCCTGCCTTCGAGGGAGTCAACAGCTCCTACAAGTTTAGTATCATCTGCAAACTTGTTTAGTATCCCTTCCACTCCTGCTTCCAAGTCATTAATGGAGATGTTGAAGAGCAGAGGGCCTAAGATAGTGCCCTGTGAAACCCCACTAGTGACAGGTAACCATTCTGATGTTACCCCATTCACTATCATCCTCTATGCTCAGCCCGTGAGCCAGTTGCTCACCCACCACATGATGTGTTTATCCAGTTGTGTGCTGGACATTTTGTCCAGAAGGATCCTGTGAGAGACAATATTGAAAGCTTTACAGAACAAGTTACTTTCTAATGAATGTCTGAAGGAGTGCTAATGATGCCTCATACATAGAGGAGATGACTGTGGAAGATGAGTTTACAGAAGTAAGTTATATGCTTAAGGAAAATGAGATTTGATCATTCAAGCATTTCAAGTGATGATCATGAGAAAGTTAATTAACCTGAAAAAAGGTGTTAAGTCTCCTGACACAAGCTTTTGGTGGCTGAGAGGTAATGATACCTATTTGTAGAAGCAAAAGGAGAGTCGGTTAAACTAGTTATCAGAAGTGTTCTTATATGTTGCTGTATTGAAAATATAAAAATCTATTAGTAAAATTTTAAAAAGAAAAAAAAACAACAAGAGAAATAAAAACCAAAACCAAAATGGAGTTTTTATATTTTCTCATCTAGAAAATAATACATATCTACTAAGAGCACCGGTCACAGGTTCAATCCCCATAGGGGCCACTCACTTAAGAGTTAGACTCGATAATCCTTGTGGATTTCTTCCAATTCGGAAGATTCTGTGATTCTGTCATTCTGTAATGCTTTCCTATCCAAGCAAACAGTCATTGCAGGAGGTTAATTTTTTCTGTTAATAGAACAGAGTTCAACGTACTGTGATTTCAGGAATAATACCAAATTCTTGGATAATCCAGACTCATTGTTTAGGCTTTTGTGACTGTTCAAAAATGTTCACAGATTTTATCAGGCATTCAAAATAGCTCTTATTGCTTGATTAGTCCAAGCAGCATGGCAACTGGCAATTTTATCCAAGGTTTGATTAATATACAAAGAAGCTCAAAGGAAGTTGAGAGATGTAGTGCCTTTTTCCCCCCATGTTATCAAGAATCCAGAAGCATTGTTTTTTTTTTTTTAATATATAAAATAGACATTTCTTCATAGAAGTATTTGTCTGAAATTCCTATCCATGTTTACATACAATTGCAGTACCCTCAGTGTAGCATATGCACCAAATATTTTGTAATATTGTTATCTTAATTTGCCTGTACTGAATTCTGATAATGTATAACAGCAAGAAGTCATTATTGGATAATGGTACATGAACAAATTTTAGGTGGTTCTTGGATCCCATAGCAAAAGCACCTCCTGAGGCCTTCTCAGGTAGCATGTGCTTCCTCACGTTTTTATAGTTCCTTGCAAGAGGATGAACAGTTTAAAGGCATAAAGTAATAAATTCATTTATAAGAAAACTATCTTATTTTCCTAGTATTTAAGCTTTGTATTTCTGTCTTCAGAAATAAATCAAGCATCTGATTTACAGAGAGCTGTGATTTTCACACAAGATACTGGGTTAGACTTCTTACAGTGTCATACAAAAAAACATGAATGCAATTGCTAATTGGCATAAATGGCAGGTTTTGGTAGCAGAAGCAGATGAGGGGTCTTCAGGGCTGGCATCCACAGGCAGATGTCAAGCCTAACCCCACACTGGACGCAGCCAGTTCCAGTTGCTGCCACAACAGGCATGCTGTCCCACAGGACAAAACTGAGCCCTTCAGTCAGGCTGGTGGTTCCTCAGTGAAAACACATCTAAGGAAGATGAGAAAACATAGAGAAGGAAGGAAATATGGTACAGAGAGAGAATGTGAGAACAAAGTGAACAAGGTCAGGGTAGTAGAATGTGCTCCACGGCAGAGCTGGTAACATCCCTGAAGGGGTTGAGGGCACAGGGACATCCTGAAGGGACTGTAGGACCTATGCTGGAGGAGAAGATACAAGTGAGAAAGAAAAAGCACTAGATAGAAACTTTTGTGCTGTGATCCTGCTCCTGTGCCACCCTCCTCAAAGGGACTGCATGTAACCTGTGGCAATAACAAGGGGAGTGAACACCAGGAAGTGGCGAGGAGAGGTGACTGAAGTGATACTGAGTTTGGAAAAGGGAAAGTAAATGGTTTTTCCTGAGTGTTTAGAGTATATTTTGAGTACTGTTTCTGTTCATTTCAATCAGTAATTAAATGTTTAGGCTATGTTAAGTGACAATAAACTAAGTTAAATTACCAAAGTAAAGCCTATTTTGCCTGTGACAGTACCTGGTGAATAATTTCTCTGTCTTTATTTCAACTGATAAGTTTCTCCATTTGTTTTCCTTCAAAGTTTTCCTCTATGCCATTGAGGCATTCCCCTCATTAGCAGTGAGGGTGCTTAGTTGCTAGCCAGGGCAAACCCACTACAACTGTCAAAGAAAAACAAGGACTTTCACCTCTGTCTCTTGTTTTTACCCTAGATATGAATACTTATATAGGGTAGAACTTGTTTTCTTCTCAAAGTGGAAGATAATTGAGTACTCACTGAAATAGGATACCGGTAGTCTTCGCAGCAATTAAATACTTTTATATATAGCAAATGCAGAAAAAAATTAGGAGAATATTCTTACAGAATCTTCTGCAATCCTACTGAACTTTAAAAAACAGTTTCAACCTCCTGTTCTGAGTCTATTTTGAGGTTAGACTGACTGAGGTTGATTTTGTAATATAAATGCTCTTCAGTCATTGGTTATGCAACTCAACTTCACTGTGGCTTGGAAAGCAGGGGTGTATGAGGGAGATCAGAAAATTTGTCCTGTATAGAATAGAGAGTTTCTGATTATGTCATTTTCATATCAGTTAATTTGATTAGTAACATTGTAATCAGTAACATTGATTACACTGTCACTCAGTCTCTTTTTCAAAGTAAAATATGATGCAAGAGGAAGTGGCCTCAAGTTGGATCGGGGGAAGGTTTAGATTGGATATTAGGAAAAACATCTTCACTGGAATGGTTATAAAGCATTGGAAAGGCTGTCCATGGAAGTGGTTAAGTCACCATCCCTGGAGGTATATAAAAGACATGTAGACATGGTACTTAGGGGCATGGTTTAGTGGTGGACACAATGATCTAAAAGGTATTTTCCAACTTAACTAACACCATGATACTATTTTAAAATTGACAATTTATTTTGTATTTCATTTTTTGTTTAGAATTGTTAATTATGTATTTATATCTGTCAGATATAAATGGAAAAATATATGAAATAAATTCAACAACAAAGATGAATAATAAAAATATGTGCATTCTAATGTTATGATAATTTTCCTTGCTACTGCCTTGCAGGTAAGGATATTAGGTTTGTATTAGATTTGCTTTGTAGCTTTTTTTTCCCCTCCTTTTTTTTTTTTTTCAGAGAAAGTGTGCTGATCTATTTTTTTTTTGTAGATATATAAAAATGAAAACAAAAGTTTTTTTAGAACACTCCTCAAAGCCAGCAGTGAAAATTACTGTCCCACTTTTTTCACACAGAGAGGTAAAACAGATGAAATACTTGAAATTTAAGTGTTAATAGTACTCATTTTGACAAATACTATAACTGAAAAAGGAATTGTTTAAATAGGAATGACTCAAGGGACCAGAACTTGGTGTAAACTCATTAGGCACTGACTGAAATTCGCTTTAACACCTACTAAGGAAACCCAGCTGCTTAGGCACCTCAAAATAGACATTTTCTCTGCTTAGTGTGACAGGTAGAGCAGCTGCTCAAGGACAGCAGTTTCCCTAGGAGAAATTTGATTGCAGGAAAAACATATGATCCTAAATAGTCCATGACATAATCAAAACAGTTACTAAAGTGTGATCAACAAAGTCTGCAAAAAATGAACAGGAAAATCTGAGCATTGTTATGTAACTTTATAAGGTATATTACTCAATTATAGCAGGGAGGGGTTGGGACTAGATGAGATCCCTTCCAACCCTTAAAATTCTCTGATTCTATGGTTCAGTGTGTTTTGTTAAGACTATTAATCTCCCTACAAACAATGGCAACTCAAAAGTAAAGCTGTTCTAATAAGAGTTTAAATATGTATGTTTTTAATCAGAAAAAAATAAAATCAAATGTACTTTATGACCTTAACATGACACACAACAGAAGTGAAATGTATTTAACTATATCTGCTTTGAGGCATATGGTATGTTTGAAGCTGAATTTTATTTGCTTACCTTCATGAAGCACATCTGTTGATTTGAACTTTTTCCCTGAAACTACTCCAACTGTTTTCTCTATTCTATGCTAATTCATAAAAGTGATCCATCATGCAACTTCAGTGTTTGTTAACCATGATTATTCTGCATTAGTAATTGATGGGATTCAGGAGACAATGCCATAACAGTCAGATGTATTTACTCCATACTACTAAATGTGGTGGATGGGAAAGTCTCCTAAATTTGTAGGTCGTTCTCCTTTTTCCACAGTGTACATAAAATAATTGATAAGCTGTAATATGATCATTACTCTAAGGTATCTGTTATCAATTTTTGTATTGACAAAACAAAATTTACTAAGTTGATAATCAGGCTAAGACTATCATACTTTTCACATCAACTATAAACTGAATCTTGCTAAAGATATCACGGACATGGGAGCTTTGGTTTATGCAACCTTAAATATTTCTTGTCATCTTGTCAGCAAGGTGTTCTGCCTTTTGTGTGGGTGGTGGACTGGATATGATGATGAATAATTAAGTATATGCTAAGGATGCCAACCTAATTTAATTCTTGGGGTAAGCAAACATGAACCAAGATTATAGCAATCACAAGCCAATTGTGATAATCAAAGAAAAACACTGGTGGATCATGAATAATAACTTCATTTTTACCACATCTCATTAGCTATATGATTATTTGCTTTAGAGTATAGCAATACTCAGTAGCCTTGAATAGAACAAGACCTGTATTGCTTGTTTCTTGACTCCTTTAGAGGCCAATTGCAAATACTTGGGAAAGTGCCCATAAATGGGACTCTTTTTGTCATCCCACCTTTCAGAGTCATGCAGCCATGGAACAGCATGAGCCAGTAGAGATAAACTTTACATTTCACAGCTTTCAATGAATTCCATGATTCATGAAAGTAATTTTTATCCTATTCAATGCCTTCCTAAAAAAATAGGTACATTTGGATATACATTAATCCATAATTTTATAATACTCCTCTGTTCTTTCTTTGCAGTTTCAAATGGAACTATTTATGTACTAAATCTCTCAGAAAAACATCAGAAAGAAGAGCAACAGTGTGTAAATCAAATAGTGTTTTTTGGGGTTCAAAACATTTACATCCCAATATAGCTGTGAAAATAAAGCTCTTTATTTACCAAGGCACAAACGCAATCAGAAACTTCACATCTTTCAGATGCCCAGTTACAGTTATGAAATTCGTATGCCTGAACTAAAGATAGAACATTTCCTGAAGAAATAACAAGACATAAATGTTTAATTTTACTTCTATATCATCTACAGGCTTCATATACTGAATTTTAAACACTTCATTCTAAATAACTGAGCATGTAAGTTTCTGTACTGCATAAGAAATGAATTCTAAATTTAAATCTAAAAATTGGATGCACAACAGATAAAATGAGAAAGTAGATTAATTTACTAATACAAAATGCCAGAAAAGATCTCTATCAGAAACTACCATCTTCTATACTCAAGCATCTGATAATGTGACCACATTCACATTAGGGCTTGTAAACCAAAGCTTTGCCAGCTTATGTTTCAATAGAATCAACTCTAACTCTAATGGTCACTTAGGAAAAGGGGGTTTGAAATGGAGCAAGTGTGAGTGAATTCCATTTGGTCATATATTTCAGTACTGATTAGCAATTGCAGTAGTGGTTACTGATTGACCTGTCATTAGGTTCATCTCATTCTTTTTCTACTTCCAGAAATATGCTATGGCAAACTATCTCAACATTGCTAGATAGTACTTTCTTTTTTTTGTTTTAACTCTATTGGCTATGAATTGTAAACTGTAGTGGCTAACAGTTCTCCATTCTTGTATGGATTTAGGCAAATAATTTTTCCCCTTTTTGAGAATATACGTATGGATATTTATCTTTGGTAAAGACAAACATTTGCTCAGGAAACTATTTGCTTCAGGTATTCAGTTAGGAAATTAAAGGAGTAACTTTAGTTTCCACCTTAACTATTCAGAATACTAATTCCACCTCTTCCATTCAAAGTAGAATGCCCTGACAATTAGTCTGTAGAGTAATCCTGGTGCATACAGAGTCCAATGCAAACAGCTAAGCTTCTCCCCTATGTGTAAGTTCGCAAGTTCAGTTAGACTGTCTCAGTACAAAATCAAATACGTAACATCTTCTGCATTTTAGACTTGACTGATTCCACATCAAAAATAACTTGGAGCTGTTGACAGTGGCTTAACTAGTTATTTGTATTAATGTCATTTGCCATTACTGGGTATAGTCTTCAGGTAAAGAAAGTGTGATTGAAGGGACGCAAGAAGGCTGTCTTGTAATCTCCTTTCGAAATCTCACATTTACTCAGGGAATGCTCCTATCCACTGAAATTTGACTCCATTTGGTCCTTGAAAAGAGCGAAACTGAACATGCATACACAAAAAAAAAAAGGACAAGAAATTTAAGACATGTAAACATGTCATTCAGAAGGAGTAGATTTGTTTTCTGAAAGCAAATAACATCAGATGTATGTGCACCGTAGAAATGTCAGACATGTATAGGAAAAAAGTCCCAGTGCTGCTAACCCAAAAACATCTCTAAGGGGATTAGTTATGTTTCTATACCACAAATCTATGTGATAAAAAGTTAGTACTTTTAACCTCAAAAGTGAAGTCTGTGGTCTGTGCACAATTGCAAATGTACTACTAAGCAATGTCAAAATGTCTACAGACCTACTTTGCCAATTATTGTCCAGAATATTCTGAAAGAGGATGTTAGGTACTTCAAAAAATATATCTGACATTGACTATTACCAAGAGGAGAACAAATACATTCTCAAATCTTCAGAAATCTGATCTTCAAATCTTTAAAACGCTTTGTTTCTCCCCTCTTGCTTTGTCATTGGGATTCATATCATTCCCTTAATGTTTGCATGAAAGTAACATTCTAGCTAGTGGTTAAATATTCTGCTCTCTCTTTCCAAGAAAAATGTCTGCATCTACTGAAAAAAAAAAAAAATAGAAAAAGTGTCTCCGTGGAATAGAACATGTAAAATCTGCTCTCAGAGATAGTTTTACTACCCTTGCTAAATTACTTCACATTGTTAGATGTCGTGCCAAAAGTATACTTGCTATATGTTTATGAATAAAATAGCCTAGATTTCCTGAAAATGTAGTGGGGGTTGGGGATGGCATTTTGGGGGTTAAAAATTAAAACCAATGTTTACAATTATTCAAATTTTAATATATCTTAAAATAATAATTTTTGCTATTATAAAAGATATAAATAAAAATACTTTAAAACATATTAAAACTAAAAATATAAAATTAGGGTATTACAGAACAATTTATTAAAGGAGTCAGAAACAGCAGAAAAGAACAGAACATGTTTTTCTTTTTTTTTTCTTTTTGAAAAGTAATTCGAACTACAATTCTGGAAGAACTGTCACTTACAGATTGTTCCAGTTAACAGACTGTCACATTGAACACTATATGCAGCTCAGAGAAATTGGCACTGCTCCATAATTGAGAGGTTGTTTTTTTAAACCTCTTTCAATTATATAATATCCTCAGAGTCAGTAATATAAAAACAGCAGCTTTTCTCACATGGAGGAGAACTTTTATCATGTCCTAAATTAAGTAATAAGTAAAAAGCTCTTGCATTTTAAAATCCTCAAAAGGCAAGTAACTGGATTAACTGTTCTCGCGGTGAGATTAATGTGGATCAGGTCTTAAAAGTAACAAATGGGTTCTAGTGTAATATTTGTATGAACATTTTCATGGATTATATATCTCAGATGTAAAAAGCTTACCTAGCATAATGTGGTTACTCTATGTTTGGGAGATATTCTGTATTGAACTCCGATGAATTTTTTGTCTGCACTCATTTCTCAACAAATTGCATTGAATCAAGAATTACATTTAACTAATTCTATTTATATGAAATTGAGATTAAGAGATAAAGTATTATATGGGACATGATGATTCATGTTCAAAAAGGAAAAAAAAACTACGAAAAAAGCCCAATTCAAAGAATAAACTTGCATATACATATCAGATGCCATTTTTGGGGCTAATTCACATATACTATATACCTATACTATTCTCAACAATTAAGCGCTCAAATGTAGTAATGCTCATTTCTCTAATGTTGTTTTTCTGAGAAAAGTGATAATGCACTGGGTATTTTTTTCTTAAAACACAGAGATGTGATGTAAAGTATTTAACGAAGAGCCACACAGAGAATTATTCTAAAGTTGGAGAGTAAGGGCTATAGTGTGTTTTGCTTCAGACTGAGAATAATAGTATTCAAAGGGAAACTGCCTGAACCGACTGAAAGTAAATTCTTATTCTAGGGATCTCGCTAATAAGGACAAAATGGTAGCAAAATGATAATAACATTTGCCTAACCCAAAGATATGGAAAGCATCACTCATAAGGAGAATCAGACCAGGAAGAACTAAGTCTGTGGGAACAGAAATTGAAATGGAAAATGAACTGTATTGGTACAAAGTGCATGACTGCTTATAATAAAAGTCTTTATGCATGGAGATTCTGAGAGCGAAAGGGCAAAGGAGGACAAAATCCTGCCTGTATTAATTCATCACCTAGCAGTATTATGGAGACATGAAAAAGTCATTGAGTTTTGTATTTCTGGTCAGGTCATGCACTTGGAATAGGTAAGGAGTTAGGCCAAAACACAGGGGAGACTTCATCTAGAATATTAGGAAGAATTGCTATGACCTAATTTTGGTTTTCTAGTTTGGAGATTGTCATTATAAGAAAAGTCTGTCTATGCAATTAAGAGAAACATATAAGCTGCAGACTATGTGAACAGTATTCTGAAATCTCATTCTGAATGGCCTGCTTTACAGCTTTATCACATAAAGAAACCATTTTATATTCTTTAAAAAAATAATTTGGGCAGTACTTTGTGTGGGCAGTACAGTGTGGGTCATTTTTTTTTTAAACAGATTTATTCAGATGCAGAAAAGGAGTTATCATGAAATTAGCTTAATTTGGACAAAAATGCTATACCAGACTGACTTACTTATACTGGTGAAATAAAGGTTATATAGGTTTAAAATGTCACATAAATACATTACAGAGCTAAAGTGCCAAGTTGACACAAAACCAAATAAGTGCACCAGAAATAAATTTAGGAGAAAACCCAGATATTTCTAATACTCAGTCTTCTAGTGTTGGAAAGTATTAACTAGTAGATTAAGTGAAATAAAAATATATTGCTAATTTTATTAGAAAGGTGAACCAATTTACAGTATGGTTGCTTACATTATCAAGGGATTGTGTTCAGTGATATGCAGAAATGTTCAAGTCCTTCCAGAATAAGACTTTACCTGTAAGACACTGATGGATTTTCACATTTATGTTGTTAAGAATCGTGAAGAATTCTCTTTCTTAAGTTCATGACATTGTTTTAGCTAATATGATTCTTACCATTTCCCATTTCTAGAATTTCAAGATAAATTAATTTGTACAAGGCTGATTTTTCTTTCCTAGTCATATGTAAGCTTCCATTATACCTTTTGTTATTCCAAGGAGGCAAAATGGAAATCCTTCTTCTCAGCTAATAAATAATTCCTGTTTAAAACTAGTTTTAGGTATTTGGATCCCCTGTTCCTCTTACTTACAACGGTAATCAGAAGAATATTCCTGTCAAAACACAGTTACTAAACACTTTTAATTTACCTTTACAGCTATTGGGAGTTAATCACTGCTGACCTGTTGAAACAGCCTTTCTTTCAATCAAAACACAGATCTATATATAAAAAAAAAACAAAACAGGGCCGAACAACTTAACATGTCATCTCAATGTTTTACAAACATCATACATCTTGAATTTTCTCATTCTGAGAATACCTTCTTCTATTCTTTCAAGGTGTTATGAGAAATACAGTTTGTACCTGATAATCATGATGTTGTTTGATAGTTTGAACTACCAGAAAGGCTGCAAACTTCAGCTACTCAGAAGAAAGCACTGAAGAAAGTACTGAAGGTATACTTTAAAAAAATTAGATTTCTTTTACATACACTACTCTAGGAAATGTGTGCTTAGGAAAGTCTTGAAGAAAGTGAAATGAAATATTGACAAGGTACAGATCTTAATGTTATAATGGTGTAAATATGCATAATTTTAAAATTGTGAAGTATATAAAATAAAAATATAAAATAGCATTGTGACTGTGTTTCCCCATATTAGCAACATTTATCAAAGTCATGTGTTACTATTAACAAGACATTACAGTATTAGTGTTATTGCAGTCATGATAGTTGAAGTATGTGGCATAAGAAAAATTTCTAGGAAAGGAGAAGATAGTTTTCGATGTGATTTGACATACCTAAGCTTTCATTGTAAACCAGGTATGAAATCTTTACATAGCTGAAAACAATGCATCTTGGAGAATTAGGAAAAAAAAGAGAAGCAAGAATAATTTTCAGACACTAAAAACAGCCAGAGTGGGTATACTGCTCAGTCCTACTGCAATAAAGACATGTCAGACTCAGCAGTTTTCCACTACTACATACTCATACAGTCTAACAACTCCCTGCCAAAACAAGCTGCACTGCTGATTACATGTTGCCCCAGCACAGTTGTGCTTGAACTGCTTGAGAACTGTGTGCAGCTCAGTCGTTTAATATTATTTCACTATTAAGCTTATATATAGCTTGTAAGCTATTTAACTTATAGTTTGTGTGTGTTCATGTGGTCATTGGAGATGATGATCTTGAGCTGTTGATCTGTTATACAGGAAATTCTCAGACAACTATTGAACTAAAAAATGAAGGCAGAGTTTTGAATGAGTCTCTATTTCATCTGGTCCAGTAAATGTTTAAAGGTTTATATGCAATTATACCCATCAAGTTTTATCTTCCAGGTAATCCAGAATGGGTATACAACGTACTCTTGGAAAGGAAGGTGATTTTAAAATCTCAGATTAAAAAATAAATATAATGAAAAAAATAGTAGTCCTACTTTCTGGGTGAGTACTTAACCAAATATATTTGAATGGCAGAGCAACCACTAACAGATTTCTGAATTTAGTCTCAATTTTTCCTTGCTTTTCTTGAACAAGATAAAATTTCTTAGCCGACTAAGTCCTTTAAAACAAAAGGTGTTTTTATGTTTTCATTTCTATTAAAAACCAAAAACCAAATACTGTTTCTGCTCAAAGGGATTTGGTACAAAAGGATCAATTGCATCTTCAACTTTGAGTTTTACTTGGCTTCCATTCCTTCTTTATCTGTAGTTCCTTCAGGAAAGTATCGGATTGGTTGTGCCTGAGATTGTATATGTAAGAAGCAACAAGTTCCTATTCTGCATTTGTAAGTAAGCCATTCAGGCTTGTCTCATTACCATTTGTCAAAGTCTTGACTTTCAAGTAATATGTACAATTTTTCAAGTCATAAGATTCTGTTAAGAAGAATGAGTACTATTCATTAGATTTATTACACTGTTACTGAGTGTAGTCATTCGTCAGTAACACGCTGTTAATGATCCTAGGCCAAAGATTACAAACCATACACAAACTACAGGGTATTGTAACCTACTTTTCTAGTGTTTATATTGGAAAAAAATTTGCATTTAACAGTGTTTTGGAATTAGTATTTTATGGGTCAGTTCACCTAGCTTTTAATTGACTGCCTTTCCTTTCCTGAGCTCCAGTTTAAGTCATATCTCCATCTCTCTTATGGACTGAGACTTTGTTAATTTGCATCCTCTTCAATCACCTTGGTTTCAATTCAATTTAGCTTGTTGACTTCAGTAAGAAGGAATTTAGGAAAATGCTTGTGGACAAGGAGATTACTCTTTAATCTCCTGCTCTGTTGTAAATGACCAGGAGAATCACTTCACTGTTCTTCTGCAAAATAACCTCAGGCTTTTAATGGTCTCTGTGTGAACAACTCCATTATAGCCAGCAAAGTACCTGCATACTATGATAAGGCAAAGGTTAGTCAAAGAACAATTGTGAAACCATTTCATAAATATATGAAAAAACGTTGGCTAATCTTTCATATTAAATTTTCTTTCAATTAAATTTTCTTTTCCTTGACAATTTAGTTTTCAATTTCCTTACATGCTCTTTGTCAGATGTCTACTTCCTCACAAAGGTTTGAATTTATTTTCCATTTTTTATTTTGCTATAATCAAATATTTACACTACTTTTATCCACTACAACTTTATAAATTTCCTATTTTCCTCCACAGTTCATATAGATATTATTTCATTTCAGCCCATTTTCACATTTCTAATATGTTTTGTTTTGTTTTGAAGACCGTTTGTCCAGAACCTACTAAATTTATGACAATTCCTTTCTTCATATCTTCAGAAGACAATGAAGGACCACTCAGGTTGATAATATCTGGAATGGATGAAATGTTGCTCATTTCCTTAGTTACTATTGAAATTAGTAGTCAAACTCCACATGGTTGCTCATGTGGAGTAAATAAATATGTATGTAAATAAAGGTAAAATTCAGAAATAGATAATGGCAAGATATGCTAATTTCTTTCAAATTAAATTACATTAAAGTTAGGAAGATAAACAGTAATAATGTAATTGTATACAAAACCACTTTAATTGTGATTCAGCCAGCAGATGGCAAGTGATGTTCAGTGAAGAAAGACAATAAGTCTGAAGATCTTACTTGTACTATGCAAATATTCTATGAATTGAAGATACAGACAAACCTTTCTTCTCACCTATCTAATTATAACCTACTTTTGTTACTACAAGAAGGAAAAAGACAATCTTATGCATCCCAGCATTCTCCAAGGTAAGAGGTTGAAGTTGTAAAATGATTCCTTTGTAGTGAACCTGAAGGGGATTTTTTGTTTTTCATTTTTACTGAATGTTCCAATCTGGAATGGATTCATTTGCCTACACTTTGGAGTATTAATCTCTATTATTTGCCTGAGCACGCTGAGGGAGATGTGATGTGAAAAGGGAAAAGCACCAACAATTACTGAAAACAAATGCAAAATATTGCCTACAAAAACATTATTGCTTCAACAAGGAATTGTCAAAGACAGACAGAAAGCATAGCTGGAGCATGAAGTAAATTCTGCAATAAAAATGACAAGTAGCCAGAAGCATGGTCAAAAATAATGTGGAAAAAACAAAGATCAAAGACTTTTTTACTTTTTTTTTAATCCAACAAATTCTGTTGAATTTAATGTTGGTATTAGGGAATAGCTTTTGACCTTAGCATCGCAAATTGCTCTAAAAATACAAAATGTTTTGTAACACTGTCGTTTTATCTGTTTCAGCGCATTTATTATGTCATAAAATCACTTTTCAGGAAAGGATAATGTCTTAAAAGGTAAAAGTCAAAATTTCTTCAAAAAAGTACCAGCAGTTTCTACTCTGTATGTGACTAAGCACATTGTGATATGTTGGTGCACCACCCAGAGAACTTAAGAGAAAGATTTTCACAGAAAACCTTCCCAACAGTGTCAGCCAAACATCTGAAGGAGGCATTTAGCTAAAAGCATTTTCATTAGTTTAGGTGAACATGAATGTTTTCAGCTGACTTCCCTTCAGATTTGTCAACAATACTAATTAATGTTTTCTTAGCATTCTTTGAAGGATGCTTGATAGTCCTCACTCTTTTTTAAAATATGCAGTTAGTCTTGGCTTTCTAAACATGCTTCTTAATAGAATTCATATTAAAACTGCATAAATAATTCCCATTAAATTATATGATTAATTAGCTGAATGGAATCAAGGCAGGAGAACATTGAAAGAAGAAAATATGCAACTTCGATTCTTCTTCATCTTTAAAATAATTTACAATTTTTTCCTTTGGTAACAGTAAAATACAAATTCTGATGTAGATATAACAGTAAACTGCACAGAGTAGAGGTAGAAGACTGAAAGTTTATAGAGACTTCATGTTAATTGGCTTAACAAACATGCCAAAGCAATTAAAGCATCCGTGGGTGGTTTGAGGCTGATGCAGATCTTTGATGCCCCATCAAAATTAGCACAGTCGCAGATATATTTTGCCTGAGCGGCTCCTGAATGAACCACCCACACAGGACAGAGATTTCAAAAAGCCTCTGTTCAAAAGATTACAGTGATAAGTGAGTCACAGGAGGATAAAATGTTGTACACTTTTTGGCTTCTAGCATTGGATATAGGATAAAACCTTGAAAACTTTCACTTTTAAATATAATTTTAGAAAGAGGAAATGAGGAAGAAAGAATGTCTTTTTTTTTTTTTATGACCAATAATTTAAAAAAAAAAGGTTATATTTGATGGATTTTATATATGGCGCTCTTACATAAACAATAAAGCAAAAGTAAGATTTTATTATTTATGTTTTATGGTACTCTACCAGTAGCTGTAGATTTCAGAATCTATATCAGCTACTTAAAGAATTTACCAACAGTTACCATTGCTTCAGTTTCTTTATTCCCACTTTGTTTCAATAATTTGAATGAAAATGTCTTTACTTCAGACACTGAAATGTAAATATTCCATTAAAATGTTTCAAAATGAAAATCAGTTTCTAACCTTGTACATTGTATTTTTATTCTTCTTTAGTAACTCGTTTTAACACCAAAATATATGGCCTTTAAAATCATAAGTAGAGAAAAAAGAATTTAGAACTTGGCTTTTGGGCCATATGTTGTCTTTATCTCTTCCATTAGTCATCCTGTCTGAGGGTCAGATTCATATCTACTGGAAATCAGAAGAGATTTCAAATATCTGGTTTCCTGACTCCAAGATTTTAAGAGAAGCATTAGCTGTAAGTTATCTGCTCTCTCTTTTTTATGTCCCCACTGCATTATAGTACTGTAAAAAATGGTCTGGAATTAGACTCAACCTAGCTTTATAGTGAAAAATTTTAATCTTAATTAAATTGTAGAGTTTTTGATTTTGTTCCATTAAAATGAAAACCTCAGTCCCTTGCTTCAGAAACATAAATTCTAACAGCGAAACTATCCACGAAAAACTTGTGGATATTCTTCTTATCTGGATATATTCCCTATGCAAAGTGTAAAGCTTAGATCATTCAGTAATAAAACCTAATTTTCCACAATAAAATTAGGACTTTGTGACTTGTCTTTTTTGTCTATTTGAATAGATGAAAGCAGAACTATAAGGTTAATATGTACTGGGATCTTTATCACACTGAAACTAATACAAGCCTCTCACATAAGTAATTTCTTCTGTTGCTTTGTTGTTACTTTTAACTTTTTTGACAGAATTTTGGTTTTTATTATTTTTTAAATGGAATTCATACATGAAATTTTTTATGACATTGCATGCCTACATACGTCATATATAACTGATCCTTATTTCTTGTCCTTGGAGTATGAATTATGGAAATGCACAGTTATAGTGAGAAAAAAATTACACTACAAAAAAATCCATAAAAGGAGAAAACATAGTTGTTCTTTGAGAAATAGTGATAGTAGATAAAGCTGATATATGTTGCTTAATTATAAGATCTATCTATAGAGAATGTATTGAAAATCCTTTGATCTGGATATTCTCTCAAGCACTTTCTTTTTGAGGAAGACTGCTGCTTTCTCCTGTCAAGTGCATTTGTTTGATAGCTGCTTTTATAGTTGCACATGATTATTTTTTTCTAAATAAGCTTGCAGGCCTATGAAAAACTTGTAATTCACTTTGCTGAAGCACAGTAGTTCTAAAAGTACACGGCATTGAACCAGGATTTTTTGCGAAGAGCTGAAGAGTTCAGTTATGTCCACCATTAGTAAAACTTTTGCTGTATTCATATCTAAATATTTTACCTTTTTCTGTCAGAGAAATTTAGCTACATCTCTATTTCATGAGGCCAGGAATCCTGAAGCAAACTCTAACCAGCAATCTCTAAAATGCAGTAACAAAAAAATAAAATAAAGTCCTATCATTTAACCTATTTAGCAGTATAAATAATGAAGTTAAATCAGACATTTGTTGATGTCATGACAAATGAAGTCTCTTTTTATTTTTTCATTAACTATTGCATACATGTGGAAGCTTAAATTTTCCTCTTTCTGCATCTCCAGACATTCTAATGTCCTTTAGTTATGAAACATTCCTTTAGTTATGAAATGTGTATTATGATAGAAACCAAAATGAGCAAAAGAGGTATCTCTTTTCATGTTGTCTGATATTTTGGAGCAAATGATAAAATGTACTGAAAGTCATTAAGGTTACATATATTTAACTAATCAGTTAAACTATTAAGTTTAGAAAAGTTAAATAGTATGTATGTTGCTAAGATCTTAGAGACCTTTTCTGTCTTCTAGAGGCTTTTCTTTGTTATGTTTGGGTGTTTTTTTCTTAAATAGATTAAACAAAACCCCCTAGACCTTTGATGCAAATGTCCTTTAAACCTTACTACTTTCTACTTTGAATCTCTTTCTGGATGTGAATGACCACCTACTTAGCCCAATAGATTTTCTTTCTTTTACATATGATGTGTTGGTTAAAGCTAAAGAAGTGGGTAATATTTTCATGTATTTACTGTTAATCTCTGCTGTTTAGTCTAACTCCTAAAGACTAGGAGTGCAATGGTTATACAAACTGGAGTCTGGCAAACCAATGAATTTCCTTTAACTTTTCTTTGAAAAGTGTATCCCTCTGTGATTCTAAAAGTGAATCCATTTTGTTAGAGTTTGGGTTGAGTGATCAAAATGAAAGCAAAGGAGCACAGTGAAAAACTCAGTTCCAAGTAACTAAGTTGCAGTGATGAACATTCCATCTAGTTACCTGAAAAAGGAGGATTACATCATGATTTCATGGCATCTATCTAAATAGTGTGGGAAGACTACCAGGGGGTAAAATTAGAGAAAACCAGGAAGTTATATTCACATTCTAATAGAAGTTAGTACAGAAATTATGGGGTGAAATTCAGTTGCTACTTCCTGGATGGAATGCAGTTGGCATGTCCAAAGTCTGTTTCACAATGATTCTCCGTACACACAGTCTTCAACCTGAAGAACACGCTCAGGGATATGAAATGGAGGGTAGAAAGGAGTAGAGACACTGTGAACAGGCTGTGTTTTAATCCTTCCAGGGAGGGGAACTCAATGATACCACATAACCAATAAACCGCATAGCAGCTGTCAGCCAAGGGAGATAGAAGTAGATGTCTTGCTGATGAATCAGCAAGTGCAATTTCTCTTTTCTGATGAACTTGGTTCATGATAATCTAACTGTGTAGTGAAACACACCTCTAACCCAAAGTTGTGCACCTCCAAGGTGCTACCACCCCTCAGCTGGGCATGCCTTCATTATTTTGTTGACTATGTCTTTAAGAGCAAAGCATGACAATTTTACATCAATCAGTAACATAAGTATGTATGATTAGAGTCACTCAAGGTTCACCTAAATGTAAAGAAATAGTATAAAAATAAGCTAAGAATGGCAGAAGTTAGGAAAGGCTCCATTGTAACTTCTGGGATCAGTTGATGGGTTGAACCTGTCTTGTCCCCTGTAAGGATACCTATTTGGTAAGCTTTATGCATGCTAAATTATTATCTTGAGATAATTTTCATTGGTGATTATAGCTTGTCTCTATTGCTTTATACTAGTTTTTGCAGTCAGTCACTATCAACTGCAATCTTTGAACCTTAATCTGTCATCATTTTCTATTATTAATAAAGTTTGTGATTCTGTAAACTGTTTAGAGTGAGTCCTTCAAGGGCACTGGCAGTTGTCACTAACAGAAAACATACCTGACACATTTGGGGATATCCAGGAGGGGCACCTCCTTCCACTGAGGCATACTATCTTGGTACATGTCCCTGACCAAGTTAGTCAAATTACTCTCCAATACAGTGGGCTGTTCAGTGGAGTCTCTGTAATTGGATGCTGACTGACTGGTTGGGCATCAGGGTCTCGGCTTTTCTGGGACACTGGCAGACTGATAAAATGCAAAGGATTCTAGGAAGCCCCCCCCTTCCACATGACAAGGAATCTTTCCCAAAGTCACTTAGTGCTGCATTTGCAGCACTATTATTGAGTTGTTCTGTGTGCCTTTTTGTTGCACCCAGTTTCTGAAACTGAATAACATTATAAATCCTGCCACTGGATGGAGAATGTTGGAGAAGTTATCCATGTTTTACTCTTAGAACCCAATCCTACACTATGTAATGCATGGTATAATCATATGATTCTACCAAAAAGCCAGGTCTTGCTTCAGTAATGCAAACTGTATGCCACGGTTTGAATACCAGATTACAAAATCTTCATTGAATCTTGCATCTTCAAATGCTCTACATTAGAAAAGAAAAGAAAGTGCTTCTGCTATATTAGAAGTGCACTGCAGTGGGCTTGCTTGTCTATTTTTCCTTGTTTTCAACATTTAAAGGAATTTTTTAATTGGCTATTAAAGCCTTGTTTCAGTCCAGGTGAGCTAAATCACTTGTTTTAAGTGTCTGCATTACAATTCTCAATTTCCAAATTAGACTCTACAGTCAGTGAAACAAAACCGTCCTTTCCAAAAAGTGACTTTTGAAGACTGACTGACAGACTAGTGAAGCTTGTGTAGAAGTTATGTAAATTTGCAATTATTGTTGTCTAGTGCTATATACAAGTAGTTCCATGGCAACAGAGAGGTAATTCTTTTCCTAACATAAAGAACAGTGACAGATTTTGCTCCAAATGAACGTTACATCCTTTAAAAATTGTCATTGTCCCAACTTCAACTTTGAACGTCATCTCTTCTACAGAGACAAAAGTAACAGTCAAATTGTTGTACAGGAGTGACCATTCAAGAATATTTAAACTTCATGAATCTTTCTTTCATTCCAAGACATAAAGCTCATTTTATTATGATAATTTTACCTGAATTTAATGAACTTTGGAATCCAAGAAAGACACAAGCCATTTAGGTTAGTTTGGAGATTTTCACTTTGTATAACATCCCAGTTTAAAGCCCTGTGGACATATAAAAATTCTCCAAAGGAAGTCTAATTCTTATTAGCCACAGATTGTCTATAAAAGAACAGACTCACTATTAGAAATATTATAGAAAAGATGTGACAGGTTCTAATTTCCACTCACTTTCCAAGGTCATGTCATTCCCCTTATTGCATTTTTTAAAAAGATGCATACACAGAAATATCTTGATTTTTTGTGCATAAAAGAACTTAATATGATGAATAATTTCACCACGTTTCTAAAATTAGCTGTTATTTTTCCTTTAAGAATTTTTGCAGTCTCCTTCAGATTAATGCTGTGACTTACTATTTCTACCAAAACTATTCCTACATCAAAAAGAATAATTTCCAGAGCTATCTTACCTTGCTTTTCCTCTTGTTATCTTATGATGTCTACTAGTCTTGTCTTCTCTTTTATTTGAATCATATACAATAGCTGTCTTCCCTGCAGACCTTTTTATAGGTTTTAAATCTTTTTACCACGGTAGAAGATATAGCATTTTATTAGCTATTATTATTTTATTAAAATGCCCTAAAAGTTTCTCTATTATTTCAGTCCACTCAGTTTATGTAGGTAACTATGAAAGAGGTTAAATTTCATAATATAAACATATGTTTCTTAGCATTTGTTTCTAATTGGTTCATCTCATTGGAAACAGGCAAATTAGAACAAGCTTCAGTTAAACCAAAAGAGATGCTTTACAAGGTCTTTGGCCATGGTTGAATGTTTTGAATCAATAAATTGCTGTCAGCACTCCAAATTTTTATAGTTGCTATAAAAATTCAACCTTTCAACACCAATTAGTTGCTACATTTTAGATTTTATATGGTTTTATTGAAAAGGTGGGAAATAGCATGGTTCCTTATTGCTGACCACAGTTTGAGAATTGATAATTAGACTCTTGTGAGTCTTTTATTCTGAGTCTGACATCAATGCCTTCTTCAGCAAGAAGGCTGACACAAACCTCCTAGATAGCATCTATGTACACAGTGATTCATATCTTTAGAAGGAGAGGCCCAACTGTGAAGCCGTTTAAAAGAGTTGTAACATAATCTCCGCCTCGATCAGTATTTAAATACGTAAAATTTAAGTTTTGATTTTTAAGAGTACTTGAAAAAATTTAAAAATACTTGATTTCAATAAGTCTGTTCAGTTTTTTTTCTCCTGGACACAAAATGTGGAGTGGCTGGGATTTTTTTTTTCAATGACTTTTTTAAAATTACTGTGTTATGAAATAGTAGTATGTCTGCAACCTTACCAAAATTCAGACTTTTAGCTTTACAACATGTACCTTCCCTTCCCGTCCCTTCCCGTCCCTTCCCTTATCTGTTCTACAACAGCTAAGTTTACCTAGTTCTTGGTGCAAAAGATGCAAAACGTCACTGCAAAGAGAATTATTTATGAAATTTCAAAAACTATCATCTCCTTTGAAATGCGTATTCGAATGCACAATGCAAAAAATAGCTAAGTGGTAGAAGCAGTGCTGTTATTTAGAGGTGACAATAGTTAAGTAAAATCTTGGAAACTCAGAACACTGACAAATTCCTTCTTCTGCATTCAGCTGGAACACTTAAGTGTCTTGATGTTTCCACCAAATGGTATTAGTCATTCCAGCATCATTGCTAGTAGAAGACATCATGCGATTATTTCTGGCTCTTTTTTTTTCTTTGAAACACACCCAGATTATGAGCTTGATGAGTAAAAACAACCCAGGCTTTTTGGACGATGGTGGAAGGTTATAGCTTCAAAAGTAAGAAAATCTATTTTGACATAGGTATCTTCGCATTCCCAGAGGCTTCCTACTTCTGACATGCTTCCAGCTTCTACTGAAATTTTCTATGAAATGTTCTGCATCTAATTGAAGGGCTCACCATCTCCCACTCTGTAAAATGTTATGTGCATTTGTACATCATTAAGATGTAAATATTTCTTACTTTTTTTTAACATTGCATTGCACGATGGCAAGCATGCAGTCATGCGCTATTAACTTAATATATGCAATATTTTAAAATACTGGGCATTATTTTTAGCAATCATTCACCATTTGCTTCACTACTTCTTTTACTGTCCTGGAGGTGAATTTAGAAAGGTAGCTGAGCATGTAGAAACAGCTTCCTTAGCTTTAGTTGTAGCAGCTTCTTTGATAAGTCTTGACAAGCTACAGCTAAACCATTATATTTCCCAGATGAAAATCAGAGGGAATTATAGGTCGGAGAAAAAGAGAGGTAGAAGACAATGGGAGCCTTCAATGAAGCAGATGTTGGATAGATTTGTGTAGAGCACAAGTCTTTGAACACATCTCTTTGCAACTCCTGCTCAGTTATTTTAAGGTGATTGCATACTGTATGATGGTACTGAGGAGAATAAGATTTGTTACTTCAGGTAGCATTGAATTGTAAGGAATGTATAGTAACTCAAGTGTCTGATGTCAGCAAAGCCTAAAATTCCTACTTCCCAAAAGAAACTGTATTAACTACGTAGGCACTTTACAGTAACAATTTTTTAAGTGGAAATACAAAGCTACATCTTTTCCAACATCCTCACAGCTTAGTCTTCTGAGCTTCATAAAATTTCTTCTTTCTTTCTACATCAGTCAGTAAGAAAGTGTTCTGATTCTGCATTTTTTATTTATGCTTATATAATGAACTTTTTACTAACCTCTACTTAAAATGTGGACAGAAGCAAAAAATAAGAACAGATAGGAGCTTGTGGAATAAATCAAAGAGAAGAAACTCACAGAACAAATGAGTTGCACAAGTCATCACTAACAGTGATCCTAATGCTGATGCTAAGGTAAATATAATGGCAATGAAGTTAAGCAAGAATGTCATTCAGATCAGTTAGTGAGACTTTTGAATAGAAAGTTAAAATAACCTCCCCCAGGAACAAAATTAGGCTTTCTTATGTCAGAATAAGTCAGGTCTCAAAGTCAAGTTAATTTTTCCATACGTTTACACAGGCTGAACTAGAGGATAATAGGCTTCCAATAGCAGTGCTAACTCTATTTCTAGTTTCTCTGAAGTGCAAAGGGTTCCCTGACCCAATACTTACCATTAATCCTTAATGTAGCCAGGTCAATACATTAATTATTTTCCCTTGGGTGAAAAATTTGCTTTATCCTACAGATTACATTTAGAAACCGTTACAAATTGTAGCAATAGAGACAAAAAAACCCCCCAATATCTCAGAAAAAACTCTTTAAGGTATGGGCAAACAGGATAATCCACTATCTGAAATATTTGTTGAAAAATTCATAATCCTAAAGACTATTAGTGTCTTCTGATTGTGGAGATTCAGGCTTTTGGGATGATGACCTGTGTGTTGTTCAATATTACTTAGGCTTGTGGTTTAATGACTTCAGCTTTTAGTTTCACATTCCATATCTTCACACTTTTAAGCTCTGTTTCTATATTTAAAGGGATTAAATTTCTGTAAACCATAATTCTGCTTCCAACATTTTATCAAGATTAGAAAATGGATTGGAATCAAGACATTTCTGAGTTCCCTCCTTTACATTCTCCTTTTCCCAGATCAGCTTCTGTATTCCAACCAATGATGCATTAAGATTTTTTTAAGAAATTCTATGATGGTGATTCACCTTTTGCCACTAGGGCTCCCAGTGGTTAAATTACAGAGGTAACCTATTTTCTTTAATACTAAAGAATTTCAAAACCTTTGAATGATAAAAGGAGAATAAAGTGAAATCTCTATCTGTCTATCTATCTACCTATTAACAAAAGCAAATGACAGAAGATAGAAAACATATCAGCAATTAATATTTTAAAGTCTTATTTTGTCCTGTAAGTTAATTATAGATGCTCTGTTCTCAGTTCTATCATGTGTATCTTATGTTTGATAAATTCTTTTGTGCTGAGCAATTTAGTGGTTAACTAAGATTTTTATTGCTATGAATTTCTATTATAAACCAAGGTTTCTTAAAAATTAAATGTCAGAAGAGGAAGATGAAATAGCTAGATTAGTGTCTCATTAGATGTTTAAGAACCAACTACGCAATGTGACTGCGAAAAAAAAGAATCTAATTTTTGGATGTGCAGAGTGTCATCTCCAGAAGCAATGGATAAGTAATAATGTCATTGTACAAGACCTCAGCTAGCGCATATCCTCAATAATGATGAAATAAGTCAGGTAAAGTTAACATAGAATTCACAGAAAATTGAATGATGGTTGGAAAACAGAGGTTAGCTTGTTTAACTTAGGAAAATAAAGGTTAAAAGGAATATGGTTGATGTTTATATGCATGAAGGTAAATATTAGGCTAGATAAAGCTAATGTTGGAAATGGGTATACACATATCACGAAAATATTAGAGCCTTTTCAGTACAGTAGAAGAAAACTCAATAGTTGTATAGTGGAGCTGACATCTTCATTAGATTAGAAGACACATGTAGCAGCATGGAGCTGGATCAGGTTTCTCCTAGTTTTATAGATCTCAGTATTGATATCCCATTTTCCAGTTGTATTAGGAATATGGTGATGAGTACATAAGATGGAGTCAAAACTTGTATCAATGTGAAAAGAAATAGGTAACAAATATCAAATTTACAAACAAGTAAATGCAACTATTAAAAGTCTTTCAGAACTTGTATATCTAATAGGCCAAACTTGAAAAAAATTGTAATTCTACATATTCAGTTATAATACTCAAACACTAACAACATAATTTTTAATTTGGAGATGTACTGGATCTGGCTGAGATGGAGTTCATTTTTCCCCCAGCAGCCCTCACAGTGCTGTGCTCTGCATTGGTATCTAGAAAGAGGTTGATAACACACCAGTGTTTTGGCTACTGCTGAGCAGAGTTGGCACAGCATCAGCACTGTCTCCCCAACATTCCAAACCCTCCATCAGTAGGCTGGGGGTAGGCAAGATTTTGGGAGGGGACACAACAAGGACAGGTGACCCAAATTCACCAAAGGTATATTCCATACCATGTAATGTCTGCTTAGACGTAAAAGTTAAGGAAAGGAGAAGGATGGGAGGGAATTCATCATTTATAAGCTTTGCCTTCCAGAGCAAAAGCTACAGTTGCTGAAGCTCTACTCTCTGGAAAGCGGATGGACACGGCTTGCTGATGGAAAGTAGAGAATAAAATCTGGATTTTTTTTCTTTGCATGTGTGCATTAAATCTCTTGCTTTTGCTTTGGTAGACTGCCTTATCTCAAACCGTGAGTTGCTTTCCATTTTGTTTTCTATACCCTGTCCAACTGAGAAGGGGAAGTGATAGAGCAACTTGGTGGGTACCTGGCATCCAGCCAAGGTCAACCTACTACAGGAGATTAATTTTATTCGAACCTTTTTTAATTATATAATGTGTATTCAGAATTTGTGGGAATAAGTATTGTCTCATTTCATTATAAATCAAAAAATAAAAAAAAAGTAGGTCATTGTCAAAAATATTTCAGGGAACATTGTTTTTATGAAAACTTCAATTCTACTGTAATCAGAAGCATTTTGGAGAACCTCAACCTTTTATCTTGTCTTTGAAAGTGATATACCTATATTAATATTTTTTGTACTGGCTTGACATGATGGAATTACCTCTATAAATTTGTTTATGTTACTAGTATGTTTTCAGTATCTTAACATTGATTAATCTATGTTTAGAATTAAATGAAAATGCAAAAAACTTCTATAATATATCAACTGAAAAAAATAATTACTAGCACAAACTGTTTGCAATGCAATAAGACACTGTATCCTTAATTGTCCAAAAGCATATCAATTCAATTATTGAATAAATCAAATGTAGATATGTTAGATTAGATAGTTTTTAATTGATCTTCAAGTCTCAGATAATTCCTCGGGTATTTACCTTCTTAGTTTTGTTTCAATTTATTTCCCGTTAGAAAATGACAGTCCCAATGTTTGAAGTACCACAACCTTCAGTATTTACAAAGAGAACACAGCAGTTTAAAAGAAAACACTAATAAACTCACATAAACACAAACATCAACTGCACAACACTATACAAGAATAACAACATCAGCCTTTGCTCACATCAATGACCTATACATGTCTTCTTAAACATCTGAGAAAATAGATAGAATTTGTACAATGCAAAATCAATACACTATTAGTTCCTTCTCCTGACCTACTGTCGCACCATCAGGACTGATATACCTTGGCCATGAAGAGAAAATCCAAGCCTCTGGACTCTATTTCCAACACAAAATAGCTTTTTTGTACTTTTCTGAAAACCCATTAGCATTGGATACAACAATCATTTAAACTAACATACCATCAGTGCAGTAGCATACATTATTTTCTGCCTCAAATAAAACCTTCTTTCCACTCTGACAATGTCTTACTTTTTAAACAAAAGGGAAAAGCTGTTTTCTGCTCCTGTCTACCCGCTCAGCTTTGTTGATGAATTATTGCAGTGACAGCCAATTTTTCTGCCTTCCAGATGAGATTAAGCCTGCTTTATACAGTACAGTGGGGAAGCTTCCACTTCTGCTGATGTTTGCATGTTTCAGGATAAAGCAAGTTTTTAGTCTCTGTGGAATATATTTAGTATACTCTCTATTTTAAGTGGTAATGTTTCATAAATTGACTGCAAATGCAATGGAAAATTCTGCTAATGTACATTAAATGGTGACACAACAGTGTGGAAGATGCAGCTTCTGCTAAACTAGATAACGGCATGCAGCAATCAGGATATTGATCTTTAGGAAATTTTTAATAGCATATTACTGTGCTTTATACACTGTATTCTACATTGCTCAAAAGAACCTGCAACAATAAATTTCCGCCTGTAGAGACTGAAGGTTGTTCTGCTTTTTCCCTTTGTTTTTCTCCAAGATGGATCACATTTGGAACTAGGAATAAGAAAAACCAATTCAGAATTATTTTATACAAAACTGTGTGGACAGAGAGAGAAGTGATTTTCCATTTGTAAGTTTTCATTGACTTTTTGTTACTGCAACTTTTAGATAACAAAATGCAGGAAAGAGTGCAAATAAAAGCCCAAAACATATAAAAGCAATGAAGAAAACATATATCGAAAGACTTAAATGAATTAAACTATTTCACTGAGAATAATTTCTAAATTAATCATATTTTTTAATTCCTTTCCACAAAAAAAACCAAAATAAAACAAATCCTAAAGGACTTCCTAGTTAAGAGAAAGGCACAATAAGAATCAATTACTAGGACTAAATTCATATATATGTACTGAAGGAAATATATATTTAATGGCTAACTGATTCTTTATTAAGAAGGATATGAATTCCATAAACTTTTTGTCTTAATCAAAATGATAAACATTACCAGAACCATGTTTGCCCTAGTAAGAAAACAAAAGTAGTGAATCTTATACAAATGTAATATTACATAGTTAGACAGCTTTAATTACTATTCTAATAAAAATCTATCGCATGATATCTGTACTGATAAACTACAGAAATATATAAAAACTAAAGGAATAAACTGTGCTTCAAGGATAAAATTATTTTTAAAAAAATATTCCTGGAATTATTTAATTGCTTCTGGTCTGTATCTACCAAAGAGTTCAAATTTCATCATAACTGTGATGTTTTATGATAAAGATAACTGCACTATTTGCCATGTTAAATAAACCAGTCAAGTGTATAATGTTGAGAGATTTTTTACAACTACTGTAAATTTTGGGTAAAGTCAGAAGAAAATCAATTATTACACTACTTTTATAATGTGTAGCAGATGCAAAGATCATTATGACCTTGAAAAAATTACAAGTATATTGTTTCAGTTTAATTGTCTATCATTCCATATGCTTATACCAGTTTTTTTTATAGTTAAATGGGGATGACAAGAGAAAGAAGATTAAACATTTTTGACAGATCTGAAAGCATAATATTAAAATAAGTGTAATACTGAAAGAAAGGAAAGCATTGTAGACAACTTTACCTCAAAGTGTCAGAATATAATTTTCATTGACAATATGTAAACATGCAGCATAGGATAGCCAAATGTGAAAAGAACCTAACCAATAACCAATGATCCTACATTTTACATATGTGTTCTTGAAGAAGTTCCACTGAATGGGACAGTGTTGCCTTGAATTTGAACAAGTAATTTTAGTCACTCACAACCCTCACCTCCCTCAGCTAGAAGATCAAGGGAGGTGACTATGCCCCTCTACTCCGTTCTCGTGAGACCCTGCGTGGAGGCCATCCGGCTCTTGGGCCCCCAACATAAGAACAACATGGACCTGTTGGAGGCAGTGCAGAGGAGGCTACACAGATAATCAGAGGGCTGGAGCACCTACCCTATGTGAACAGGCTGAGAGAGAGTTAGGGCTGTTCAGCCTGGAGAAGAGAAGATTCCACAGAGATCTTAGAGTAGGTTTCTAATACCTAAACAGGGGCCTACAAGAGAGCTGGATTGAGGCTTTTTGTATGGACAGGTAGTGATAAGACAAGGGGAATGGTCTTAAAATGAAAGAGGGTAGATTTAGATAAGGTACTAGGAAGAAATTTTTTACTGTAAGGGCAGTGAGGCACTAGAACAGGTTGCCCAGGGACATTGTGTGCTACCCATCCCAGGAGATGTTCAAGTCCTGGTGGATGAGGCTCTGAGAAACCTGGTCTAATGCAATGTTCCCTTCTCATGGTAGGAGGATTGGAACTAGATCACTTTCAACTCAAACCTTTCTATGATTATGTGAGTATATGACATAAGACTTTGCAGTGCTCTGATAATATTAGACAATGGTCAAAGTCAAGAAATAAAGAATTTGGTGTTTGGTTGAAACTCTGAGTTTTAAACAGTCATCTTGTAATGGGTAATAAACTTAATTTGCAGTCATTCATTCTACAATCAAAGTGTGCTATTTACATAAAAGTGGTATTTAATGAGTTAACAAATTTCCCGATATATTTGAATTCAATATATTGTCAGAAAGCAATAAAGTCAAAATAGATGACACCGGATTATAGAACAGACAAAAAGTGAAATACCTATGACTAGAAACAGACTTGTAATCTAGTGTCTCTTTCTTCTTGCAACACATATCTGTTTTTTCAGGTATTACCTGACCAAGAATTTTACAGTATTTAAATAAACAAGGAAAAAAATAATCTGAAGAAATATGGTTTTTAATTCTTGAAAATTAAGATATTCTTCCCATAAACTAGAAGGTAATTAAAATAGTTTTTAGTAAGGATAAACTTTATATGAAGAGATCTATTAACTTAGTTTGTTATTTAAAAATAGGATACCTTAAGTGTTTGGTGTCACTCATAAAATCATACAATATCCTGAGAGAAGTGACCCAAAGTCGAGCTTCAGGCCCTAGACAAGACAGCCCCAAAAATCAAAACGTGCCTGGAAAATTACTACAGTCTCCTGGCTTGAATCATTTGCATCTGTTAATGACAGTGTTATCCTACTATGCTGGTGGTGTCATTGTCAAGATATATTGAAGAAAAAAAAATAAAATGGAATGGTAGATCTAGTAGGTCAGAGAACGGTATAGTTAATGATAGTGACGATGTCAAAAATATATAATTGGTTTATAGTAGAAATCATATTTTAATTGTGATTGCCAAATCCCTTTACCACATTAATAATTTTCCAGAAACTTGAAACTTAAACTCTCATATTTTCAGTTTTTATATATATATATTATGATCAGCGCTTCAAATACCACATGGATGATAATGTCACATGTTACTTATGGGATGCTGCTATCCAACATAAAGATAAATATGGGGTGCCAGAAATACTCACGTTTTTCACTGGAGGCTTAAATTCAAATCCTCATCAGTTCACAAATTAAATTTTATTTCTTGAGCTTGTCTTAGTCCCTGTGTGTCCATATCATTAAAACAATGTGTCTCCCTGAATAATTGGCTTTGGAGAAAGGAATTTGAAATAAAGAAAGTAACAGTGTACCTGTCAAGCTACCTTTTCTGTATCTAATAAGACAAAATAGAATAAAACAGAACAAAACAGAAATGTTTCAGGTAATATTTTGCATAGAAAGAGAGGTGGGAACTTTGATCTACATTGTCATGTAGATCCAGACATTACATCTTTACTTTGGCATTACTTTTAAAAAGTTGTAACCAAAGTCTTGTGGTTTTTTCCCTTTATATACGTACAGTCCTTTTTAATATGAAAAAGTCAATTTACATTTTTACCTAAAATGATGACGCCAATTCCTACTGTAGAAAGTATCCACCTGTCACAGAACACAAAATTAAGTTTAATATCACAGGTGTTTGAAAAGCAGTAGTTTAGTGTAGACTAGAAAATAGACATGGGAGCCAGCAATAAGACTTAGAATCCTAGTGGTAATGATCTATTGATAATGTAAAAATTAAATTAATAGGAGAAGATAGATTAAAATAGTGGTTATATATCTGATAGTTTGTAATATCTATTCAAAGATAATCAGAGAATCATAGAATGAATTACATTGGAAAAGACCTCTGAGATCATCGAGTCCAACCTATGACCTAACACCACCGTGTCACTGAGGCCATGGCACTAAGTGCCATGTCTAGTCTTTCCTTAAACATTTCCAGGGATGGTGACTCTTCTCTGGGCAGCCCATTCCAATACCCAATCACCCTTTCTATGAAGAAATTCTTCCTAATATCCAAACTGAATCTCCCCTGGTGCAGCTTAAGACGGTGTCCTCTTGTCCTATTGCTGATTGCCTGGGAGAAGACGCTGACACCCACCTGGCTACAACAATCTTTCAGGTAGTTGTGGAGGGTGATGAGGTCCCCCCTGAACCTCCTTTTCTCCAGGTTGAACAACCCCAGTTCCCTCAGCTACTCCTCATAGAATTTACCCTCTAAACCCTTCCCCAGGTTCATTGGCCTTCTCTAGACAGACTCCAGCACCTCAATGTGCTTCTTGAAGTGAGGGACCCAGAACTGGACACACAAATCGAGGTGTGGCCCCACCAGGGCTCAGTACAGAAAGAGAATCACTTCCCTTGTCCTGCTGGCCACACTGTTTCTGATACCATCAGGGTATTTTGGGAGGAAATCTGCAAAGTCAAGACATCCACATCACAGACTGCAAGGCAAGTACTGGCAGAAAACTTAATATTAAAATTACAAGATAAAGATAAATAGATTACATTCTACAGGGAAAACATTAATGTCTGAGTCCTGAAGATCCTGAAAGATCTTCATAGATCTTTCATAGATTTATATAATTTATTTTAAAATGTTGATTAGTTTTTTAGAGGAGATTTAATGTAGAGTTCATAATGTCCTACAGACTGATGAGAAATTTATTTTTTTTTCTGACCAATGCACCAAACACCTAAAATGAAAGAAGACTCTGGGACTGGATATATCATGAATTTGAATGGGGCTTAATTTTCAAACTCTTAATTAAGAGATGATAATTCTCTGTTCTCCTATTTGTGTTGCAAGAACACTCTTGACATTTGTGTTTTCTTTCAGAGACCCTGGATATGGAACTGCTGTGTCTCTTTTTACACAGACAGAAGCAAGTAATAAAACTCCAAGTAATGTGGGGAAATTTTATAGGAAGCCTGTCTCAGATATAAAAGGATAACATGGTTTCTCTGAAACATGACTGAACAAATTTTAATCTTTAGGTTACCCTGTGTCAGAGTTCGGCTTTAAAATTTTTAGGAATACCTTCAGATATTGTCAACGTCATAAGGATTCTAGCTGTTTCTTTATAATATGCTAATAATCAACAAACTGTTTACCATGCTCAAAATAAAAGCTCACACATTGGACCTCAACACTTCCTTTCAGCATTGTATCAATGAAGCTCTATCAGAAAAATGCTTGAATATTTATATTATTTATTTTTAAATGTTGATTAGCTTTTTAGAGGAGTTTTAATGTAGTGTTCGTAATGTCCTACGGACTGATGAGAAATTTATTTTTTTTTCTGACCAATGCACCAAACACCTAAAATGAAAACTAATTTTACACATGATTTAGTGATTTGATGTCAATTAGCTTTATCAATTTTACTGCTATTAATTCTTAAAATAAATAAAATTCTTAAAAGTGCAAACTTAAGTAAAATAATAATTTTTCATTTTTTTTTATTCCAAGATGTTCTTGGAAATAAATATTTTTTTATATACACAGATACATTGGGAATCTACACTTTTTTTAATTCGGAAAATACAAATTTTATTTACAAAATTATCAGAGTCTGAAATGGACATAAAATCTAGTTAGGCATTAACATCACCGATCTAAAAACATATCTCTAATTGAAACATAAAAATAACTCATTTAACAATTATTTTATGTACATGTTTAAATTAAGGAAAATATAAGATCAAGGTTTCTCACAGCATTTCATTTCATTTATCTGAAAATTAGCTTTCTAGGTGAAGCTAGTCCTGCTGTATCTCCATCATTAATGTGAATAGATAAATAAATATCCACCTTGAGAAGATGCCTTTTATCATGGACATTTACATTAGAATGAATTGCTGACTAGAGGTGCCTCCTAGCTAGACAACTTTTCACATGCTTACTGACTGAAAGCAGCTGAAGACAAGAAAAGCCTGAGTATACAAACTGATCATGGAATGATAATGAACTACCAGTAAGGATCAGTGGAAGCAAAATAAATTCCAATGTACTTCAATTTAAACTTTCCCCATAAAAAAACAGGGAGTCAGTTTTCATTTTATTCTGAAATGCTGGATACGATTCTCTTTCTTCATGTTCAAGACTGATAGCATCAGACTAAAAAAGATTCTGACAAGAGCAATGACAATGATATAGTGAGTAGGGAGCTGAACCTAGAAGAGGAAATGGAAAAAAACGTGGCTTGTTCAGTCTAGCATAGTATTTCTACTATACTGTCAGGAGTCAGAATTTCAGTCTTAGAAGCAGCTTGTGACAGATATGAACTGTATGGGCTTCCCATAAATGTTTACATTAACCAAGGAACTACTATTTTGCTAGAAGATAGGCAGTAAAATTGTTTGTCAATTGTTTGTATCAGAAGCAATCTAGCAAAAAGACAGAGAAGGAGTATGATACCTGTTTAAAAACACATCAAAGTTAGAAGCATAAGCAAAGAGAAAATTACTGTTTAAGTAACAAGTCAATACGGGCACAGTGGTAGATATTGGCTGTGGTTGGCTGTGGAAACGTTCAAATCACAAATTGGAAAAATGTCTAATAGTCACTAAATGTTTCCTAAGCGCTGCTTTCATAGAAATAGGGTTGGCAATGACAAGAGGGAAGCAAAATAATTATATCAATATACAAGAAAAACAACCATTTTAGATCTGGGAGGTTTTGAGGTGTGAACACCGTAATCACACAGGTCTTAGTTTTGAAGCTCAGAACTCCCTTGGAGAGCTGTGTTTCGAAATGCTTGCTGAAAATGTTGTCTTGCTGTATAAGGGCCTCTATTTTCTTGAAAAAAACCAAACTAAAACCTTTTATAATTATGCTGTAAATTTTATTCTTAGACTTCAATTGCAAATGTGTTCTGAATCTTCTTAGTAGCAGTCTTCTACACTTGAACTATACATGGAGACAAAAAATGAGGATAATAATTGCAGACAATAAAAGAAAGAAATACTCTTATTAATGAGAGCTATGAAACACATTTCCAGCTGCTTTAAGAGGCATTCTTAGTGCAAAAACTGTTTGATAAGACAATGAAGCAAGAGGGTTTGTGTTTTTTTGCAAATAACTGGAGTCATGACTCAGTATATACTTTGTCATTACTTAACTATCAAGTATTGTCATCCATACCAAGTAATTGTTAAGAAATCATTTTGCAACTGTAATATTAGCCCTATAGTTGCAGGTAAGAAAGTGGTCACCAAACCCCAACCCAAACCCTAAACCTAGCTACATTAGAAACTGACAGTGCTCTAATACCAGTTGTTAGAAAGTTAAAACCCAAAAGTTGGAAAGTTGTAGCACCCTTTAGCAGACACTATCAAATTGCTGGAAAAACAGAAAAGTTTTCTAGCATACTAGATTTATGTTATTCTCCACATTAAAATATCATTGCCTGAATAATTCAAATATTGCTAAAACACAACTTCAAAAATCTACCTTAAGCAAAATAGCGTGTAAAAGTATGAATATAAGATATTTGCTTTCTGTAATTTTTGTGTTGACCGAAGCTGCAAGTTTCTTGATCAGTTGCTTACTATAACAATCAGTAAAAGGATAAAATGGTTAATTTAAATGAATGAACAGGTGAAACAGGAACTCACTTGTTTGCACTCAAGAGTGAACAAGAGGACTTTAGAATGATGTTATTCTCAGTACATGAAGACCAATTCGACTATATAATGTAAGAAGAACCATAGAGGATACAAATGGGCCTAAAATATCTATGAAATGAAAAGAAATATTATGCTGATATCTAGACAAATCATTGAAATAATAATTCAAATGAAGAATAAAATATAGACAAAGCCTTGTCATCATTAATTTCAATTAGTTCTGCGCAACTGATGTTTAATATTTCCTATACATTACCAAAACTACAAGTACTCAACAGCCCTCATTGTCTTCTGTTTAAAACTGTCATAACCATAGTACACCTCACTCATGTTATATAGGTACAAAAACTATATTGGAACCTAGCTCTGCCTATGTGTGGCATTAATCAGAATTTTTCTGAAAAAATATGTGCTGTTAAAAGATTCTGATTGCCTGATTCTGAAACATTAAGTTGGAAACGTTATATCTAATCAATTTTTAGGTCACCTGAAGATAGACCTTCTAGGAGCACAACAAAATGTAGCCCAGGCAGATCGACTTTTAATTGCTGAAGTGCTTTTGGGAGCTGTAGCCCAGAACGTCCAAACCTGTTAGGATTTCAATCTGTCAGTTACCAACTTCGAGGATGAACTCCTTTAGAGGAAAGAGTGAACTACCATTTCTGAAATAACTTTTTCCACAATTTTTAGGGGTTTTAAAGTGTTGTTGGGTTTAGGGTTTTTTTTACATACTGTAATTTAAAATTAATGCTCTTGAGAATATATTTCAAAATAATCAAAGTCCATTACAAAAATTACTTCAGATCAACACTTTCCACTATATTTCAAGGAACACAATGACTAATAAGTATTTTGTGTGCATTTATAAAACATAATTTTTTAAAACAAAAATAATCATGACCTTAATGTGTCCGTCTATGTTAGCAGAATAGTTACTGACTGCTTATATACTGATAATTAGGGATACATTTGAGGCAGTGAAATTTAAACTTTTCTGATGATATACAAGAATGTCTTAGGAGCTAACACCTTTTTGGCAAAGAAGACAGTAACCAATACATTTTGAAAAAGAAAAGGAACATAACTTACCCTCACAAGCACTAAGTTGTAAGGAAATGAGAGAATAATGGCTAAGTCAGACCCCAAGATATGTGGTTTAGATAGTATAAATTATTTTCTCGTTAATCATTTTTCCTCTCTGAATTCTGCAAAACAACCTTGTACAGTTACATGCTGGACAAACATAGGTAAAAAGGTAACAAAACAGGCCTAAAGCTATTAAATATTTTCATTGTCTTCATTTAAAGATTGGCAGAGGTTCTTCACAGTTTTGCACTATGCAGCAGGTGTATTTTACTGTTAGAGAGAAACAACTTAGTTCAGAGCTGAACTCAGAAGGGCTTGCTGACATTTCTGTTTGATAACATCTGACCCATGGTCAATACTGTAGAAATACTGACTAAGTGATGCCTAAGACTTTGCCATATCCCTGCCATATCTCAGTCTCTCTGACCATCAAATTACAACCAGTCCTAAAACTTTTGATGGAAAACTGGCTTTTCCTGTATCAGCACGAAATATTTTGAAAAAGAGTGAATGATCTCTGAAGGCCTCAGAGAATTTGCTTTGTAGTAATCTCATTAGCCTGCTGAAGAATGAAGAGCATTGCCTATGCCATGCTGGTTTTTAAAGGCTCATCTATGGATTCCTGGAGAACAGATGCACCTAGAAGGGTTCTGTTTGTACTCATGAGTTCTGATCCCCGTTTAAATCTGAGAGTCCAGGGACTGAAGGAGATCCTTCTAAGGAGGATCACTGGTGCCAATAGGGTATTCAGACAGGATCTCATGTGCAAGATTCTTCAAATGCAGTGCATCAGCTCAACTCCTCTTTGCTCTAGAACAAATATAGGGCTTGTATGTGTTTCACAGTAAACATTCCACACCGAATGTGGAAGTCTCACCTTGCTATGGGCAATGGTAAAAGACACATTGATTTAACAAGTCAGTGGATTTTGATGGTTTGGTTTTTGTTTTTTTGTTTTTTTTTTTTGGTTTCTCTTTAGGTTGGTTTGTTTTTTCTTTGTTGGTTTGTGGGTTTTTTTGTTTCTCTTTTTCCTAATGGCTAATGATTTTTCACTGCTGTAAGCCCCTGACATGTCATTTTTCTTGCCTTGATCTATCCAAGACTCTAATGTTCTTTTCCTTAAGAACAATTTACACATTAAGTCAAATATTCAGAACTTTGCAGGGGTGTTCTTCTACCTGCTTGATTAACTATTTGACAATTCCATAGAATCATAGAATAATTTAGGTTGAAGGACAGCCTCAGGAAGTCATTTAGTAGAACTCACTGGCCAGGGCAAGGCCAACCTCATAAAGCATATGACTGAATTTCATAAAAACCTTTTGTGACAGGGTAAAGTGTGGGAACTGTTATGCAAGATCACTTTTCAAGAATCTGGGGAGGAAAATACTGTGAATAGACAAGCCTAAGCTTAAAATATACATATGGATGTCAATCTAGTTGTTTAAACACTAGACAAAAAAGATCTCTGTGTCATAATGACAATTAGGGCCACATAATACAAACAAGGATAGTGATACAAATCCTTTTTAAGAGGTCAAGACAAGGTAGAAGTAAACTGATATAGTTGTGAAGTGATGATGCGAAGAGCGTGTAGCAGATTTATAATGAAAATGTGTAAAATTGCTATTAATTTATATCTAAATTGAATAATTTGTTACTTTTGCTAAAAGAAATAAAATACATGAACAAAAATGAAATAATATTCAGATGGTTCCAGTTACAGTCACACTGAAGTAAATAAGTTTTTGATGAGAGAAAGGTTGTGGTCTGTCTGAAACAAATATGTCCTTTTTTTCCTCATCTGTCATCCTATATGACATTTTGTTTTAAAGAAAACCAAAGCAACAAACCACAGTAATTAGACAGAAAAAAAATATTGAGAATTTATTATTACCCTTTTATAACTTCCAGTGAACTCCTACCTGCTATATAGGTTAGTAACAATTTTGAAATATACTATAAAAGCAAGAATATAAATATTTCCTGGTCTCAGATATTTCTGGGGTTAAAATAATTATTTCTTAATTAATATTTGGCAAGAGATTCTGCAAATAACCAGAGAAAATGAAAATCCTGAAAAAAGTCTACAGTATGTTAATTCTTGTAGGTTTAGGTTTTTTGGTTTTTGCAATTATTAATTATTTCACAGAACCAATAAACAACTCCAGGGAAAAAAAAAAGAAATAATATTCAGCTGAACAGAAAAGCTGAAATATTTGAAGATGCTGAACAAGTTATAGCTTATGAATTAAACAAAGGATGCCTAATTTCTTCCTTTGAAAATCTCAGTAAAAGCTTTCTTAGAATATCTTATTTGAGTGCAATTTATGAATAAAAGAGTAAAAATTGGTTTTAGTATGCATGTATACTTTCCTTTAAATTATATGTGAAGATCACTCTACCTTATTCTCCCCTCAAGAATAAAGAAAATATTTAAATTCATTGTACTTGTGGTCTGATTGAAATATTTTGAGCCACCATTTTTCAGATGACAGCAGTACTTATAAACCGCATTAGAAAGTTTGTTTATTTCAGCTTTAAAATACAAAAGAATAAACTATAAACCCCTTAATCTTTGGAAGCAATAGAAATAAGGCTAGCATATAACAGTAATTTCAATATAATCTATTTTGCAAAGGAAACCATCAGTATTTTTCATGTTTAGATAATAAATAATTGCATTATTATATGAGCTTGTAATTCAGGCAGAATACGTTCCTCACCAGAAGAAAGCCTGTTGGGAAAAACTTCTGCGTAATTAAGTAGTATGATCTATTGACAAGGAATTAAGGAAGCCAAAGTAAATGATAGCACTAGTTCCTGTCATAGCTTTGTTAGATCATATCTATTTACTTCAGTGATTCTATTCTTTTCACAGGTTATTTATCCAGGTGTGCAGTGTAATCCACAACACTACTTCTGTTGGTTAACAAGTGGAAGCTTCTGAAGAAAAATAGCTTGACCTACTCCTCAAAAAAAGGAACCAAAATGTTAAAATATATTACATTCTATATTGTTATCTTCTTTCTTTTTCCAAAGAAGAGACATTTTTTCTGGGTCATCTAAAAATACTTGACAAGCTGCTGTATTATGAGTGCTGCAAGCTATGCTAATTAAAACTGTCTCATTTTTTTGTATCTCTTGGTTGGCAACAGTGGTCTCTTCCTGTATTCTCGGAATTTGGGGTAACCAGAGTTCTGCTGTTATGAAAAACAAGTGTACTAAACCATCTACCATGAACTCTGCACAGAAGCTTGAGGTCTTTTATACTCCAGAATGTGGCTTGACACACTGCACAACGTAAATTGCTCAAAATATTTTACTAATTGTATTTAAAAAGACTTAGTTTCATTCTTTTCTTGTCTGTTAACAATATCAGAGAATAATAATGTATGACAGTGACTACTCATCTACTTATTTTCAATCAAAACAAAACTTTGATTTGGAATATATTAAAACATTAAGGAAATAAAAAATAATTTTCCAATTTACGTATTTTACATGTAGTCATACAGTGGACATTTTCACTTTGGACACATTGACAAATGTTAAGATAGTCTTCCTGTTGCATAGTAAACTATTTTAAATTTATGGTACTTTTCTCAGACAAGATTACAGGATTATTTAAATTATTTATCTAGTTTTGTTCACCAATCATTTAAACGTGTTTATCTTTTGTTTGACAACATCATGCAGTATGGCACAGACTTGGAACAACTCAACCTCCAGAAGTGGGATCTATGCTTTTAAATGTTTTGAAGTTTTACTGCTGCTCCCCCATGAAGTTCCTCATGAGAACAGTGTTGAATAGCATAAAGTGGTAGATAAAACCATGACACTTGACATCTCAGCTATAAAAAGATATTAAATGCCTGCTGGCATGCAAAACATCATTTAAGACAAAAATGAATAAAATATCTCAGTTGCTACTCTTTCTTAATAAAAAACAAGTTGTTTCCTGAAAATTGTTTTTCACTGGTAGAGCTCACAAGAGGAAAATACATGTAAAACAGCTGTCCCTTAAGATGTGTGGTGCTGCTGGGAATTATTGCATAATATGAGACAAATTTTCTGAACTTCTTGTTTCTCTTTTCTAATTGGATTTTCTTGCTTATCAAATTGCCATTTCCACAACAAACATTTATCAAATTATCACAGTAGCAAAAAGAGAAGCTAAGAAATACCATTGCTCTTCTTCCTAGAATATCTTCAGCTTCTTTTCTTATGTACTTTATCAGTGATTTTTGAAATTATTGTTCCTGCTTTGCTGCAATTGGAGTCAATAGCTATATTATCCAAAGGAAAGAAAAAAACCAAACCAAACCAAATCAAACCAAACCAAAACCCAAAACCAATCAACCAACCAACCCTCTCCCCCCCAAAAAACAACCAAAAAAAACCAAACAAGGTCAAAATGCACAGTCTTCTTGCCCTGCATAAAATGGTGATTGTTAAGTGCTTGATCATCTAAATATACAATGTAGAATTTTCTTTTAGGTTTTTGGTATCTGTATGATAGCAGAGGAAACCACATTTGCCCCTCCTGATACAAAAACATATAAGGTCTTGTCTGATTTTCCTCCAAATACTCAGATACACTTAATTTCTTACACCACATTATTTTACTTTATGTGAATTTATAACATCCTAGTGAATCATAATCATCATAATCAACTTGACTAGAAAACTCAGGATTTAGTAATGTTTTGTTGTTTTCAATAATGAATTTTTAGTTTAAAACATGTCACAAAAATAGTGCTGTATGATTTTAAGACCTGAGTAAGGAAAATGGGATTAAAGGTAAAGTTTTAGGCTATACTCTTCATAACAGTTCACATGAACTTTTGTTTTAAATTGGCTCACTTTTGTCGCTGAGTGTTTTTTACTTCCTCATAACATGATACTGTTATCAATCCTTATCAGTTCAATGGGATTTTGATTGGCATATGATAATTTTATATCCGCACAACAGTAAAATTAAAACAACAAAAAAAAGCATTGTTCCCTTCTGCAGTATAATCAAGCATGATGTACCTGACTACTTCTGATCACCTTTTCATGGATGCGGATAGAGGTGGACTCCAGAATTAGGTGCTCCATCATCTTTCCAGGGATTGAGGTAAAGCTGACTGGCTGGTAGTTCCCTGGGTCCTCCTTGATGCAATTTTTGAAGACATTTGCTTTCTTCTAGTCCTCAGGCACCTCTCCTGATCTCCATGACCTTTCAAAGATGATTGTGAGCTGCTTCAGTATGGTGTCCACCAGCTCTTTCAGCACTCGTGAATGCCCATGGACTGGTCAGGGCCCATGGACTTGGAGATATCAAATTTGTCTAGGTGTTCTCTAACCCAATCCTTCTTAATGAAGGGCAAGTCTCCCTTCTTCCTTTACCCTGTTCTTCTGAGTCAGAGGTTCCTGAGGGCTGGTCTCATCAGTGAAGACTGATGCAAAGAAGGTGTTCAGTAACTCGGCCTTCTCTGCATCTTCTGTTAACAGAATTCCCGCTCCATTTAATAATGAGAGTTTCCTAATGGGTGCATCTTTTGTTTGGAAAAAAAAAACAAACAAAAAACAACACTGTCCATGATTTGAGAGAGCTTGCCCTTCTCCCTTCTGTGTTCTGCTACTGAAAGGCAAGTAAAGCCTGTTTAGTGGAAAAAACAAACCAGATAAAATAAATTGTAGTACTATTTAAAGGTATAGATGGATAGTTGTTTCCAGTCATGGTAGTTTCAGTTCATTAAAAGAGTTAAGCAATGACTTGCCTTAAAGTGTAGTCCAACAGAATCTTGCCTCTGTTTTAAGCCGGCTGCAGATTTAGAGTCATGTTTGATTATATATCTACAAAACCAAATACTAAATATGACTTTTTATAGACAAGATAAATTCATGTGTTAAATTCCAAAATAGAATGAATACTTTTTATCTGTTCTTGTATTTCTTTGTGCCGATAACAACATAGAACTATTCTCTAGTTTAGGAAGGAAAAAATGCTGTGAAAATAAAATAAGAACAGCGAAAAGTAGAGATTGAGTTTAAGAAGAAAAAACTAAGTAAGTATGAATAACTTACTTCTTAAGTTATGTGGGTTTTCATTTTACAGCCTTAAAAACGTTGATAATAACGGTTAAGTCCCATTTTGCAAGTCAGCTCCCAATTATGGCCTCAGAGCAATTGGAGAAAATTTCAGAAGACGAGAAGAAATCAATATAAATCCTCTAACATTTATATTTATTTATGATATTTTTTCTATGTTCAGTGCCTAAGACTGGGTGTTCAGTGCATAAACAAAAAATTCACTTTGCAAATAGTACAATATAATGAGACCTTCCCTATAAACTTCCCAGAACTAACTCTAGTGGCAGGGGTTTTCAGCTAATTAGGCCATGCTAATAGAATGCATACGCACATTTGCAATAGCTCAGCTGGTGGGCAACAGCTTGTTAAACCATCAGCACAGTTACTTTTGTCCGTGTCAGAGACCTAAATATAAAAGTATCATTTCTGAATTTGAGGCGCAGGATTCTAGCATCTGACTCACAGAATCACAGAGTGATTAGGGTTGGAAAGGACCTTAAAGATCATCTATTTCCAATCTGGCCCTGCCACGGGTTGCTCAAAGTTCCTCCATCCAAAGTGGCCTTGAATAGCACCAGCACTTTTCTAGATTAACTTTTCCCGTGCCTCGACATCCTTATAATGAACAATTTCTTCCTTATGCTTCATATAAATCTACCTTCTTTCAGCTTGAAGCTGTTACCTCTTGTCCTATTATTATGTGCACTTGTAAAAAGTCTTTTTCCAGCTTTCTTGTAGGCCTCCTTTAGGCACTGGAACGCTGTTCTAAGGATTCCCTGGAGTCTTCCCTTTTCCATGCTGAATAGCCCCAACTCTCAACCTGTCTGCGTAGGAGATGTGCTCCAGGCCTCTCTCTGACCATCTTTGTACTCCACCTCTGGACTTGCTCATCCTTTTATGTTTGGAACTCCAGAACTGAACTCAGTAGTCCAGGTGGGGTCTCATGAGAGCAGAGTAGAGGGGGAGATTCACCTCCTTCAACCTGCTGGCCACACTTCTTTTGGATGCAGCCCAGGATATGGTTGGCTTTCTGGACTCCGAGTGCACATTGCTGGGTCACATTGAGCTTGTCATCCTTCAACACACCCAAGTCCTTCTCCTCAGGGTTGCTCTCAATCCGTTCTTCACCCAGCCTGTATTTGTGCTTGAGATTGCCCCAACCCACATGCAGGACTATGCACTTGGCCTTGTTTGTCTTCATGAGGTTTGCATGGGCCCACATCTCAAGCCTGTCGGGGTCCCTCTGGATGACATCCCTTCCCTCCAGCATATTGATTGCATCAGACTTGGTGTTGTCTGCAAACTTGCTGAGGGTGCACTTGATCCCACTGATGTTATTAAAATATATGTTTGCTAAAACAGAAGTTTACTATACGGTGCTTTTCTCAGACAAGATTACAGGATTATTTAAATTATTTATCTAGTTTTGTTCACCAATCATTTAAAAGTGTTTATCTTTTGTTTGAAAACATCATGCAGTATGGCACAGAGCTTAAGCTATTGAACGGTGTTTGATGATAATTTGTTTCTTTTCAAAGCAGGAGTACAGATTTATTATTTATTGTAAGTCAGTAATATATATAGGTGCATAGAATTTTGAGGAATCTAGGGATACTGTAAGACAGGGAGAAAGGTCACAGGCTTTGCATGACAAAAAAGACTTCAAGTGGAAGACTCTATATTGCAATATGAGTAATACAGTGAATATTTTTTAAGTTAGGATAATTAAGCTTTGATATGATGGGGATATTACCTCATTGGTAATTTGTAAATCAAAGATTGCTTAAGAAAATGATGTAATCCAGTGTGCTGGGTTGACCCTGAGTGGATATCAGGTGCCTACCAAAGCTACTCGATCAGTCCTCCTTCTCAGCTGGACAAGGGAGAGAATATAACTAAAGGCTCATGGCACAAGAAAAAGACAGGGAGAGATCACTCACCAATTCCTGCCACAGGCAAATCAGTCTCACCTTGGGGAAAAATTAATTGAATTTACTACCAATTAAATTGAAGTAGGATAATGAGAAATAAAAACTAAATCTGAAAAACACCTTCCACTTACCCTTCCTTTACTTGTACTTAATGGTTTGCATCATGTACAACATGGACATGTTAACCAGTGATTTCATAGTTCTATGAAAGAAGAATGTCTAAAGAGTAAAACATAATTTCAATGAACCCTAGATGTCCGAAATTGCACCTGTCCTAGGAACCCAGAACACACAGACAGAAGACCAAATGTTTCACTTACAATACTTTTGCACTTCTGGAAACCAGTATGGCTCCAAAATTAGGATTACATGAGACTCATAAAAAGATGAAAGCAATTTCGAAGCAAAAATATTTATATTATGAAAATATTTATATTATGTGTATAATTTGCAGGAATAAAGAAAACTACAACCTCAAAAATTCCAGGAGGATAAGTTTCTCAGTCTTCACAGAAAGAGGTTGTAGTTCTTTGTTTTGTTTGTTGTTGTTTTTCTTGTAAATTTATGAGTTTAAAAAATAATGACAGTCCGAGATTTGAGCTAAATTCTCTGTTGCTGAAATAAAAAAAATGAGCAGTAGGTACCATCATCACTGACTCTTTAGATAAGCTTAGTGCTCATTGAGGATTACAGTCAGCCATTGCAGTCAGGATATCAGCAACACTGGAGGCAAAGTTTTTCCCTTAACTATGACCATTTGGTCTACAGGCATTGTTTCAAAATCAGGTGTCATGGCCCTTACACAGACATGCCTTCACATTCCCTGGGATTTGCAAAGTGACTTTCTGCAGGATAATGAAAATGGTAAGGCACTTATGATGGAGATAAGAAGGAGCCAGGCTTACTACAAAGACCCTCTGGCATAATTAACCCAGCGTAAGTGGAAGTCTCTTAAAATAGATCTGCTCTTCCCTTTTTCAGACATAAAGAAGAAATGAAAACATTACTCATGGAAGATTGAATCTGTATTTAGAAAAACACTGCCATGGAAAAAAAGTAAAACAAAAACAACGAAAACAAAAGAAGAAGAAGATATGAAGATGCCACGTAATCAGAACAGATCAGACCTTTCCCTTTCCTCTTCTTAACATGTGAATGAAAAGGTTGATATCCAAATTGAGCACGTTAATTATAATATAAAGCCAGTCTCTTGCCCCAGTAATCTAATGGAAGAGAAATAGGACAAGGAAAAATGTGACATTTTGATGAGCTGTGAAGCATACATAGAAAATAAACATACAGACTTGAAGAAAAAGCAACATTTGGCAAAGGGAAAGTCCCCAAATCTGATTATGTCATAACAACTTTATGCAGCTAAACAGCTTTACGAATACCTTATCGAGATTGAAAGTGTGGGTTTTTCAGTTTATACATTTGCTCTACAGGCTGTCTCCTCATATAATCCAGCAATCCAGTTGTATGATGATACAAAAGTCTGATGAACATACATCATCTCAGCAAAAACTGGTGGAACAACAGCCTGTGATAAAGCAGTAGTTTTCAAAAATTAGTGGCAAAAGTTAGCCAGTCGTGCTCCAGAAGTCACATTTCATTGCCTTGAAAATGTCAAAGATTTCTTGAAAGAAATATTTACTATAATGTTAAATACATGGGAAATAAATGTAATTCTACCTATTTCCTTTGTGTAACACAACCTCCCCTTGAAAATTAATATTCCAAATATGCTGCTGCTGAATTTAAAGATCTATACCACATTAATCTGTTTGTATTTAATGTTTCCCTGTCATGGTAGATACACTTTCTTTCTTTGCTACTACAGAGGTTATTCTTTATTCTAACAAAAGTTTCCCACCTATTCAGCATTATCTCTTCTTTAAAAAATAAACAACAAACCTCTTAGGCAAATCTCCATAAATCTACTTTTTATTTATGACCATTTTAACTGAAGAGCTCCTCTGGAAACTGATGAATGCATTTTGAGTGCACCATAGAAAAGAGCTGTTGCTTCCTTTAGTTATGAAGTCTGATAATTTTAACCTCAGTCTATATGATTTTTTTCATTATTAAAAATTAAAATACCTCTACTTAAATTATAGAAATTATGAAAAATCATTTTAATATTTATATAAAAAATAGTTTTAGCATTAAAAAAAATCCTCCACTGACAGTAAATATCTTAGCAACCATAAAACAAGCTCGATATACAGTTAAAAAAGACATCTGTAATATGCAACACTCTTTTTAAAATATTTAGAAACACTAGTTTATTTATCATTGTAAGAATATAAAAATTTTGTAACATCTCCAGCAGTGGGCAGAATTAGACATCTAGGAAAGATAATTTAAAAAAAAAAAAAAAGAGTAGACATATAGCAATGCATCTTCATATTCCCCTAATTTTCACTTCTTTGCAGTCAGGAACTTGGAAAACAGGGGTCAGAGCATAGCTGTGATGAACAGTTATTTCTATTCCTTGAAGTCTAAGCAAGTGCCAGGTAGAATTAGCCTGAAACTTCTGCGATCTATTGTTTTGGGGAAAAGAAAATCCTGTTCTGAGTAAATTTTCTTAAACTCAGTTATTTTACCTACCATATCTCAATTCAGTCTTTAAGAGTTTTTTACTCCTGTAGAAATAACTTTCTGTTAAAACCGAACCTATGCAAAAGAATAAATCTTTCTGTTATATCTCAGGTGTTATAGGTTGTGAACTCATACAGAAAAAAAAACGAAGATCTAACCTAAAGTCTTGGGAGGTAAGTGAAAATGGAGTTGATCTAAATGTCCTTTTAAATAATAGAGAAAGAAAATTAAGAACACCATCTATCTCCTTCAGTTTGCTTTCGTGTAAAAATAAAATGTGTGCATGTGTAAACACTCAAAAAAGTTATTCCACTATTACATTAATTCATTAAAATTTACATTTATATATACATATATATATATGAGTCTAAAAGTCCATTTCTTATTTTGTATTAGTGTAAGTCGTGCTTGTAACAAATATTGATAGAGCCTTCCTAAATCTTTGTTCACGAAGCCTAGCCATGATTAGTGTAAGTTATGCAAGCCCTGGATATTTAGTGGGCACTCCAGGAACAATTTCTGAAAAAGAAGTTTCTGTTGACAAGTTAAATCTTCACTGCTATAGAAAAACCTTCGGCAATGGATTTCAGAAACTAAGGGTGTTTCACTGTGGGTGTTAAAAGACTTTTGTGACAGAATTATTTAAAAATAGTCCCTTTAGGTTTTTCTGTGTAATTGGAGGCATTTTTATTCTGTTTGTCGGGCTAGTTTTAAGTTCAGGTGGTCAAGTCAGGAAAAGCTATGGGCTCATAACTAACGTAATTTCCTGGCTTTCTTACCTTTCCTTTCCAGAATTAAGATGAACTGTGCTACAGAGAATTAGTGACTAAAGCAAAAAATAGAATATAAACTACACAGTAATGCAATTGTCCCCTGAAATGGGCCACTGTCCCTTAGGCAGCTTTTCACACCCTTTCAAGTTTTGTTTGGTTTTCAGTTATAGAAGAAAAATACTAATTTACTTAACTTATATAGAGGTCTGACCTTACTATTTCTTATATTCCAATTAATTTGCGGCAATATTGTATGTGAGGGAATATTTTTTAGGAAACAAATAATTGTAGATCAAAACCAGAAAGCTTCACTTTCTCTTCCCCCTCAAACTTGAAAGACTACAAGTGGTTGGACAGAGTTGAGTTGAGAAGAATTTCACTTGATATTGAACCTATCTACTCTTATGTATGTACACTGATATGATTATATTTAAGTTTTCAGGCTGAATATAAGGTTGCAAAAGGAATTTTTTGAGCATTATTTGATGATGATGAAGAATTTGGCATGTTCTTAAATACAAAGACTTTAATTGCAACTTCAGTTCTATTTTCTTTTTCTGTTTTTCAGACCGTTGTTTCTTGACAATTTTTGGGCTGCTAAATCACTAATGTCCTGTGAGTATAATACTTTATATACTGTATTAGATTATATGGGTACAAGTAACACTACATTAAAAATAAGCCTTATAACTAAAAGCCTTGGTCTGCTAACTACTAAGGAATCTAATGCCTCAGTCAATTGGTGTTGTCTCTATTAAACTCCATATTGATTTTTTTAGGTCAGAGAGCTTTCTGAACTACCTTGGGAATGGTTTAAAAAATTCTTGAAGTGAATGGGCAGCCTTTGTATTTGCAAAAGCAAACCCAGTTAAACCTCTTGCTACAACTTACAAACTATCGTAAAATCTTTATTTACAAAATCAATCATTACACACTAAGAATTTGGTATGACTTATAGACTTACTTGAGTACATTTAACTTATAAAACCTCTGAGATTCACATATAAAATGTGTATTAATCTCTCTTAATACCAACAGTAATAGCCGTGGAGTTAATGCAGAAATCGTTAAAACAGAAATTGCTTTCTTCTAACTTGTTTTTCATCATCTGGTTTTAGTTTTAACTGTTAAAGGAAAGAAAATACACTTGAGTAAGAATAAACAGTAGAAACTACTTGATACTCACAGTTCTTGTACTAATTATCAACACAAAACCAAGATCCATGTTGCAGAATCTTTAAAGATTATTCTGTCAAAAAACAATTGCTGTTATTTGCAAGAAACAGCTTTATTTTCTATTTATGAATAAGTTATCTGACACCTTTCTCATGAAGATTATTTTCTCTACCATTTGAATGTCTTTTTGTGGCAGATGACTGGCATCTTTGGAACATTACAGGAATCTTATTCTTTAAAATGGAAAGTTACTTTATACTTTGCTAATATCTATACCGATTTTAAAGACAAGACTACTGAACAAAACTGATATTAGTGAATGGACTTTGGAGAACAATAGAGCTTTTGTATTTAGAAAAGTCTTTTTCTGTCTCTGCTTGGAGGCGTGGTACAGAAGTGTTCAATACATATATTTAACTTCTGTTAAATCCACAACAGAATACTGGGAAAATTGTTGACATTGGCCCCATGGTACATTTCTTGTGCATAAAGAAACTTTTTTAGGAAATTTGGGCAAAAATCACAGCCAAAAATCAAGTAAGGCTTTTGTGAAAGCACAGATTTATATAGTAATCTCTTGAATACGTAAGTAAGAAAAAAACTAAATGTTTTAGTCATTAATGATATCCAGGAATAGAGGTTAAAACTTAACCAAATTTAATGTTTGCAAGAAAGGAACATAATGTATCTCTGTTTTATATTCTATATTTTGTAATGACCAGTAAAAAGTAAAGAATCAAAATGTTCAGACTGTCACTGGTCTTCTCCCCAGTATGTACTAAAGAAACTTAATTTTCACTATCCAGTCAGAAAAAGTAATATAACATTGCTTTTGAGAATGAAGAGTTTATGATAGGACACTGAACAGGCAGTCAATAAAATAATGAAAAATCTATTAAGATAATGTATTATTATAAATTAGGTTATATCCAGTTTCTAGTAGAATCAGCATAACTTATTAAGAATTAATGGAAATAATTTGTCTAGTCATTGTAGATATAATACCTAATTTATAAATAAATAAGATAAATAATCAGAGTTTTAAACCATAATGTACTTTTGAACTATGCTCAAAGCCATTTAATACTTGGCTTCTATTAAGAAGCATGAAATATATTTTAACATTATAAAAAAAAAGAAATTCAGTTTATTTGAATCATAGCTAGACTGGAAAAAAATTAGTTTCCTTGTGCTTCCTCAGGAACAGGTTGGCCATTTGCTCCATATAGTAATTTTTCTCTATGCAAATCTAATAAGCCTAAAAGATGATGTGATTTTATGTTTTTCCTATAATACTTAAAAAAATAAAAGTCAGTCAAGCGAACTCTTCTTTTTTACAAACACACACATTTAAAAAATTACAAATACAGTCATATTTGGAATTTCATCTAGAAGTTGGGTAAATTTTTTTTCCATGTTGTCTAAGTCACTGTTTAATTCTTATATACCGAAAAAAGTCAAGTAATATGTTACTGTGGTGGTAGGTATGGGATCAAAAAAATGGTTTATTGTTCAATATCTTTTTTACAATAGTTCTTTGGTCCCTATTGAAGATGCTCAACTTCCTTCTCTTTGTAGAACTAAAGTGGCATTTTCAACTAGTGAGAGAAATAATCATACAGAAAGTACATCTAAACTACTTTGAACACAAAAATCTCTAAGAACAAAACCAATATATTATATACAAATCAAGAAGGCCTATTACAACAAACTACTCAGTACTTTTACCAAGTTCAGATAAAGGGTGGAAGGATCTATATGGCAGGTAGTGGAAATCTTGAGCTTAAACACGTTGAAGAAGAGCCAACTGTGTCTAGAAGTATAGAATTAAGAGTTCTTCAGAAGGAAAAAAAAGATGACTGAAGCAGACTCAGATGACATAAACTGGAGGAGAAGCACAGGTCCTCTAGTTCCTCTCACAAAACCTGGCTGAGATAACTAAGTAGATTATTGAAGGGCCCAGCTCCTCTTCCATTGTAATTTCTCCACTTTATATGCACCTCTCTAGACTGTAAAATATATTTGGTTATTATGAATCCTACCAATGCTCTGAAAACCGAAGGAAGTTATTAACAAGAAAGGAGGATATTGAGACTTTTAGTTCATTGTGGGGATACAAATGGGTTTCAGTTGTTTCTTTTTTTTCCACATTATTTTTCCTCATACCTTAAACTTTTAAACAAAGCTAGCAATTACACTGGAGGCCCACAAAGAGGTCTCATCCTCCAGTATAAAAAGGGTTTGAATAAGATCTTTGTCCCATTTATGAGTACAGATAATTTCAACTAGGCCGTAGACCTCCTTAGAAATGTTATGCATGCGAATGGAACATTAAGAAATTGAAAATGCAAGAAATTCCACTATTTAAAGATATTTAAGTATTACAACTTTTTATGCTTAAATGAACATTTCTTCATTTATTCAATCTTTTCTGATAATATTATTTTATAATTTACATTAGCACAGGAAGATTCAAATTTATCACAGGGGTGGAAAGTCTATGCCTGTAGTAGATGTAAAGAAAATAAACACAAACAAGTATAATTTCAGAGTACACTTCACTTATGTCAAAAGTTCTTTGCTTATAATGAGACCTTAATGAGATACTTATTATGTTGCCATGATTTCAGTGTATGTTCCATAATTTTTAGCAGTTTTATTAGATTAAATATTTAATGAGTAATACATTTGCAATAAAAATTAGTACAATCATTCATGCACTTATATAATTACTTTCAATATTCTGAAGTAAATTCTGTAATCATGATTAATACTGATTAGACACAGTTATTGGTAGGTTTGATTATATAGAAAGTTGAAACAAATGGGTATGATTTTGCAAAGCACAGTCCTCCATGATTCTAAGATGTTTTATTATTATTTTCTGGCCTATATACATTACATTATTAATGAAATGCCACATTGTTCTTTACTTATTTAACAAAAATACTGAAAATTTTTGAACACTAAATTCATACCAGATAATACAAATGTACAAAAATATTAAAAGTGGTTGGGAATTTCACATGCAATATTCCCCACATTGGTTAAGAAATATAAGAAATTAGAATTTTTCTGGAACTTTAAAGCTTTGATCACTTTTCTTCAGAGTACTTTACGTAAATGAAAATGCTACTGGCAATATACAGATCTGTTTACCGATGTAAAACTAGCAGAAAATGTCATTTTATGTGTTAAACTTTTCTAACAGGTCCCTAGATTATTTGCAATGAGTGACTGTTTATTTCTCTGTCACTTCTAATAAGCTGAAGACGTTGGATTTATTTTGTCTGTTGTCTACTTTCATCTTGTTTTATCTGCTTTTAAGCCCTTGAATCATATTATTTCACCGTTATAAAAATGAACAGTTTCCAAATTTCATCATTATTTGTAGAAAGAAAATAGTGATGATGACCTTCTTTGCAAAAGCTCTTTGAAATCTCAGTTCTCAAAATAACAGCAAGTGTTTTGTGTTAGTAGTATAAATATACTTGTGTATATTGTATTTTAATAGGAAAATAATCTGTTGGAAACACAATTGCTTGGACAATTCCTACTTTATTTCTTCGGAATTAGTAAAATTCTACTTTTACAGATGATCAGAAACTATTATAATTTCCATTCTCTTATCTGATATGGAAAGCTTGACAATGTAAATGAAGGCTATTAAAGTGGAAAACCCTGCCTCTTATGTTTATTTTGGAGTTTTTTGTGGTGTAGTATCCAAGTATGCATAATATAGAACACTTTCTTCAAGCACTGCCTCAGACAGTGAAGCAATTGCTAAATTTTTTTTATACAGACACCTACACTAAAAAACCACGTTGTCCCTTATATTATGGTCTGAATAGGCATATATGTCAGATTGAATAATCGTATGTGTAATGTCAACAACCTCGCTTGATAGTTGCGAGTTTAATATCACAGAATTACAGAATCACAGAATCAATTAGGATGGTAAAGACGCCTGAGATCATTGAGTCCAACCTATGACTGGACACCACCTTGTCAACTAGACCACAACATTAAATGCCATATCTAGTCTTTCCTTAAACACCTACAAACAACATTGACTTTAGTAGTATCAATATGCTATTAATTAGCGCAACACGCTTATGCTTCTAGACTTCAGTGAATTTAAATTTAGGAAGATGAGAGGTTACTGACTATTCTAAGAGTTGAGGCTAATTTCAAAGCAAGTCATCAAAATGTTTTGGACATTATTATTTGCAGTGAAATCATACACTTCTACATGTAACATCAGAGTTATTCTTACTTGCTCAGAAGTTAAATTTTTTGTGAAAACGAAAGCCATTATAGTCAAAAAATGTACCAGTCACTATATAAATAAAAATCTCTGAAAAGAAACTAATAAAGGCAGAGTTGTTATCAGTTTTGTTCTGCACTATGCCAATTAACAATTAAACAGGATGCCTGAAAGTGTAAGTATTTGTGTGATGAAGATACTAGCTATTTTATATTAAGAATCCAGGGGTCAAAAAAATGGAAAAAAAACCAAAATTAGGCAAATGACTGCAGACAATCATACTCCAATATCCAAGAGAAAAAGAAGAAAAAAATTGTATGCTGTCTTTTACCCTAAATTAAAAGTCATTAGGCTTCTTTTCCACTTCTATTCTTATGTGTATGGAATGTTTTTTAATTAACAGACATTGGAATACAATATATTTAACAAATGTAGTTTCTAGGGAATCAATTTTTCTCATATTAAAAGTAAATTCTACCGCCTGAGATAGAAATAGAATCATTCTGTTCCATACAGCAATTTATCTTGAGAGCAGCTGCACCTCTATAGTCCTTGCTAGAACATCTTCAATGTCATAGAAACAATCATTGAACTTTCTTTTCAAACCTACCTGATCCCAGACAGGTTAAACCAGAATGAGGCAGTTACTCCATGCATAAGTAAACATGAAATGCCTGTGTTCTTGTTGCAGCTTATGGACATGGCACCAGCAATAATTATTGTCTTCCAGTAAATATTTTGGGTTTATATGTTGCCTGAGATGTTACAGTGATCCAGCCTGATGGAGGAAGATCACAATTCCCAGGAAAAATAATGCTTGTGGTTTGTATCATAATAGTACCTTGAAGCTTTTAGTCATTAACCCAGGTCCCATCAGACCAGACAAAATGACAAAAGTACACAACCAGATAAACCTTTCCACAAAGAGCTTGTGACCGAGGTATCATTTGAACAAGTCACAAGTTCATTGAAAAATGAACAAAGGTCTAACTTGACAGCTACTATTTTCAGCTTTATGAATACTCACTTAAAAGGAAGACAAAAAACAATTAGGGAGATGCCTTTTAGGTCCACGTCAACTAATGACAAAGAAGGGGATATCATTGTGTCCTGTTGCACTTATACAAATATAGCTGGTGTTAATAATGCAGACATGGGAAAGTACCTCTCCATCATTCCTAATTCTACATTGAATGACACTTATCACGCACTTTCAGATACTTTATGAGGAATTATATATATTGTCAATATCAAAATATAAAAAATAATAAATTTGAGTTTCACTACGCAAGCTTCGATACAATTAAATCACACTGATACGGTCTTTAATCTGAGTTGGGAATTTTTGTCATATTTCAGTTTATAATGCATGCAAGATTAATGATGTCCCTGTGCTTCTTCAACACACTTCTTCCTGGCATTTAAAAAAAGTAGGAATCACATATTTCATTTAACTACATTCCTTTCTGCTTTCCCACTTCCTATTGAAATTATTTGAAGTATTAGTGTGATTTGTGAAAGAAACAACGAAATGTAACACATTGGTCAATTTTTAACTTATTTCACTAATTATACTTAGAATTTGTAAATGTTACTCCTTATGCAAATAATTATCATAAACTCTAATTTTCAAGATTTTTTTCCTGATATTCACAATTACATTAATATCCATGCTGATTGCTATGAAAAATCACTGTAATCAATCACAAAAACTGCTGTAATTCAAAGTAGCTCATATGTGTTGGCATTAGTACTCACACAAATTACTTTTCCTTTCCACCTCTGCTACCTTTGAGTTTTTTCTCTGACTGAAGTCCAGAAATGCTTCCTCAGTTCTCTTCATTGTCTGACACAGTCTGTTTCCATCAAGTCGGATTACAACGCAAAAGGGAAATCTGAGCAGGCTATAGAGAGGAATTTTTTGCAGTGAGGTCACATCCCTTGTGCTGAACTGTGCTTCACAAAGTCTGGAAAAGTAGAAATTTCTCCTAGTTTTACAAATGTGACTTGTGTTGGCCCTTAGTGTTTTGGGGCATGAAGTCAAGATGGAAGAGCTAGGGAAGAGGGTAAGAATATTAAGAAGGTTGCAATTACGCAAGAGCTTCAGGAAGCAGAAGTTGAATATTTACAAACATTGAGTGCTAAAATCTATGGTAGATTTTCTGATTTTATTTATTAAACCCAGCTTTGACAAGTGGGTTGTATAACTCATTGGGGTGTATTTGAGACACCGAATGTTTGAATTTTTCTGTTTACTTTTAAAATATGATATATTAACATACTGTGGCAATAGCTTAAGTATAAGAACACATGTTCACCCTTAAAGAAATCTAAAACAATACACTGTTATTCAGTAGCTCTAATGTTAGCTCTACAAATGTTAACTAATTAAAACCCATTTACACCTAGGTGTAATCTTCTAATGTGCAAATACATGTTCTGTACATAAACTCCCCCATTCACATATAACTCTTCTAAGTGAAGATTTTACATTACGTTTTCTATACAATGTTTTAAACAAGAATACCACACAACTAACTGGAAGAAATAGATAAATTTATGTCTATTAAAACATTGAGATCACTCTCAAATATACAGTGATTCGTGTATTTGTAGCTTATTTGCCTATGTGACAACACCCTCTGTCATTAGGAGCTTTGGAAGCTTTTTAGGTCTTCCCCAGAATCTTTATGCAACACATCAGATATCCTAATATTGCTGGGGTTTTCACTGAAGTAACAATTCAATACTAATCAAAAGTCGTAAGTAGACCTGTAATGCAATACTACATAAAATAAATTAAATATCTCTAATATCATCTAATAAAATAAATTATTATGTTCATACATATATTTGGTTGTTTCTATTTTGAAAGGAATGTCCTTTTATTTCCAAAAGAAAAGCTCTACACAATATTTTACCAGATTTATCTATATCCAAAGTACACTGCTTTAAATTAAGAGTGTGTTCCACGCATTTCAGAAGAGAAGTTATTTCTTGATCTTATTGACAATGATAATCCTGCATGGATTTACTTCTACATTTTACTGGGGAAAGAGGGTGAACTAGTCTTATTTCTGAAGTTGCTATATTAATGGCTTATGGTTAGTCTAGTGACTTCAGATGATTTTCATTATTTATGCAAAATAAGAGGTCTAATGAGTCTTCTACATGATTTTCTATATATTCAGTAAAATGATCTAACATCTAAATATCTAATATCCAAGAAGAAATTAAGAATCTGAAAAAGTGACTTAGTAATGATATATTAGTATTTCGGAGAATAGATTCCTCTGATTCCATGATGCCAGTAACTTCATAGCCCTGCAGATGTGCGAACGTCTCTGACTCATTTATTCCTCATGTTTGAGAGTCAGGTAGAATGTATGCCCTTGATTTGTGCAGATGGTCACAGGACCCTGTTGGTGGGTTATGTGAACTTCAAGCCTTTCCACTCGGCCAGCGGAATGTTCCTTCTTTGGAGAGGTGCCCTCACACATGAACCACAGTGCAAACTGCTGTGGTCAGACCTGGTGGACACACCATGCCCCATTTCACTGGTCTGGTGTCAGTGCTGCCAGTGCTCCTGCTCTCTGGGGTTGATCTTGTGTGAGTGAGAAGCAGCTGGCATTCCCCTGGCCCCACCCACACTTTGTCATGAAAGCTGCTGGCTCCCCTGGGATTTCTCTAACTCGGGAAACCCCACCTGTACACTGTGATCCCCCAGGCCGCTATGGAAGGCAACTGCACCAGAGCTGATTGCCTCAGCAAGGTGATAGGAAACAGGAAATATTGAGGGTAGTGGTGACTTCAAAATCCACGTCTCACACAAGTCACACAATGTTCAGGAATGACACTTTCTCCCCCTCAGGTTTTAATAGTCTTCTTCTTAAAGCATTAATGTAAAAAGTGCAAGAACAAAGTTCAGTATTTTATTTTTTAAAAGATTATTCAAATACATATGTTTCTAGAGATTATTTTGCCTAAGCAGATGATGGCTACTATAAGACTGGGAAATTCACTTTCCTTTTTTGTGAAAATAAGGCCCTATAGAGTCAGCAAAGTAGTTCCAAGTTCTGGTTCTTACTCCCAAATAGGAATTTTGTATCTGATGCCTAATTAATCAACAGTCCCTTGAGCAAGGACTCTTGTTTCATTTGCAAATCTGGTTTATTTCCAGGTAAGTAGTTAAAAAAAATGAAAACAGAAAGTGCAAGTGGACAAGGAGTTTCCAATATGTTAATTTAAATAATGTATTTGTTCATCTTCTTTTAAAAATTCTTTATATGCAAAAGAAGCAGCTAAAATCTATATAATGTAATAAAGGGAAACTCTTATATGAACTGGAACCACAGTGATATTCAACTGAAAGCTATCAAATTCCTTGGGAAATACGCAATATGATACTGAGGAAGAACACAAAATTAATGTATATGTGCCACCTTTTTGCGAGCATCTTTGAAAACAACTTGTGGCTTCTTAATCTTGAAAGGCATTTTGAAGAGGATTACACAGTGAGAATTTTGAAATCTTATAAATTTCCCCTTTTAAAAGCTTACAGATGCTTTCATCGCAAAATAAGAACTTCCCTTTAGAATTTTAATTAGAATTCTTTTCACTCAAATTAATAACAAAAAACCAAACCAAACCAAAGTCCCTAAAAAACCAAAGCAAACCAAACCAAACCAAAGAGGTTTTGTTTCTCTTTGTTAGGAAAAATAAGACACTTCTAGAAATAAGAGACCATTTTAGTCCACATTAGAGTCAATGAGAAATTACTGAGTTCCTATTCAGATCACATGCTGGTTCACTTCAGGCAGTAGTAAAAAAATCATCTCTCTCTATTTATCTCTCATTTAATGGATTGATGCAAAGAGTTAAGGTACTATGAAGTGGAAAGAACTATATAAAGTAGAAAAGGCTCAAAGTTGTTCTTACAGCTAATTATCATTAAATAAATGATACCGTTACTGTTTCAATTTTCATTTAAAATTTTCTATTGAATGATATAAAATATGTCTCTATTATGCTCTGTCTTATCCTGGTTAGAACTTCCTTAGTTCATCAGATGATCAGACTTGATTTGAGAAAACTTCCCAATTAAGATAGAATTCCCTTTTCTATTTGTATTACCATTAACTTTTAATTGCAGCCAAAACAAAAGTCTCTGAAATAGGGATAAAGGTACAGACAAAAGTAAAGTGTTCAGTAGACTTTTAAGGGTATTTATGTTTCTAAAAATGCTTACTATGTTCCTCAAAATAATTTGGCTGCTAAACTTCTGAAGAATTCAACAGATTTTTGTCCATATTCAGGTTTTGATATAAACATTTCAGCTATGGTGACTTCACCAACTTACTATGGACACCCAGTACATCATCTTATTTACCAATCACATTCAGTCTTTCTTAATACAAGAATAAGGACGCTCCCTTACATGGGCAAAGAGAGTTTCATACAATTCCACTTATTTTTCTTCTCCTTTCAGCATGTAATTTTCAAAGCAAAAATACATTCTGGTTGTAAGACATGTAATGTCTATGGTCATGTAATGTTAGTATGTAGTTATTTTAGTTCAAAATTATTACTAAATATTCCATCTATGTATCTAATATGGATGGACCATAGCTACATTATGAAGAGAGAAATAAAGGCAAAAATTAAACTCATTCAAATGTACCAGTTCAAACTTATAGTTGAATAGTAAAATGATTTATCACATGAATGCATAAATATATATACATACAGATATGATTGTATGTTTCTTGAAGTTCTGTCTCTGCCAGTTTTTTAAAATACCACCCTATATATTTCACTAAAATGAAAAAATACTGGATTTTAATTTTGGTTATAAACAATACTTTATGACTTATTTTCATTACTTCAGTGTTTACCACACTTATCTATGTTATACATATGGTTTTTTGCTATATATCCCTACATTTACCTGTATAGGTAAAACTAGATATTTACCTAAATGACTTTTAACCTGTTCACTAATGTACATTGATATTATATTTTTGCACTTTCTACTGTTCTTGCTACAAATGATATTAAGAAAAAAATTATCCTAATGTTTTGTCATCTTTTTTGTGCTTTCTGTTCTTTACTGTTATTGCATTAATAAACCTCACATACGGTCAAACTATTCAAAGAACCAAAAAAGTCTGAAGCCCACAGGGCTGTGAAAGTTTTACATATTTCTGTGAGCTCAATAGGACATGAAAAATTTGGTGCCCTGCCTTCTTGATGAAGATTAACAGGAACAGAAGATGGCTTGGCATGAATCCATTTTGTGACAAAAATTGCCATGAGAATACAAAATAGCACAATATCAATTCATTTTCATGAAAATGATGGTAATGAAAATGAGAAATGGCATCAACTAAATCCATTTTCATTACTCTGTTATGATTGCAATCTTGTAGCTCTCAGCTAGTGGGCTGAGTGAAGAGATCTATATTTTAACCACATTTTTAATGTCCCTGATGAGCATCTCCTTACCATTGTACACCATTTCATTCTAAACTTTGAATTCTGGTTTTTGAAAAGCTTTTAGGTCAGTTTCAGGTATCTAAACTTGACAGCATGTTTATTAATGATCTTTAAAAATGGTTCATAGAAAGTAAAGTCATGGAACTCTGAAGAAACTGGCATTGCATGGCCAGATTTGTGAAAATGCAGAAACCCCTGCGTTTGTAAAAATACAAAAGCATGGTATAAAACTGTATGGGCTCAGATCAAACTAATTTTCCTTTAAAAAAGAAAAAAGTCTTAAAAATATTCTACTGAAATTAAATGTATCATTTGGATTCCATGTACTTTAGGAAACCCAAATTGTTGACATTTTTAGGAACTCTAGTACTATCAATTTTAAAACAATAAATTAATTCTAAAAGAATTTTGTTATAAATTAAAAGATTATTTCTCACTGTCGAATTTTCAAGTTTATTCACATGGAATTGTTTCTGTTGGTTTTTTTCCTGAGTAAGCATAGAAATATTTTCTAATTACAGTAATATTTAACTTTCTTGGTATGAATTAGGAACAAGTCAATATACACCATTCTTAACAAGAAAACCTATTGTTAATTTTTTTTGTGTTAACAGAGAAATTAAAATATATGTGACTTAATATCTGGAAAGATTTCTTAAAAGAAATTTCCAAAGAAACACATCCTAATTTTAACTATACTACTAATTAACCAAGTTCCTACAGTGAGATGTATGGTGGTTGTATGTGGTTGTATGAATAGTTTTAGCTAAACTTATGTCAGCATTTGGTTTTAGAGTATAATTACAATAATCATGTAATTATTATTTGTAAAAGAAAAATTATAGCAAAAATAATTATCAACTTGTATATATGCCCAACTGTTTAATGTACTGACATGTAACATATTTTTAGCTTTACACTTACAGCTTACATTTTGCAAAGTTTAAACAATTCCCTTTGCTTTGAATTTCCAAGTGCCACCAGAATCTGATGCTCTGAGAACAGGATTAACTATACTTCATAAATACAGCTCAGTGTAACAGAAAAAAACTGAGTAGCCTAGCAGATGCACAGCTAATTTGAGCATTCCAACAAGACCTTTGACATTCCTGTTCTCTGGTTTTTGCATCAGCTTCCTTTGTGTCCACAATCTCTAAGATTTCCCCTTCTGTCACCGCAGTCTATAAATGAGACTTCCAGGATTTTCAAATTCTTTGTCTGATGTTTTTTAAATAGAGGGGACAAAGTGACTTACTATCAAATTACCTCAGCAAATAAAAGTCTTGTTATGGCTCACAAATGCCATCAAAACATGATGTAGAGACCTATGAGACTCTTTTTCACAGTTTCCCCCATAACATCAAGAAATTTGGTGACAAAAAGCTCTTGATAAATTTATAACAAAAACTTCTTGTCATGCTAGTGTATCACAAGCCTTCCAGACACCATATGACACAAAGATGAGGCAGGTCTATTACAACCTGGCCATTTCCAGCAGCTTCCTTCTGTATGACCTGTTGAATGCAAACTGATCAACATGAAAATCAGTTTAACAAGCAGGACAGTACAGGTCAGCCAAAGACCTGTGTGGAAGGTTTTCCATCTAACGTTAAGCTCATGAAAACATTCACAACACCTTAAACATTTAGAATAAGTTTTTTCTTTCCAGGAAAAAGATATGTATCCTGCAGTTGAAGTTTGGATCCATAATCTCTTCTAACATCTGCTTCCCTCTTTATAAAAAGTAATGTATGCAAGTTATATTCTTAAAGGCAACAATATTATAATTCATTGCATGATATATTCATGTATTTTCATGTGTCTGAATTTAACTTTTTCTTCTTTAAGATGGTTTCTGTGAGTTATGGAACATTATATCAGTCAGATTTTTTATTAGTCTGAGTGGTGTTTGCTTTCTCTGCAGTTGGAAGCAGTGGTACATTTGCATCAAAACTCCACCTGATTTCACACGGTTTATTTGCTATGCAATTCTTCAGAGTTCGCATGACAGAGAATTTAATAGAATAAAATGTGACATTAATTTGTTTCTGAAATACACAGTAAAAGTAAAAAAAAATCTGAGAATAATTAACATAGTGCAATTTTGAATTAATCTTAGTCTTGCCTCGTCCCATACAGCTTTTCCTACAACATTAAATCTGATTTTTGATCTTGGAATTCTAAAAACATTCAGCACTTACCTGTTAGCTTCAAAACATAGTCATGGTTACTCTTCTTTTTTCTGCATTACAGTTTTGAAGTTTTAAAGTAAAAGAAAGCAGGTAAAGTATACTGATTCAGAATAGTATTAAGCAGCAGCTCCGCTCAGTTCTTTGCATCATCTGAGTAATTATCTATTTTTTAAAATAGAATTATTCCATCTTCACTCGAAAAGTAGTTTACACATTCAATTGCAGTGACTGTATCAGGCAAGACTAAAATTCTACATACATTGTATAATGCTTATTTCAAACTTATACTCAGAAAGACCCTTGAAATATTAGCTAAGTTGGCCTTTGTCTCTCTTTTCTTACTCATGGAGTCTTTATGCCATGTCTAGCTATCTATCTGCTTAATGATGTCAGGATGCTGCCTCATAGGAGCTGGCTAATACAGTTCTAACGAACAAAATGATCTCCCCAGGCAGTGACATCACACAGTGTCTTCAAGGTGATCCAGGCTCTTATGAAGAGTTACTGTTATAAAATTACATATATCATTTCTTGAAAGTCATATCTAGGGCATTTTTTGAAGAGAGCTGTGCCAGTGTAGACAGCAGGGAATCACAGCCCTCAAATCTCAACGTAGTTAAAATAGAACTACTTGAACCGAGCAAAAACTGAGTGGTATGGACAATCTGAAAATTGGTCCTGAACACCCAGATTCTCTGACTGAACTTCTTTGTGTAGGTTCAATGATTTTTCTGAGGACAGGTGTTATATTAAGTTGTAATGCCCTTCACGTGGTTGCTGTGTCAAATACTTGACAAAATACCATTCCTCTGTGTCCTCTGTGCATTTTAGCACTCAGCTGGTAGCCAGGAGACGTGATGGTTCCTGGCTAAAGAATTCATAGGGAACATAGAGTCCTGTAAGTGTGATGATATGATTGAAAGAGAAAAATTGAAATAGTTCAGTTACTAAACACAAGTAAGAAAACTGGATTAACTAATTTTAATTTTGGAACACAAACTCTCTTAATCCTCGTTAGGGAAATAATATTCTGTATTGAATACGAAAGGCAGAGTGCTATGTTTCACTGAAATGGAATTACAGAGTATACTAATAACCACTCACAGCAATGTTTCTTCTTTAACAGATATTACAAAAATAATTTCTATATCAGATACTTTTTCTGAAAATTTGGGTATATATAATTGTAATAAATGCTTCTGATGTAGTGGGTTCTTTGTGTTGTTTTCCTGTTCTCTGGTCATCCACGTTTTCTTGGATCACCAGTTTTTCTATTAGAAAGAGAGGAACTGCTAATTTTGTATCAGACTGTCTCAAACTGAATAAGCTCTGCCTCAATGGAACAATGAAACAGGTATAACACAGGCAATGCTACAGGTCTGTAGGAAAGATAAAGGAGAGACTGTGTGTTTACATTAAACACTTGTAAAAACACATGTCAAAAATACAAGAACAGAGGAAAAAGGACTTGCTGCTTTTGATCAAAACCGATACTTTTCATTGTTACTCTAGCTAAAAGTGATGGAAATTGGTCACAGTTGTGAAAAAAAGAGATTGCTCAAAGGGAAGAGAAAGAGTTAGATTTATGTTCATCTGGTATTCTGAAGCGATATTAACACTTCTGGATGCAAAGGGAAATAAGGTGATAGTGATCTACACATATACTTGACCATTTTGGTGGATCTGTAAGTTTCTTGGATTGGCCATGAGTTTCTATACATCTATGTCTATAACCATCTTTTTATATGTATGTATATGTTTGTGTCTACATAATTCTGTTGCAATACATCTTTCCTGAAAGCTTAAAGCAATATTCCAAGGTAACAAGAGGAATGGCAATGTATATGTCTTTGCTACAACACAATTTCAGTAATTCTTTTAACTTGGGGATATCATAGATCACTGTTTCAGAGTCTGACACACGTAAAAATTATGCTTTATTCCTACTTAATAACTACTGAAATGACTGTTCTTAAAAAGGGCCAGGTGAATGATGTCCTGTGACAAGATCAAAGAGAATGTTAGTTGCTCTCTGCCCTGGTTTTCCTTACTGAATCTCACAATTGCTTTACCCTTAGCTGAAATACTGCTAGAAATATAACAAACCATCTGATGATGAGAAACAGCCTCGTTTTGCAGCTTCTAGTACAATACAGTGTCTAAAGTAGTCTCTATAAGAATACGATTTGCACAAGTGGACAATCGCCATCCTGCTGATGAGACAAGTATAAACAGTCTACACCTTGAGCTCAAGTACTACCGTTCTCAGAGGTCCAGAAGTTCACATATCCTCTTTGAATAGTCTCATAAAAAGATGTACACAATAACAAAAAGCAGATTTCATATAAACAAGGAAACATAAAAAGAAGACTGCACCAAGTGGCACAATGTGAGGGTAGCACTAACACTACTAATTCGCTGTGTTGTATTTGCACCTGATATAGAAATGGATTGACACTGGCATGTGTTTTCAACTTCTCTGTCAGTGTGAGATGCTGCCAGTTACATAGCATGTAAAGAATGCCATTAAAACACAATGTGAAAAGGACTTTCTGTACAAAAGAAAATCCAATAGAAGAAAGGAATGCATTTCAGTGTCCTACCTTAATTATAGGCCTTCCTTATGCCTGTATTTTAAATAACTTTTATGTGCAATCCTTGTATTATACAGTTTCTGACTTAATGTGTGAGGCACTTTAGTATGGCATGATTGTTTCCAGGCAGCCCTCCAGCTGTGGGCCAGCACTTGGTCAGACTGATTTGTTCTTGGCAGGAAGCTAAGAACACATAACACTTTCAGTTGTACATTATGACTTTGCTGGGTTGTTGTGGGAAATAGCCAAAAGTGTTATCTTAATCCTTTCAATAGTGTACAGTTTGATCTGCTAATCACTCACAACCTCAGCTCTTAGAAAGGGGTGGATTAATGGCAGTTTTCAGAAAATGCTGGTAAGTTTAGAGTGGTTTGGTAGTCTCTTACACTGCATTACCACTCTGATCAATCACATACTAATTCTTATTCTTGTGACAATGATTGTAATGAGAAAAGGAAACTGCAGGACATGAATCTTCTTATGTGATAAAGATTACTGCAAGGATTTGACAGGGTACAAAATTAAACCCACCCTCTTAATAATCTTGAAATTGTCATCTACTGTCTGCTTCAAATGCCATAGGGGAGGTGACTGCTTGGACATTATCGGTCACAAAAATAGAGAGTAGGTCTATTCTTTTTTCAACCCAGTGAATCATCATTCAGAGATTGTGTTGTAAGTGATAAAGGCTGCCACTTATGGAAATTAAGAGACCGAGTCTTTCAGTATAGCTAAACAAGAAAGGGAGTAGGGATGAAAAACAGAACTTGGCCAAATTGACTTTGGCAAAAATTCCTCTTTTTTCATGTTGAGATGAAAATTGTGTAGTAGATCAAAAGGACAAATGTTCAGTCCAACATGCCAGTCTTATTTTTAAAAAAGATTTCATTTTTCTAACTTGTTGCTGTTTTTCAGCCTCTTCTCTCACTTACTAATAAGGCTGCTAACAGTACTACGTTACAAAGGAAGTCTGAAAATACTTTTTGTTTGTTTGTTTAAATATTTTGGCAATTAGCCAATAATATTTCTTCAAAATAAAAATAAAAAATAAATAAAAATAAATAAAATTAAAAAATAAGGAATAGATTGAATTATCCCAGTGACTAACATGCGAATGACAGACCATACTTTTTAACAACCTGAAAGATAAAAATTCTGCAATTTAGAGAAATTTGTTGGCATATAAAGCATCCTTTATGGTGTAGTAATGTGCTTTCAGGCTGTGTTATATTCATCAAAGAGTATAATTGTCAACTCATTTAGTCATATTGCTGTACTGACTGATTAGGATGCAGTAACACCAACGGGCTGTATTTACAAAAGTTGCTAGTGGTGGTTTACACTTGGGTTAGTCTGACATTAGCTTGAAATGAAGGAACTGAAAATGTAGAACTAAAGGAGAACATGACAAAATACACCATTTTTTATATTATCATCTCAGTATTGCTTCAAAAATGGAAACTGGATATCCTTTTAATCTTTAGAGAAAAATACATCCCACAGGACTATGGAAAGCTAGACTAATTCTCCATTACATCGCAACCTTTGTTTAAGTAACATGTAGGTTCTTCATCTTTACATACAGCTAATATTTTTTAAATACAGTTCATAATACTTCAGCTAAATTAATTTGAAAATCAATATGCTCAGGACTGTGAAATGTTGTTGTATTAGCTTGTGGTTATAGAAAGAGAGAGAAGTTAACATTTTAGAGCAAAGGAAAAAGGTAGAGTTTTATGGCTTTTTTTTTTTTTTAATAATATATTTTAAGGTTATTCAGCCCAAATGAAGCCCCGTAAGCACCTCAGTGTTTCAGGGTCCAATTCCAGAAATATCAATTTTCTCCTAGGATAAATAGGATAGATTATCATCTATTTTAAAAAACAGGAGAACAATTCAAGACTGTGACAAGATCATAATGTCCTAACACTTTTCTCATTTAGGTTATAAACCACCATTTAATTTTCACTACATAGATCCAACCTGTAAAGATGCAAAATCTGACAATGAATGAAAATAAATTATTTCCTATGTGACAAGTGGGGAAAATATGGACACACTGTAACAGACAGTGATTCATCCATGTAGCTGTACAAGGGTAAGGACACACACTTTTTAATGATGAGTTAGTCTAAAGGTGTCTTCCTTCCATGTACGTAACTACTGTGCTTCCCACCAATGCATCATTTGTCTATAAAGGAACAAAGGTATGCTGTAAAGCAGCAGGGACAGAAAAGGATTTCTGGCCAATGATATTGCATAAGAGCTACTGTATGATTTACAATATATCAGGAGTGTCCAGATAGGTTTTCCCTCAAGTGAATGTAGGGTAACACTGCTCACCACAGAGAAAGAGATGATGACAAGAGCAGTGTCTCTCATTAATATCTGCCTGTACACCAAGTTTAAACCTAACAAGTTTGGGTTTAAATCTGTGATAAATCTAGATATTATTATAGAAGGAAAAGCTGAAGTTCTTACGCAATGACAAGGGGCATTGTTTTTAGAATCAATATTTTTCTAAGAAAATTTATAGGAAATTTTGTCCTCAAAATTTGCAGAGATTTGCAGGCACCTGACTGCTCCAGGTTTCATAACCTTTCCCATGGAGGCTGCATTGCATAAACATGACTGAACAGCAGTGGATGACATGACAAAAGAAGAAAACTAAAAAGATATGGTAATACATTTACTCTGCCTAATTTTCATTTCTTACTCTCTCTTTTTTTTTTGTGTGTTTCCCCAAAACTTTATCCCTATGGACAAAGCTGCAACAAATACAGGGTGAGAGTGATGTAGTAAAAACAAGGGCAAATATGTGACTTCTGCTGTCCATAGTTGTTAACTAGTCACAAGTTCATGGTAGTGTGGTGAACAGGCTCAAGAAGAGGGGAGGAATAGGCTGCAGAATGTCTCCCTGCATCTCTGCAAATGAACTTTCACAAAAAAATGAATATAGATTAAACAGGAGGATGAACTACTGTTTTTCATTTTGATTTTTAAATATTTTATTTCAAACATAAAGTAGTGCATAAAGGAATGGGAAAGTACAGGCCTAAATCTGTAGCTGAAGCAGGAGCTGTGCTGCACAGTGTTCTCATTTGGATGAGGAACCTGTTTTTTAAGTGAACATACTTAAGCTCCTCACAGGGCTTCAGATCACGTCACATAGCACATGAATAGGATTCCTTTCAAACGAGATTAAATCAGAACATGCAATCCCAGTGTGTAACCAATAAATCCAACTGCTAACCGGCATTCAAGTCCCCAGGTAGAAACCAGAACTAATCCAAAATAAAGATTCCGAAATGCATAATGTGGACAGCAAGCCTTCCACATGAATTGTTTTGTTGTCAAGACCCACTTCTATTGGGCCACATGCTTGGTGTGTTGGACTGAAACTTGCTGGCCAATGCTACCAGAGACATCAAAAGGCAGGATGTCTGAGATTTTGCACACAATGTCCAGTACTCTTCCAAATTGCCTTTGAACAACTGCTGTGTTACAGTCTGAAAAACAAATATTCCCTTAATATTGTGTGAGGAGGACCAGACAGAATCTGAGCTGAGACAGTCAGAGCTCAACTTCAATTCTACTTCTATATGACAAACTTTATCTGTGGCACTTCTCCCATGAATACTACTTGTGCCTGAGTAGTAATTTTAAAGGATGAAAAAGATTTTTCTATTTTAATTTTGAGTTGTCATCAGTTTCCACTAAAAACTACCTTACTTAGGGGATACATAGTGAGCTAAAATAATACTTTTATATTAAAAAACATATATAAAATACATAAAATATATGTCAAATATATAAAAATTGTTAAGATATTAAAAAATAATATTGATTCTTTCCTTTCCACCCACAGAAACAATTCTTGTTCTTTGTGTGAAAATGTTTTCAGGGAAGTAGATATTCTTGTCTGATCTCCTGTTACGTTACATTCCCTTACATTTAACCGTATACATAGAATTACCAAAGTCATGCTTTGTAAAAAAAAAATAAATTGGGTCCTGTGATGGGCATCAGGTACTGAAAACTCCATTGCTTCCATTGATTTTTTCCCATTTTCCATATTCAGTTTTAGATTTTGTATAGTAATTTCTATGTTATGCATTTACAGTAATGTTCTAAATTATCTAAAAAGCCTTTCATTTGAAAAGTTACATTTATGAATTCTGTCACATGCAGTTATGTTCAACAACTCCTCAAAGATTTTTGCAATTCTTATCAACTCCCTTTCCAATGTTCAGCATAAATGAAATTATAACATTGGTCTCACCAGTGAGAATAATCATCCCTCTAACCTATTTTCTTTATTTTATTGTTAATTATGGAATTATCCACTTCACTTTAAATTCCACATTGGAAAGAATTATTTTGAATAAGAAACTTTGTTTTTTGAAGTTTCCTAATTTTTCTACGACATTTATATCATTATCACATCTATTAATTTTGTTGCATTATAAAACAATCGCAAGCACTTTCAAAGACAAGACCGTGAAAATATAATCAAAATGATAATTAATGAAAATAATTAATGAAAATTTTAAATTCCCTAGTAAAATATGTAGGTTTTTTTCCCCGTAAGATTGTCCTGTCCATTTTAAGACTGAATTTATAATTTCTACCTCAACATTTTCAAGGTAGATGCTATTTCATTTAGGAAGAAAAGTAGCCTTTTAGCCTAAGTAGTTCAGGTATTTTCTAAATGTTCTGTGTCTTCATAAAGTTCTTTAAGTACCATGATTTGAGGTTGAAGCTAAGACAAGTTGTATAAAATGCATAATTCAGTGAGCAAGAAGAAAACGTACAACTATATAAATTACAGGTTAAGGCACTCCCTAAGAAAGCTTAAACCTTGTAAGAAGCAGGAGAGTCCTACCATGTTAATTTCTTGACTGTGGAAGAAAACCAGCTCCATCGTTTCAAAATTACTGCCTATCCTGGAAGAAACTAACATCCTTCCTTTCTTCTGTTACCTTAAATACCCTCTTCAAGAAGTCAAGAAGTATCACTTCAAAATCTGTGAATTAACCAGTGTTCAATGAATGAAAAAAGAGGCCATAGAGTACCTACCTTGCAGCCACTTACTTGTTTGAGCAGGTTTCTCTAGCCAATGCTTCAGGTTGCATGGCATATTTACCCTGTTTAAGTTTTGCAGTTTTGATGCATAAAGGAAAATTTTCAAATGAACACACTGTCTCGGAGTCATACAAAAGTAGAAAAGCTAGTGTAAGATTGGGGGATCAGAAGGGTCCTAAAAACACAGAAGCAACTTGACTGTGTAAAGTATGCCAAGTTATTTTACAACCTTCATCAATGAATATTTTTGCAAATTAATTTAGTCTCTTTTGATTTAATAAATAATTATTATGATTTATAATTGTTGCAATGATTGGACTGATAGAGAAAGTCAATGTTCAAGATATATTTATAGCTACTAACTGCTTCTTCATCATGCACTTTGGAAATCTTTATTAACCTTAAATATCTTTCACACTTTAGTATGAAATTTACGCTAAATTCATTTTAGGATGAAGGTGACTTTTACTACAACTCTTGTCTGAGGCATGCTTAGCGATATACACATGGTCATCAGCAGTTTGAGTGACAGATTATTATCTAATCTTGCATTCCACTCACACAGGCAGTTTTCCAGTAGATTTGACATTGATCATCTGTCCATTTGATTTGTTAACTTTATAAAAAAGTGTGCTTTTTTAAAAAATGACTAAAAGCTTGTAACTTAGTATAGAAATGCTGTTATTTTATATTTTACTACATCATGAATTTATTTTCCAGAGAAATGGCTTTGATTGGTGAAACCAATGACATTATTTTTCCTTCTCTATCATCTCTCCACAGCTAAATGAGCCTCAGGAATTTACGGTTCAAATGTGATTCATCTGACTGTCACAAGAGAATCGATGCTGGACTGACAGAATGGGGAGATAGTAAGAAAATGTATCACTATGGACATGAAACCCTCATGTTACTGTCAGCGTGTTCACTCTATAATAAATCTAATTTTCCTATAAATTTTCTATTTACCAAGTGTTTATGACCAAAAAAAAAGTAGGAAACCACAAAATAAGACAATGTATGACACTAGAAAGAAAATCAACTCTCCCAGATGGTTTTGGGAACGCAAAATGTCAAAGTTCACATTTGTAGAATATCGTACTATCTAATTTTTAATATTCATTACATAACATTTTCATAGTGAGGATATCTTTTAAAAAAAGGTAAATATTACAGACTACCTAATTTTTCCCTATTCACGCTAAAGCTCGGTGATACTATCTAGGAATGTTCATAAAGAATGGATGAACCTGTGTGCAAACAGCCAAACACTTTCTAGAGTATAAGTGCATACAAGAAATAAAAAAAAATATCCAAAATTTGGCAAATATGTTCATGATTTCTTAAAATTTGCTCACAATTTTTTTAAACTGGATGACTTGTCTATAACCTAAAGAAAATAGGTACTAAATAGTCAACATTATTATGAATATTAATGAGAGACATGGAAAATTAAGATCCAGGCCAAGCACTTTACTAATGACTAAAAGAATAAATTCTGTCTCCATTTAGCCGTAAATACCTAATTGTGTTCCTATGAGTAAAATTGTCCGGAAATACTTTTTTTTACAGGATTGATTGCTTTATATTTATAATAAAATAATCCAAGATCTGATTAGGCATCTATACATCTCTAGCAATTATATTATAAAAATATCTCAAAATGTTATTATCAAAACACTGTTTATTTTATTGAAACACCACTGGTGTAATAGAAAACTGCCAGGTCTCCTTTGAAGAAAGAAAAATTTATTTGTAAAAGGCAAGTATTTCTACTGAAAATTAGGAAAAGTGTGGCCTGAGTTCTACAGCTAGTGCTCCTGAGACTGTTGGGTCCAGTGTTGGCCTACACTGTGAGGACATACAAGGATCCTTACTAGTCTGAGTTACTTAGTACTGTGTTCCATCTATATATGTTTCACCAGTGTGAGGTCAAGATGTGTGGGATTTTTGCTACTCTTCCGTTACTATCTTCATATCATTGCAAAGGAGAGATCTAAGCCAAAGATCTGTCACGTGTGGATTTTTCCTATTCCCTGTTCATTGTCAAATCAGTTCAATGCTGCTGTTAGCATAATACAGTGTAGTCAAGCGTCTGCTGATTTCCTACTCTCTTTCTTGCTGGAAAACGTACTAAGTAGATGTCACACAAGTGTAAACTCCTCTGGTGAGTTTATATAACTCCTCTTCACAGAGGCAAGTGATATTTTGGTTCTGCACTGATATGAACCTAAAATACCACCATAAAGAAGGTGTGTGTCTTCCTATGATTAAAATGTTTCAAATATATCTTATTAAAATGATTTTCTATCTTTATAACATATTTCTGTAAATATTTACATGTCTTTCATATGATTATCCTCTCTCTCGTATCACACTGTTCTTTAGCAAAGAACAGCTACCACTGATGTTACTTGGAAAAGGCCCTTAGAAAATGACCTGATTGTCCTGGTTACTTCACAAAGAGGTTTAACCCTGAACTAGATGAACACTGTATTTTAATAAAATTTCTTAAATATTTCTTACTAATCAGCAGAATTATTTAACAAAATACTTAAAACTGAGACATGAAATTACAGATATAATTTAAATTACTTTCACAGTTATATGAAGATTAATATAACACATAATGTTATTATTTTAGTACAAAACTAATATATCAAGAAGCCATCTCTGGAGATGCCTCAAAAAAAAGGCAAAAATATTGATTCTATGAAAGTTCTTGATACTTGCTACAGTATCTCTTCATCTTAGAGATGTCCCATCTCACTAAAATATGAAAAAAAATATTCTCATATGTGTATAAATAAAAATATTTTTTATACCTGTGTTGCCTTTTTTTCTTTGAATCTTCAAAAGTGCAAAGGCACAATGTCTTGGTTTAATTTAAACAATAAAGGCAGCAGTCACAACAGTTTAATTCAGCCTATATCATAGCTTTCATGACGAATATAGAAAAATTTTGTACACCAAGAAATGATAGTAATTCAGGTTTATTTACAAAGAGCTTTTAAAAACGTATCAACTACATTTTGGATAAATATTGCTTTCAAAAAATGGATAGTGTATGTAAGTAAAATTCCTTAAAATAATCATCCATGTTTATAACTTCAACAACAAGATTATAAAAACATAATGAGAAATAATAGATAATTACTAAAATGAAACCCAAAACTCCTTTGATCTGGGAACTCCCCATTCTAGTTGGGTGGGCTTTCTTATGGTTTTAGGGAAATTTTTCTGCCTTAGAAATGAAAAAAGCTAATTTCAGAAGACAGTTTCTTTGGTTTTAGTGCATAGAGAAAAGTTTGTATTTAGAATATGCTAGTAAGTATAAATGTTGAGTTTCTAAATCACATTTTTAAGTTTTTCTTTAAGAAAATCATGTGTGAGTTCTGGTCACACTTTTTAATTATTATCATATATTTTAAATCAAATACAATTGTTTGTTCTCTGAACAATAGCTCCTAAACCAGGTAAACTCTAAGTAACTTTTCTGTAGTCAGCCAGGAGAGGGATAGCAGTGCGAAAACAGTAACATCAAAACTAACTTTGGGAATATGTTCATCCTGTCAAATCTAAAATCAAAGTAAAAGCTTTTCAAGATATCTTAAACAAGAACTAGAAGTCCTGTAACCTATTATGCATTACAAATTAAACCCTTAAGTGGGTGTGTAGGCCTACATATAGCCCAGACTTTATCTTTCTAATCTGGTGATGAATACAGCAGGCCACCATCTGGTGTGCCTGTACGTCAACAACTACAATACAGCCCTACAATTTAATAATCACAAATTTTAACTGCTACTTACCACTTATTTCCAGCTACGGGTCTCAGATTAAATCTGTCAAATAAAGGTAGAAAATCAGCATAAGATTAACTGTTTTTGTTCCGGATTTCAGATGCAGACAGTGAAGCTGGGAGAGCTCTGCTGTTGCTACGGAAACCTGACGCTGAGGATTTAATGACAGCATCAGATGGTATTGTACTAGAGATTGTCTGCTTGAGGGACTAGAGAGCATGCTACTGATAAGAAATAAGAATGGATTCTAAATGTTTTCAATTTGCTTTACCAGACGAATCCTCTCTTCTGAAAATTTGATAGTAGGTACAAAGAATTTATATTAATGTTAGAAAAATACATAACAGAGAAACATAATCTGCCTGGAAGCTCTCTAGGCAGGTAACTAATCTTCCTAAACCTTTACTCAATATATAAAGTTTATAAAATTAATACTGTATTTTAGTCTGAAGAAAGTATACTTTGCATCTTCAAAAAAACTGTCTTTAAACTGATAGCTTATAAAAATAAAGACCTTTTAAGTTCCTGTATTTTAAGTTCTTTAATTATTGTTAATAAAGGATTCAAAGAGGAAAAATTTTCAACAAGATCCAGATTTACAGAGGCTTGAAACTATTAAAATCCAGGGATTTATTTTCAATTCAGTCATTCATTTAGGTTTGTAAATATTTTTATTTTGTGATGTGAAGTTTAAAATACTATTACAATTCAAAACCAGTATTTCTGAACAGTTTGCATAAACTGCAAAGTATCATCTGTCAAAATACAGACTGATACATGTCTTTGGCAGCTCAAAATTTTCTTTTAAAAAGTCTTTTTCTACTTCACATATCTTTCTGAATTTCATTTACCTCTGATGATTAGTTGATTGTTATCAGATGAAAAAATATCGTAACAATATTTTCTGAAAACAAAAAACATGATTCTTCTATCAAATACGTATATTTAGTAGTACACCTGAGTTCCAAGATATTAGTTCAGTGGGAAGTTTACATAAATACACAGAAATTATATTTTATAATCAATTGAGGGTCTTTTGTACTTTACAAAGATATTATGTTTCCCACTACATAACACTGGGAAGCCTCTTGACTGTAGTCACAAAAACAACTCCTCCTTCAAGGATAAGGTCACTTCAACTTTACTCTCCAAACAGAGTAGAAAGGACGGCCATACCAAAGGTCTAAAGTACACATCACATAGGACCATTTGATCAATATGCCTTTGAAGGTTAAAGATTGATGCAGTCCTACTGGGATTTAAGACTGTATCTCCAGGAGTCTTAGGTATTTCAACCATGAAGATAACCCCATCAACAGACCTCAACATTGATGTCAAAGGGAATTTCTGATTATGCTAATGGCAGGACCATGCAATACCTCTACCTACGATCCCTCAAGAAGAAAAAAAAGAAAAAAAAAAAAGAAGCAAACAAACAAGCAAAACAAAAAGACACCAAACCAAATAAAAAAATAGAGCAAGGAGAAACCTATGAATTTCCTTATTATTAATTTCCCTTTTTGCTTTGAATCTTAAATAATACTGGAGGAAAAGTATTAATTATCAATCCATGGTCAAATTAAAACTTCAGGAAAGACAGTTCAGGTTGAACTAATATTTCTTTCTATTGATTTTTGAGTAAGAGTTAGGAGGTTCAAGATAAAGAGTAGAGTTGTCTTTGACAAAACAAACAGCAAAACCAAGAAAATAATATTAAGTTACAGTCAACGCAGGTAATCTTAGGTTAAACACACTCATCTCTTTTGAATTAAACATTAAAAAAAACCTACATAAAAATTTGGGTTTACTTGCAAATGAACAATGTTTTGAATGGAAAAGAACTTTTCCTTGAGTAGTCAAAATAAAATGAGTTAGCATTTCACAAATGAACTACTTTCTACCTTTTTGGAAAACTCCCCATATTCTAGTCTTTTTTGGATTGTAATACTTGTCAAAGCCAATAAAATACCCCACACAGTATATGTTGTGCAATAGCTTTGAAAACCCCTTAGAAGGAGCATTTCCAGAATATACGACTACAAAATATAGTAAGTAAAAGAGTATGTGGTATTTGAACATAATGTATTGCATGTGCATTCACCTTTATTATCTTAGAAAGTTGAAGAGTTTTGAAGAGGTTTCAAGAGAGGCTTTTAGGAAAACATAAGGGAAAATTATTCTGAATATTTTTGAAATAGGGGAAATTATTAAAGGAGGGTACCCAGCAAAACAAATGAAAAAAAATTACGACAGCACTTAAAACTAGGTTAAAATGTAAAGAAAATAATCTTAGAGTAATTTCATCAAAAATATACATCTGAATTTTGAAAGATATGTACATCATGCACAAAACAAATGACAAAGAGGCTGAAATTGTTTTAGATTAATTTGTGCTTTGAATCTTTGTAAACTCTGATTTTATTTTTTGTTTCTTCCTCTGATTTTTAGAGTGTATATGTTGATGCCTTAAGCCCCTAATGTTTTTTTATTTTTCTAATATTGGTAAGCCTTATAAGTTATAGAAGTAGATTTTGAAAGCAGCAACCCCCCTCCTTTGTCCCTTGTCCCTTTCCCTCTCTCTAGCACCCCTGTTTACACATTCCTTAACCCTCTTACCCCATTCTATGCTCCCTATATCAATCCTACTCTCGAATACAGCAGAAATGTTTAGTCTTTTGTCAAGGCAAGGCCTAGATTGTTGGCAGAACAGCATATCAGGGCCTAAACCACAGAATACGGTAACTATGTACCCTTTGTGCTCTGATGAAGAGGAAGGTGGGATGAACAGGGGGTCCCAAAGTACACCCCAGATTCATTTTTAGGGCGTGGACCCGGGGCGGACCAGAGTACAGGCCACAGGGTGGACACGTCTGGGATTGGATGGATGGTATTATAAAATGTAACCTCTCAGGTACGACCTGCACGCGTCTTGTAACATCTTAGCCTTGGCAAAATAAACCCTTTCTTATCTCACCCCTAATTAACTGCTCTGGAGATTTTTTCAGCACCAAAATTCCACAGCAACAATGTTATTAAAAGTGTTAGAATGGGTCTAGCATCTCTCTAAAGACAGAGGGAACTCACTCCTTAGAAGCAACCTTAGAGAACATCCCAGAGTCTACATGTTCTTTTCGGCAAAAGTGAACAAAGAGCACAGATCTGAATTTTATGCAGAGACTGACAAACTGCCGAGAAGAATGAGAAGCACAAAGGTCTCATAGACCACAAATTGGCCAAAGGACAATCATTTAGATGTTGCTATAAATCAAAAAGTCACTGAGCAGTTGAAGCTAAGCTTAGGAAAGAGGAATTTCTAGTGGTGACATGCACAAGAAGGGGCCAGAGCTGCTTACAAATACTTTCCATTTCTACTTTCTTTGTCTCTCTGAGTTTGTTTCTTAATTAAAAATATTCCCTATATCAGAGGCTTTTTAGCTCATAAACATTTTTTGTTGTTCTTGTTCTTTTTATGGAATTCCTAAAGGAAAGATAAACACATATTATGCTGTATGTGACACAAAAGCTTTTTCAGTTTTGAGCTGCAAAGACGGAATGATCCTGAAGTGGCCATTAGGTGAAATTAAGATCCTTGTACTCAGAAGTCTAACCAGTAATGAATTCCATAACGCTTTTCTGAATCTAAGACACTTGTTGTGCCCTTGCTTCCATGCAGTGAAGGAATCTACCACTGACGACCACACAGAACTCTAAGCAATGAAAAACTCTCATTCCAGCTTCCCACTGGAATGTTGCATATTTCAACAAGATAGAAATAGTTTACAAACCACTGGATAATATACTATAATTTTCTTCCATCCTGGTTAATTCACACCTCTGAATAAATTAGATTAGCTACTCTGTAAATCACATTAAAAAAAAAAGCTCATTCTTTTGATTCAGGGCTTAGCTTTAATAGCACATCAATGAGAAGAGGCATATCTTCATATATCATATGAAGAAAAGCTCAAAAATTCTCCCTGCTCATTCATATTGCAGTCCATGTTGTCGGTCCTGTGGTTTGCAACAGACTGATTCCATTTTCTCCTCTCCCTTTAAGCTCCATTACTTCTCAAAAAAACCACACCTGGACTACAAAGGAAATTACCTACAAGTAAGTCTATTCTCACTTTATCTGTGTGCACTATTTCTTTCTGTTTCTTTGTAGGATTTGGTCTCTTTTGGCCAAGGACCATATATTTTCTCACTCCACTGTTACATGCATATTTTTGAAGCTACATAAAAATGTTAAATAATGAACAATAGAAAGCAATTCAAAACTCTCTCTTTCCAAAACTTAAATCTGGCAAGATTTCAAAGAAACATTATTGGAAGCAAAGTGGGAACAGCCATCAGTGAACCATCTATAGATTTATGGTTGGTAGTAACATAGAGCAGTCAGCTCTTTAGCTATATAGATATTACTTCACCTCATCTCATCTCTGTCCTTCAGTATATATACATATATTTGAAACCTAGTAAATAAAATAAGCACTTCAAGGCATCTTGGTTCATGTTGTCATATTCCATATTCTCAGACCTATAACTCAGACATTGTGCAATATTTATACATCATAGTGATATGGAATTTTATATGTGGCAAAGTCATTAGAATTTTTGTACTCTATTCGGTAAAAAGTTGAAGATCTAATAATTAGCTATCAGTTTAGTTGTCTTACAGTAAATAGAGTTGTACCCTTTTATGTAAACTCTATTGGAAAAGACTGAAAGAAAAAAATTATTTTGTCACCGTACAGCCTTCTTCATCACTGGACTACAGGTTTTTGGTTTGTTGGCGTTTTTTTTGGTTGGTTGCTTTGTTGGGTTTTTTGTTTGTTTTTCAAACAAATCTATTTCTATCATTTAAATTTTACCCTTGTTTTCCATGTCCTGCAGAGAGACTTCAACAAATTAGAGAAATGGACAATTGCCAACCATAGGAAGCTTAGCAAGGACAAGTGCCATATCCTGCACCTGGGCAGGGCAATCCTTGTTGTCTGCATAGATTAGGGAATGAGAGGCTGGAGAGAAGCAATGCAGAAAGGGACTGGCAAGTTGAATATGAGTCAGCAGTGCCCTGGCAGCCAGGAGGGCCAACTGTGTCCTGGGGTGCATCAGACAAAGAAGGGGATTGTCCCGCTCTGCTCTGCATTGGTGCAGCCTCACCTTGAATATTGTGTGCAGTTTGGGGCACCACAATATAAGAAAGGTATAAAACTGTTGGAGAGTTTCCAAAGGAGGGCAACGAAGATGGTGAAGGCTCTGGAGAGGAAACTGTGTGACAAGTGGCTGAGTTCACTTGATCTGTTCAGCCTGGAGAAGAGGAAGCTGAGGGGAGACCACATTGCAGTTTACAACTTCCTTGTGAGGGGAAGTGAAGGAGCAGGAATCAATGTCTTCACTCTGATGACCAGTGACAGGACTGGAGGAAATGGTAGAAAGCTGAGTCAGGGGAGATTTAGATTGGTTATCAGGAAAAAGATTCTTCATCCAGGTGATGGTTGAGCACTGGAACAGGCTCCCCAGGGAAGTGCTCACAGCACCAAGCCTGTCTGAGTTCATGAAGCATTTGGACAATTCTCTCAGGCACAGAGTGTGATTCTTGGGGTGTCCTGTGCAGGGCCAGGAGTTGGACTTTGATGATCCTGATGGTTATCTTCCAACTCAGCATTTTCTGTCATTCTATTACCTAAGTATCTCAACTCCAACAGTTATTATTTGAATGAAACTATGTAAATGCATGTCTTAAACATCACACTATTCAAACAGTTAGAGACGTTGTGCAGATCAGTGGCAAATACTGGTTTATGGAGAAGCAGGTCCAGATTTTCTGATTTACATTCCCAGAATGTCCTGCAGAAACCTGATCAGCTCCCTCGATTGCACCCTGGCCCTGAATCCAGTGGGAAAATATCAAGCCTGAATGAAGTATAAAACGAAATGTCATGAGAGCAGACTGGGATCCAGGTTAAAGCAGGAGAATGAGAAAGAAAGGAGTACACTGTGACAAGGGATGTTAAATAAAATGGGGAACATATTAATGGGTTCTAGATATAGAGTGGAAAAAAAATGGAAGCATAAGGCTTTTTGTTGTGATCTCAGTTTGTAGGACCAGTGTAAGCATAAAAGAAAAAAGAATTATTCTTATCAAGACATGCAGAATGGCACAGAGATGTGTTTATTGTGCTATTGCTTACACCTCTACTTGGCTACATCACCAAGAGCTAAAGAAATTGAGTCTGAAATCTCATCTCAAAAATGGTGAGGTTAACAGATTTTCACTAAAGCAAGTGTTCTCTCTATGTTTAACTCCTCACATCATAGTCATGTTTATATTTTCCAATATATAGTCTGGATTCTGGTTTTATAGGCCAAGATAATTTAATTTTTTAGATGTGACCACTTCAAGTCTGGATGTGTTATCTCAGGAATAGAGAACAGGATCTGCTAATGATTAGTTTATTAATATAGAAAAAAACTTTTGTGTCACTTACTCAAAGAAAAGTAGATGATCTCCCTGAAGTAATTTTGTGGCTTTCTGGGAAGTGGAGTACTAAAACTATTAATTAATAATATTTTTCAGATTGTTATTAAAATGTGTATGTAGTTGGTGTTTTGGTTTGGTTTGGTTTACTTTTGGGTTTGCTTTTGTGTATGTGTGTGTGCGTAGAATATGTGAACCATTTGTCCACACATTGGATGAATTTATTCGTTTTGGCTTATTTCTTCTGAATAATAAGCAGTTAAGTCTTTGATATTAAGGGATCAAGAATGCTATGTCAAGGTATTAAAAGATATACCAGTGTGACTTTCCAAATCTCCTGGCATGATGTCAGAAAAATAAATGAATATTGTTTGTATTCCTGTAGTGAGTTTGCCAGGTTGGGGTTTTTTTTCAGCTACAAATGCTTTTTAGCAAATATGTTCTTACCTAAATGTTGGCAGAAATTTATATTTTTTCTTTAGTGTGTTAAAAAATTAAAATCTATTGTTCTAATGAAAGGAACTATGTTTAATCTCTTCCTTTATTCCACCTACAAGAACTCAGGATAGTTTGTCTTCCCCTGTGGGATACCAGAGCACATTTTTCAAATAAAATCACAGAAAAAAAAATAAGAATAAAAAGAACCTAGGCCTAGATTTCTGAGTGTGTTATATGCCAGGTTTGAACTGCAGGATACTGAATCTCAGGCACTCTCATTCTCCAGAACAGGGGATCATTCGAACGACACTATGATTTCCTCCATTCCAAGGAAACAAGGTTGCACAGAGGGATGATGCATATCTAGCTTTTATCCTGACAGAATGTTTTTATGGTGTAGCATTGAGTATAAAAGGCACACCTAAAAGTGTGAATGTCACCAATTTAACCCTGAAGACTTATGTTTTTGTTCTCTATACCTCTTCTATTTCTCCAGTTAAAAGTCAAAACTACCTATATCAGAAACGCCAGTCACCAGTCTGTGCCCTTATTACACCCAAGGTCCAACACAGTTTACAAAATGAAAGTTTGCCTACTTATCCAACCTACAAGATCCTGTCTGATGAGTATGCTTAGAATGTATCTCATACCACATGCAACAAGCAGACAATTATGTCTCCTCTCATTCAGTAGCCAGGAATTCAGTTCCACAATATGGAACGACTCTCTCAAAGTTGATTTCTGGTATTCCAGCTCCCAGAATTTTTACTGAAATTTGGACTAGTTTCAGACAAAACTCTGGCTGAAAACTTGTACTTAGTATGAAATACTCACATAATCATTATCATTTGTTCTGTTGCTTAGTGATAACTTAACAATTTTATATTATGGTGTGATACCAACAGAAGAAATAATGTTTCCTTTTACACTTTTCCATCACAGTTACCTAACACTGTAGAATGCGCTGTACCTAGACTACTTATCTGTAAAGGACAGCTGTGGTGTTCAAATATTTACTTTAACATGTTCAAGAGACTTGAGAATGGTGTCTTCAAATCTCTTTTAATTTAGGAGAATTCCCTTGTCATGTAGCAATTTTAGGAACTGCTCCTCTTTCTTTTTGAGAAAGAAAAGGTGTTGATATGTTCCAGGTGATGAATAATCCCACCTTATTCTGGTGACATCTCTACACTCTTAACACAGAGAAGAGATGAGAAGTCTTCTCTGGAGTTGGGTAGTGTTATTCAGATGTGATTTTGCACCTTATCCAATGCCAGTGGGCAAGTGGTTCACAACAGAATGATTGCAGCTTTCTGACTGCTCAGCTGAACTTGGCTGAACTTAAAATTTACATTCATTTGTCACCATCTTTCATCTAAGCTCAGTTTCACTTGGAATGAATTCAGATGATTATGTGTTCAAGCACAGTCATTTCAAAACAGAAGAGTAAATGCTATTTTCTAACTGGCTTCTTTATTGCTTTGCACTTTTTCTAGTTCTACAGTGTAAAGTACATGTAATAGAACTTCCTCTGGTTAGAGGTATATTTTGTCTGTTCAGGTTTTCGTATTAAGAAAAAAAAAATTTTGGTAGTTAACTTATGAGTTTGCATCTAGTTAATTTGTGACATTAAACAGAGAAAAAGAAATATTGCAAATGTTATATTTACATTGGATGGAAGACAGATGTAAAATAGAATAAATTGTGAAATGTGACAACATTCATCAAGTAATATATTAGTAATACAATTTCAAGAATATATGTTTGAACAAAAGCTTGAAAATGTGAGAGTAAAAATATAATAAAATACTTTATATATATAGCACTAAAAAAGAGTGACCCTGATACCTAGGAGATTATTCTCTCTTTTCAAATCAAGTCTCTGGATCCTGTTCTAACTGTGAGGAGACTTGAGTGACTACCATTAATGATTCACTCTTAAAGAGCAGTCCACTGTTTTGGAAGGACATGTATTTTTCTGCCTCATTTTCTCTTTTTTAGTTTTATCACTTAGAACCATTATTCCGGCCAATGGTATTAGGCTACATGCAAAGAATGATGAAATATAATAAAGTGTCATAAAATTCAGGCTTATTTAATGCTCAAAAAAGAAAATATATAGCTTGTGCACTGACATAAATAGTTACAGTTTTTAATTCAGCTTTTAATCCAGAGGAGAGAGTATTTGGTCTTAAGGATATTTATTTATAAAGAGATATTTGGTCATTGTAGACAGCAATATCAGACTCAGACTCTTTTTTTTGTTTGTTTGTTTGTTTGCTTGGTTTTTTTGTTGTTGTTTGGTTGGGGTTTTTTTTGTTTACTTTGGGTTTTTTGGGGGGTTTGTTTGTTTGTTTTTAATTAAGTTACCTTCAAATATGCTAGTAGAACACTAAAAAAAATAAACTAATAAGAACTTTTATATGTGGTTTCTCATGTAACCAGTTGTACAAAATATATTATTTAAAATTTTTCCTGACATATTACTTCTGTCTATACTTTAATTTCTGCTATAAAAAACGCACTTATAAAACCTTGGTCTGTAATTTTGAAGGTTCAGATTCATGAGATGTTCTCTCATGTTGCTGTTTTAATTCTTGTCTGATTAGTCTTAATATTTTTAAATGCAATGGGAACAATGTGAGGTTAATATATCTTTTAATTTGACTTCAATCCCTCTTCCAATACTTCATATTTTTTCTACTTTCATATCAGATGTTGTAAATGAAGAGTCTCTTTATATAGCCACATTGGCCCCATTAATATTAATAGTAAATGCATCCATGCAACAAGCAGAGAATATAAGCTAAATCTTTTACTTCTCTCTCTAGAATACACCTCTGCAAATTCAGAGCATACAAAGATCTGGTTGATGATCCTTTCATCTGAATTTTAAGTGAACTAGTACTATAGTATGGATTTGAGACATCCATATAACTAAATGTTAAGAGACTGGAAGTATTTTCCAAAGTCTCTTGTAGCTAGTGGAAGCTACTTCCTCTCTCTTCTGATATTAGAAAAACATTCTTCACCCAGGGAGTGGTTGGGCACTGGAACAGGCTCCCCAGGGAAGTGGTCACAGCACCAAGCGTGACAGACTTCAAGAAGTGTTTGTACCATACTCTCAGGCACATGGTGTGACACTTGGGGATGGTCCTGTGCAGGGCCAGGGGTTGGACTCAATGATCCTTGTGGGTCCCTTCCTACTCATCATATTCTGTGATTGAGTAATTCTGTGATTCTGCCTGTTTTTTCTTACATATACACATACAACTCCTGAAAAAGGGAGCTCTGATTTCAGCTGAACTTACAAAGTCTAGTAGAAAAAAACAAAACCAAAACCAAACCAAACCAAACCAAAAAACCCCAAACTCCTGAAGTATTATATTTGTTGTGGTTTATTAATATTCAGTAGGGAACAGGAATACATAACTAAACACAGTTTTAAAAGTTGTTGTGGATTTAGTGGCAGATGAAGCCAAAAATGGCAATGACAGAAAAATCTAAATAGGCAAGGTTAGTCACACCATGATTCTTGTGCATATTTTCTGGAGCCATTTCTTCATCATCCTCATGTCTGGATTTAACCATTGTGAAAGGACTGAGTATAAATGACCTGGTTGTAATGATTGCTTTCTCTCTCCATTTTTTTTTTTTTTTTTTTTAAGAATCTGCTGAGTATTTGATGGCAGCAAAAGTTATTGGCATTTTTCCTGTGGATGTATGTGAAAAAATAAGGAACAACTCACAGGGGTATTCCTCTATAAATGCTTTTAAACCTAAAGACCTCAAAACCTTGGGAAGTTCTTCTATGCATTTTACCAGAGAAAAAATTTTGTCTAGGAAAAAGAACTGAATGTTTTGAAAATATTTCCTCAGAACTGTGGTGGAGTTTTTTTATAGAAATTTGAGTTCTTGAGTTTCATAAAAGAAGAAAAAACTTTCATCTCAGGAACAAGAGAAATGAAACACGAGAAAAGAAGTATTTTGGTCTGCAGTCCCCAAGCATTTATTTGATAGTGTTGTTGTCAAACCTCAGGAGAATTCTAAATTCAAGGCCTCAGATTGTCATTCTCCTCCATGGATGATGTTCTCCAGATTATGTGTTAGCCTATTATCAACTGGATTTAAGAGAGGGAAGTTTTATTTTTTGGTAAGAAAGTTGTTTTATTTTAGTAGAAAAATATATTTAAGTTTGTAATTCCTTCCAACTAACAGAAACTCATTTGAACCCTATTTGTGTATACGTTTTGTTGATGAAAGTGTTTTCAGAGCTGCTATTTAAAATAATTGATTCACTGCCCATGTAAGATAAAGGAAATTACCTTTTTATGGAGTGAAGAAAGGTGTAATGTCTTCAGCCAAATATTATTATTATTAAAAAAATAGATGTTAAAGGTGAGGTTATATTAGTTGTCGTCTCGTTTTTTTCTCATTTCAAGAAGCATTATTATCTGTAAAGAAAGAATCTGAAATTACTTGGAGAGTTCAATAATATACCCATTTAATATGACCAGTAACAGACAAGGATCAAGATGGAGCTAGTAAGCTCCAAGGCCAGATTGGATGGGGCATTGACCAACATGGTGTAGTGTGAGGTGTCTCTGCCCATGGTAGTGGGGTTGGAACTAGATGATATTTAAAGTCCCTTCCAACCCTGGCCATTCTATGATTCAATAAAACTGTATTTACTTAACATAAAGGATGTCTTGGCTTCTCCATCCCTCATTCCTTTTTCATCATAGAGGTATTTAATCTAGTGTGAGGTAAAATATCTCTGACCAATATAGCTAACAGTTTAGGGTTTGGTATTCTTATACAGTTTCCCAGAAATGAGCCCTTACTTGATACTCTTGCACTTTTGTTGTGAGGGAAGGGAATACATTAAACCAATCTTTAAAAGCATCAGTCAACGCAAAAACGTATTTAAACCAAAAGCCTTTTCTGAGCTCCTTGTACATGCCTGCCTTTACCTTAAAGGAAAAGATGATAGTAGGTGCAAGGGGGTTTTAGCACAAAGATATGGAATTTTGTACCCAAGCTCTTACCCTGTATCTCAGGACCTGGCCATCTCTCAGTTTGACAATCTATTCCACTTTCAGATGGGGAAAGGAAATTTGGTGAAAGTAGTCAGCTTGCAAGCAACCTGAAAAAATTCAAAGGCAAAGACTTATTTCTAACAATAAAAGGCAAATATACTCCATAGGAATCTCACCTGCCACAATCAAATGTTTAAAATCATATTAACCTTCAAAAAATTTACCTTTCCAGGTATATTTTAAAATCATAATCCCAAAATGTAGAGTGTATCATGGGTGTAATTAATACGCGCATTGGATATGCTGCAAACATTTGTTCACACACTCATAGTCTGTTATCAGTCAGTGCAGCTCCACAGTCATCATACTTTGTTGCTTGTTTATTTGACCGTGTTCTTCCTCCGCTTTCTATATGTACATCTACATGTATCTCACCAAAAAGTACAGTGCCGTTGGCCAAATTTTCATGTACATCCTCTTTTAGAAAAGGTTTCTCTCTCTCGATATTTACTACTTTATTGCTCAGTCTGTTAATTAGTCTGTTTCCAGCAATACTTGCACAGTTAGTCACGACTGTGATCACCAGAGCAAGCCACTTACTGCAATATGCCAAGTCAAGATAAGAAGCCACACACAGGTTATTTTTCTTCTTTTTATGCATTCCAACATAGTTAGGAAGTGGAAGAAGAGAAAGAGACTGACATCAGAGATATCATTTACTGTCCAAAGTGTAGACTCCACTGAATGCCTATTTACTGAAGACATAAATTAGATGTCTTTGGATGGACAGAAGAAAAAATTATAAATATAAGGTATGTATGTATCAGATGAAGGCTTCCATGGATTTGAAAAGAGACTGTATTAATTTTGTTGTCCAGAAATTATTATGGTCCTACATTACCTGAAAATTTAGTTAATCTGACTCTAATTTTGCAGTGCTCTATAATTTGGCTTCCCCTTTCTTTCTTCGCTTCTATGCCATTGTCAGTCTCACTTTGACTATGGTAGTTTTAGAAAGATAGATCTGGGGAGTGGGAAAGGTTGGTAGAATGAGGGTTCTTTACCTAAGGTATTGAAAACCTCAAGAAACATTACTTTATATGTTTCTATGTATACAAAACAGCAGAATAAGGACTCTGCTTCAGTTACTGGGTTGTTTACAGTGCTATGAATTGTAAGAAAAAAAACACCCAAATGAGAACTTCTTTGGAGATAGTGAGAACAGGTTCTAATCTGAAGCTGATAGACCAATATAGAAATACAGAAGTCTGGACTATTTTATAACTGCCTGTAATTCATTTTACCACATTATTTGAGATGGAGATAAATTTGTAACTTATTTTTCCAACAACCAGCAACCTGGTGCTCTGCAGTTTCTCACAGGTTGACTCTGAATGCAATTCAGCCTGTGCAGATGGCCTGCACAGGGATGACACATCACTTAAATCTCAATTAGCTCTTTACTGCAGAATTTAAATGAGATTATGCGCTACATAAAACCTTGCCGGCACTGTCTAAAATGCAGTGATCTACAACCTCTGAAGTTAAAGGCTAAAATGTAATGAACCCGCCATTTAAGTACTCTGTAACTTTTTTAAAAATTTTTGTTTTCAAAAATGTAATGATAGTGGAATATAGTCTTTTCTTTGAAATATTATTGAAAAATAATTTAGGACATTCAGAGACAATTCTAGTTCTCAAAGTCTAGCAAATGACCAGAAGTATCCCATCTTTACTGACATGTGTTTCATTAGTCTTGTCTGAAAACCAAATATTTGCTCTGCAGTTGTAGGCTGCAACACATTAGTTTCCTTTCTTTTTTGTCTGTTGCAGTATTTTTAATTCACAAACAGCAAAACTGAAGCCATCGAGTTTTGCTCAACTCAGATTAAAGATCAGTAATGATAGCTGAAATATCTATTTCATTTTCTAGTAGGGACATACATCTCCAATCATCAAGGTAGGTAAAAGTCTTAAGGTCTTTCTAGACTGCAGTACTTAAGACACATAGTAGTTGCAACAAAAGGTGAAGACTAATTAGCAGAAAGGGTTTTTTCATGTTACATTTATAACATTGCAGGAGTTCTACAAAGGCACCAATGAAAAAGGAACATTTCTATTCATTGGAAGCAGGAAAATTCATTGATTTTTAAGTTACCCTCCATTCTTACAAGGTGCTTTACAGATGTATTGTATTGACTGTCTTTTTCCTCATATAAATAACTTGCCCCTCTATTGAAGTCTACTGAAACAGGGAGATTTACCCTTAAGCTCAAAAAAGAAAAATCTGTTAGCATGTTCTGGTGTGGAAATGTTTTCTAGAGGAATTAAACTACCATTAGAATATATACACCTATTTAACCCTCTCTAACAAAACCTCTATCTCTGCTTCCTTTGAATCTGTGATGTTCTTAGTCTTATTGTAGGTTCATTTTTGACGCAAAAATCCCTAGTGGTAAACACGTTTTGAAGAAATTTTCTAAAAGTATTAAGAGCGTGTCAAATGCCATGTGCTAGAGCAATTCCTTACACAGATTATCCCAGCTGGTAAAGCTCTTGGAAGCAGAAAGTTCATTAGACTCCAAACATTTATTGAAGATTCTTGCTTTTAGTATGTGAAGAAGAGTGTCATGACACTTTGGGTAAAAAAAAATCAAGTTGACCTTCTGCAACTGCTATTCATTTCAATATAGTCAAATGGACAGTCAAAAGACATAATTCTGGAAAAGAATTTAGAAGATCAATGTGGAAGGCCAATCACAAAAAGTGTGATGCATCAACAATAAAGAATTAGAGACATCCATAGAAGTATGAACAAAGGATTGTTAAGCAGGAACAAGAAGATGTTACACGTGTACTCAGCATTAATAAGATATCTGTTGGAATTTCACAGTCAGATATTTACTTTAAAAATTGCTTCAGTTTGGGAATGATTTGCAGAAGTAATGCAAGAATTGACACACAGTTTCATAAAACTTTGGATTTAGCCCATGCAAGTCAAGTTACATTGGGTACAGACATGTACATTGAGCTGTCTGTAATGTAGATGTCTACAGGTGGACTAAATGATTAAACTTACTTTATATTCAGTATCTTAGGCTTGACTAAACTACCTATGTGTCTTGCGGTCTAGGTATCACTCTAGATGGTAATGTCTCCCCTACATGTACTGCGTCACATTTGCCATCCCAGCATGGATATCTCAGATGCTCTAAAGTGTCTAAACTGGCATTAAATACTTAAAATTGTGTGACTGGTCTGGGGCTTTGATCAATATAATTGATGCACACAGAGAGATGTTTAGCTTATTCTAAAACAGACACATATACATCAAGATTTCACTGGAAGCCTTTGACTGTGTTGGTTAGATCTCCATGGACTGTAATGAAAGCTTAGACACCTACTAAATCTACACAGAGATACCTATATTACAGATAGCTAGGCGCAAATGTCCAAGTTTAGAGCTGCATTTCATCCACAGTCTGCCTGGGCATTTAGGAGAGAAGATGAAAGAATTATAACCTATTTAAAAACACATAAAGAGAAGAATGCATCAGAGAGAGGACTTTTCAGTACAGAATATATGAGCAACAGCAAGACATAAAATATGCAGAATGAATGTAGACAAAAAATAAACTTGGAACTAAACACATTTAAAAAGATAAAACAATAATTCTAGAGCCAGGTATTGGTCAAGATCAAGCCCTACCTAGCCAATCTAGTGGCCTTCTACCATGGAGTGACTACATCAGTGGACACGGGAAGAGCTCTAAAGCCTTTGACATGGTCACTCACAACATTCTTCTCTATGAATTGGAGAGATGGATTCAATGGGTAGACTGTCACATGGATAAGAAATTAGTTGGGTGGTCACATCTACAGGGTAGTGGTCAATGGCTCAGAGTCTTGATGGAAATCAAGTAGTGTCCCTCAGTGGTCTGTATTGCAATTTACTTGATAATATTTTACAGGTCTCAGTGCTTTTGTAAGAAATAAGTAATTAGACTACTAGCAAAAATAGTGAATAACAGATTAATTGCTTGTGATCTAAAGGCAGGCATTAGGCAAAATGATGAAGTAGATTATCATAACAGGGATTTGGCCATAAAGCCTGTTGCTACATCAATACTAGTTAATAAACAGGGGCATGAGATTGAGCTCTTGGCCGTGACCAACTACTTCTTTGTTAACATAGTCTCTGCAGGGTTTTGCTTCAGGCCAAATAACAGTTTCTCAAACAATGTTGAGACAGAGTTGAGGAAATAACATATGTGAAACCTCTGTTTCAAAGGCACATTTGCATGTAATAAACATAGGAAATCTAAATTCCTTTTTTTTTCCCTGCAGAAGCTAAACAACAATAGGGCTGTCACTTAGCCGTATTTCACTTTATGTATCTTCCTTACTAATTTATATTTCCACATAACTATTAAACTGTTTTACTCCAAAATGCAAACTATCTTCCAGCAGAACTTGTAATGCATCTTATAGATGACATGTAGCATAAGAAATAATAGTGTATTATTGTTAACAAGTCAGGATCAAGCAGAGCTCTGCACTAATAGCGGTAACAAAATGAGTCCTGCTGCCCCATGACTGAGGTGATGAGAGATGCAAGAAGGCTAAGCCTGAGCAATGAAATTTAATGAATTGCTAGATTTCTAGTATTGCCAGTTTTATAAGAAAAATATAGAAAGTGGTATATTTCTGTTAAATATTAATATAACATACATTGAGTCTAACAGCATATTTTATCTGAGAATTGTCCACTTGGTGCATCTGTTATATTATAATGAGATGCATTTTAGCGTGCATTTTAAATTATATGTGTTGCAGTTTCTCTGTAAAATATAACTATTTCATGCTTTAACAAATGGTTTTCATTACACAGTGTGTAAAACTTCTTTATGTGTATCTGCTATATAATGTGATTTATGATCTTAATGTCATCTATTTTCATACTCTTCCTTTCATAAAATTAAATCAACTACTGTCTGTTTATCTGTATCTGTTTTTTCTCATAGGCAATAATAATTGGAAGATGTCATGCAGCTCTGGCAAATCTCAGGCTGTGCTGCTCTCATTCATTGCTGCATTTGGATCTCAACATTTTACATATCTGTATTCCCATGCTTCCTAAATTTTGAATGGACAGGAGCAGTGTTCCTTCCTGTCACTTTTCTGCCTGTTAACCCATCTCAGAAAAGAGACCATGATCTCTCTGCACTTGCCCCTCAGACTAACACCTGTTTGGGAGGAGATAATGAGCTCTTGGCTCACAGTGGTTGAAAACACCCTGTGGCGTCCTACAGCTGCAGCGGGTGAGGAGAACACACAACATCACTCCTCAGACATAATTTAGATAGGGTGCCAGGAGCAGGAGGTGTGAACTCACCTGAGGAGATGTGTTGGAACATAAGAAAGAAGAAACAAAGAATTGAGGAGACACAAAAGAGAAATGTGAAGGGAGACTTGGGCAGAAGCACAAGAGGACACAAGAGGAGAACTGTGAAGAGAGTTCACATTTGGAGAAAATGAAGGAAGAAGCAGAGGAGATATGTTGGAAAGGACATTGTTGGGCACACAGCTGGATACACAATCTTGGAAGGAGCTCCATGCCATGAGGGCAAATTCTTCTGAGAGGACTGCAATCATGGGTGACCTACACTGCAACAGGAACAGCCCTGATGGACTGTAGTCATGGATGACTCATGTCGGAGCAGGGACACCCCCGAGGGGACTGCAGCCCATAAAGTAACCCACACCAGTACAGAGGAGCAGTAGAAAGTAAGGAACTGTAGAGGTGTATGGGTTTTTAGTGGCAAGGTTTTGGTATTGGAGGGAGTCCACAGGAGTGGCTTCTGTGAGAAGCTACTAGAAATTTCCCCCATGTCCAGCAGAACCAGTGCTAGCTGACTCCAAGATGAGCCCACTGCTGGCCAAGACTGAGCCCATAGGAGATGGTGGTAGCATTTCCAAACTAACGTATTTAAGATGGGGAAAAAAACCCCTGTGGTACAAAAGCAGTGAGAGAGAATCTGTGAAATCAATGATTCTACAGACACCAAGGCCCGTGAAGAAGGAGTGTCAATATATGCTCCAGGCGCCAGAGCCAAAATTCCCCTGAAGCCCATGATCCAGACCGTGGTAAGGCAGGCTGACCCCCTGCAGCCACAGTGGACTAGATATCCACCTGCAGCCCACAGAAGGCACCATGTTGAAGTGTGAGGGGAATGATCGTGAGGAGTGACAGAGAAAATGTGTGATAAACTGACAAAAACCTCTATTCCTCATCCCCCTGCAGTTCTGTGGAGGAAGGAGGTAGAGAATTTCGGAGTGAAGTTGAACCCAGAAAGAAGGAGGGGTGGAGGGAAAGTGTTTTAAGATTTCGTTTTATTACTTTGAATTGATTTGTAACGAATTAATTTTCCCGAAGTCAAGTCTGTTTTGTCCATTACGGTAACTGGTGAGTGATCCTTCCCTGCTATCTCAACTCATGATTCCTTTCTTTTATTCTTCCCTCCCTTTCCAGGGAGTGATAGAGTAGCTTTGGTGGGCACCCAGTCTCCAGCCAGGGTCAACTCACCACAGGAGGAAAATAAGTAGGAAGGGTTGAACAGAAGGATACCACAGACTTTGGCCTTCTGTGTTGCCCATCACCTCACCAAACGTATTGTGAGGGGTTGAGCATAACATGCTCGGACAAGAGTTTTTCATCAGCTTGGGAGAAACACTTAAGAAAACATAGTAAGCAAACGTTAAGTAAACAGAGAAAAATGCCACTTTCTGTTACCCAGTTTTGGGGAGTCAGGGCAATAAAAAAGGAAAAAAACCAGCTTTTTTATCAAAATAGGACTTCACTTGGGATAAGGAACTATTAAAGATCGAGAACTTTGCTACACTAATTCCTGCATTATTAGAGTGGTGGGATTTCAATCTAAAGTGGAAAATACAGAACTAGGAGTGAAATTTCTGTTTAGACTGACAGAATTAATGAGTTCTCAGTATTACACATAATTCATAAACTGTACATAAGACAGGTTCCCAGGAAGACCTTTGATATTAAAATAGAACTATTCATTATAATAACACTTTACAATTTTTTTTCTTAGAAAGAAAAACACAGGCCAGAGACTAAACATTTCTCTTAGTTTTCAAAAATCTGTAGTAAATGAAGCCTTCAGCATTTGTTAAACTTATTCTCAATTTTTTAATCACTGCACTATTTTTCTTCCAACATACCACTGAATATAGTAAGACTTTTTCCAGAGGTTTTGATAGCAACTTTTGATAGTTACTTTTCAGTCTTTAGAACAAGGAAAAAAAAAAGTCATCTGACTTCTTTTCCAATCAACAGTGAAGTCTTTTTCTGTAGTATTGTTTTGATTGAGTGATGATTAAAAAATCTTGTGCCAAACTGCAGGGCTTTAACTTAAAAAAATGTTCTAATCAGGAAGCTGCAAGTAGTCTTTTACATTCAGAACTACTAGTAATAATAGTTTGATAACTATTGTGAAATCATATTATAACTTATTTGTTCAAAGTGATTGACTTCTATAAGAAGAAATGCTTGTCAGAAAAGAACAACAATGATGTATAATTGATTCTAATGCCATTAAAGAAAATATGAAGGAAAACAACAGCATGAAATTGCAGCCAAGACTTGTGAGTTCTGCCTCTTGTCTTCCTCATCAGTAACCAAGGGAGGAAATGAGTCTCAGGTTATAAAGCTGCACATAATGTTTAAAACTTAAGCTCCCAGCAGCTGAAGTTCTAGAGCTATTTTTGTTCACCCTGTAGCAAAGAACACAAGGTAAAACTTTGAGAAGAATGGGAGTGAATCTGGAGTATATTTGCCATTTTCAAAAGCAAGGTCATGCCGTATTTTAAGTGTATGTTAAATGCATTTCTGTACTGTTTAGAGTATAAATTTGAAAACACATTTGCTAGAAGTATAAATATCATTACCATTCAATGAGATTTAAGGCAGATTTTCAAGAACACACTTTAATTCCCAGGGCACTTGTTTGTTGCAATGCAGAGATCATGACATCCAAATTTTTGGAATATTTAATCTCTCATAAGCTAAATGTCTGGCTCTTTCTTTAGTCACTAGAAAAGAGAAGGCAGTTCCAGCAATTTATCCTTGATGAAAAATAGGGAGTGGGTTTCTATTTTTTACTTTCCAAGTAGTGGAATTCAGAACAACACAATTATATTAGCTGCCTTGAAAAAGCTAAGATAGAGGCAATGATGAGCTAGATAAGAATAATTTAAAATAAAATCTACATGTCAGGTTTTTCTTTTACATTCTGACTTGTATGTGTTTATAACTGCATAGACTGTAAAGTAGAGGAGAAACTAATTTTTTAAAAATATTTTTTAAAGAACACTGAAAGATTTATATAAAACATTTAATAATAATTGATTTTTGAAGTCAAAATATCTGTCTGTTTTAACAATAACACAAGAGTTAAAATGTATTGTGACATTCACATGCCTTATGAAATAAATGACTAATCTTTTGAATCCCAGAAAAAACTATGCACACTCACAATATACACATGGAAATGTTATAGCTACTTCTGTTCAACACCTGGTAAAACATACCTGTTTACTGGCATATAAGCTTCTGAACTGTCAGCTTCTCCATTTAGTGGAAGCTGCCTTTTTATAAAAAAATTATATTCCATGACACAATATTAACATACAATCCATTTTCAACATTTAAAGCAGATTAATATTCTCAAATACTTTATATTAGTGTATTAGTTTTCTGATTATATACACTGCTAAAGCAGAAACATCAGAGAGAGGGGGTTTTTTGCCTGGACCTAAGTATTTGTGAGTTCTCTCATAGGTAGAGGAAAGGTTCTCACTGCAGATTAATATTTTTCGTATGTTGTTTCCCAGCTCTTCTTTCCAGCATATAATGTGGTTCTTCCCTAATGAGATTTGAGGATTGTATCTTAAGACATCCTATTTACAGAGTTATCACTTCAAATCAGAATAATACAGGGCTGTGACTGTATTAGAAATACAGTCCTGAATGGTTTGCTTGCTTCCTGATCTCCCTAATGATTTTGCATCATATACCAACAGTGATTCTTTGAGTCATGACCTTTAATAGCCTATAATTTCAATATTATGTATGCCTAATACCAAGAAAAAAAAAGTCTTTAGTGAATCACAAAGCTTTCCGAAGACCTTCTTTTTCCTTGCTAGTATAGATCATTGGTAACTACACAGTACAGTAAATGCTATGCTACCCTCAAACTAGAGTGAAAGCAGACTCAAACACAAAGACCTTTCAAAGATTCTCATCACCTTCTCCATATCAGACACCAAATCATGCTCCAGCCTCTACAATTTGAAGACATTAAATAGCTAGTGGGATTTTCCGTAACAGGAGCATTAACCCCAGTGTCCTGGACAAATTCCAACACAAGTAATTACACTGTGCCAGTAAATCCCCCTGCATTTTATTTGGACACTGCATTTCTTTTTCTTCTAGTAAAACGTTATGTGAGGTTTGCTGTGTGTTGTTAAACAGTTGCTGAGTTTTATTTAAAGTGTCTTCGTTTCAAGGATGTGTGAAATGATCTCTGTAAGACACAGTAAGAGCTTTGCCTATGAATTCAGAATGCAACTTGGTATTCTCTGGATATTAAGCATTATATGATGCACATTTTTAATGATTTTATTATTATATTTATGAAGAGGAGTGCTAAAGGAACACAAGTATCTTAAACAACTTTAAGTAGAATGCATTAAACTGTTCTTCAGCAGTCCTTTCACTAATTTAGAGCTGCATAGGGCTGACCATTTTCTTCCTCTGCATAACTTTTCAATATCTCAACAATATCCCTGTTTCATGGTATGATAAAGATACTGCTTGCACAACTTTACTTATAGAAAATAAGAGTGCTTACATGCTAGAGCAGCTAGAAGCTAACAAAGATGCTCACTTCTTTCTCATTCCAGAGACTGGCATTCAGCTTTCTGCTTATTTTGAACTAGAGTAAGGGCTTAATCTCCTTTTTCAGTGTTTCTCTTAAGCTGCTCAGTTTGTTCAGTTATTTGAGTTCTGTGTATTAATTGCTCATCTCTGAGTTTAAATTCCCCACCACCACCCCCAAAAAAAGCCTTGATGGGGGAAAAGGCTAAAGTCTACATATTCAGGGATTATTTGTTGGGGTTTTTTGTCGTGTTTTTTCTGTAGCCAGCTTTATTCTCAGTATTGGAATTATTTACCTGTGCTAAATATTCTTGGATGCTTTATAACTGTTCTGCAGTGTTAACAAAAAAAAATTGAGCTTGTTCTAAGCTTGTGTGGATGCAACAAATGAACTGCTCAAAATTTCTGACTAATTAGATACTGCTGACACAGTGTTTCTACTATATGTAATACTTTTTGCCTGGACCTAAGTATTTGTGAGATCTCTCATAGGTAGACGCATTATTGTAAATGAAAGGTATTATTACATAGGACACAATCCACTGCAGAGATAAGAAATGCTTTTACTGTGTGACCTGTGGTCACGTGGTTTTATATTATAATGCAAGAACAAGAAAGTTTGTACGGTTTACAAAATTACTTCCTGAATGCATTTCACCATATCAAAAGTCTTTAAATACGTAATTTCATTCACTTAAAAAAGAATAAGTCTAGAATACCAATTATATAGAAATTCATCTATTAATTTTACAATCCAAGAGAAGTTTGATGGAAATCTTTCAAGGTGTAGATAGTTTCAGAAGTCTCTAGCAGATCTCACTTATTTGGTTATTTTTAGGCAGAAGGGACAATAAGAATTTCAGAATTCTGTGAAAAATACTGGTTTCAGTGAAATTCTGACACAAACAAAGCACTGCTAGTTTGTGAACTGCAAGCTTAGCTGGGCTAAGAAACTAGTTCCATTCCTGCCTCTCCGTGCTGTTTAGTGAACTGAAACATACGGATTGCTGCTCACTGGATGCCTATAAAGGACACTGACAGGACTTAATGCCAACTACATGATAAATTCCAGGACTTCTTAAATTAAACAAGGATAAATTCTTATGCAGTTTTCCGATGTGGTCAGTTCATCACTCATTGTTTCTGCTGCTTCTTCCTCCTCGGGGAAGATGCTCCTCATGCTCTTACCTTCCTCCAGCATGGCATCCTCTCATGGGAGACAGTCTTTCAGGAACAGACTTTTCCAGCTTGGGCCCCCATCAGGGTCACAAATTCTGACAGAAAAACTGCATCTGTGTGGGCTCCTCCCTCCATGGGTACACAGGTCTGGCCAGGAACCTACTCCAACTCCAGCTTCCCACAGGACTACAGCCTTTTTTGGGCATCCACCTGCTCAACTGTGGACCTACGTGGGTATCAAGGGGACGACCTGCCTTACCGTGGTCTTTGCCATGGGCTGCAGAGGAATCTCTGCTCCAGTGCCTGGAGCACCTCCTCCCACTCCTTCTCCATTGACCGTGGGTCTGCAGAGTTGTTTGTCTCATAGATTCTCACTTCTCTCTTGGCTACAACTGCCTCTGTTTAGTAAATTTTTCCCCCTTTTTAAATATATTATCCCATAGGTGCTGTAACCATCGCCGATGGGCAGTGGTAGGTCTGTTTTGGAGTCTGCTGGCATTAGCCTGGTGAACAAGGTGGAAGTTTCTAGCACTTTCCCCCAAAGCCACCCCCTATAGCTCCGCCATGCCCTCCAACCACACCCCCATCCCCAACCAAAAAACCCTCTCCACCCAAATCAAATACAAGTCTGAAGCTCCTTATATTCTGGCAGCAGGGGGGAGGGAGGTGGACAAGGAAGGAGAGGTCTTAGCAGTGAAATAGTTCTGGGACTATTTTTATGTCTTCCAAATGAGGCACAATTTTGAGCTTTTTGATGTAAAAGGGTGTTGGCTTACTTAAAACCTTCTGACTCATCCTGTGTTTGAATCAGTTTTCGAGTTCATTTTGGAGTATCTCTCAGAACTGTAGTATCAAGCTTGAAGCAACCTCTAAGTTCATTTCAATTTTATCTTAATTAAAACTAATCTTTAACAAAGAGTCATTAGGAAACATTTTCACAGAAATGGTTTTAAATAGTTGTTAACTGGTACACAGCTTCTGGGGTTTTTTTTCCCTTTTTATACTCTGAAGCATGTGTAGGGGATGCTTTTGCTGCTTCCATTTAATAGTGGTTTTCCACATTTGTGTAATACTCCTGAAGCCATTCTTTGCATCAAAATTCTGCAGACAGAATGCCTGCAGCATATAGCACATGGCCAATTTAACCTGTTTGATAAGATCATGTAGTTTACTCCACTCCTTTCACCACATACTCAAGAAATGTGATGCTAGAAAACGGAATTTTGTCCTCAGTGTTTGACCCCTGAGGTACATTTCTTCAAGCATTTTAGTAAAAAATTCCATTTTAGTAAAACTGCTATTAAGAACATTGTCATTACTGTTATTATTACAGCTGCTGTTACTGACAAACGGAGCTGATTTTGTAAAATGCAAAGCATTACTAAATAATTTAGTGTCACAGCATAGTGCATTCTTGCAAAATGGTAAAGAATTCCAGGTCCTCTTAGTTTCTTATTTATTTTCCTTCTGCAGTATCTTAATTCACCTATACTGTGTAAAAAGATAACATCAGAAAAAATAGACTATCTGTATGTGTACAGGCAATTGTACTTCCAAATATGAATATACAAAATTGTTTGCCATCAGCTGCAGTGGTGAACTGAAATTCAAATTTGTGAAAATTTAATAATTTTCTTATATGGATGTGAGTAAATCTGTAAAGCTGTCAGTCAAAACAATGTAAAAAGAGACCTAATCTATAAAGTCATAATGCATAAAGAATAAATGACTTTGGAAACTATTTATCAATTAAGGAAAAACATGCCAAGCATAAATAATGGATGCATTTTTTTTATTTCCTCCATAAAACGTAAACCAAGTGTTCCCATTAATTAAATGCGTTTGATGTAATCTCCTCTTTTAAAAGGATATTCTTCCATCAAGGTGTAATTAAAGACTTTCCAAGGGAAATGCAATGGAAGGGTTAATTTCACTTCTGACAAAATTTTTCAAAGTCAAGTAGAAAGTTTTGTATCATTTTGTTGCTGTGTGGTTATGCTACCTACCTTTTTCCACTTAGAGGAACTCCTTGTTTACACATAAAATTTATAATTTACTTAGAAGGTTTTGTACACATAGCTTAGCCACAGAAACCAAAATGGGGCAGGAGTGACTCCAGTGTGGATCTGGGTCCAAGAGCCAGTTTATGAGGTTAGAGAAGTATAGCTTACAAATTTCAATAAGTTTATGCCAAGCTACACCAGCCGCAATTTTGAAAACCTAGGAATTTTCACCGTGAAGTTTTAAAGCATTCCAAGTAAGCAGAAATAGGAGAGTAGAATATAAACAGTTATTTAAACATGATACAATTAAGTAGCACTTCTTTGAAAGAGCAAAGAAGCACTCAAATATAACTGGAATATGTTCTGTACACTTGACCCTATATCTGTTCTTATTGCATATTCAAATTATATCATTTCCTTCAGTGATTTTTCTTTTTCTTCCTTTGTTCCCTTTTTCCTTAAATCCTTAAATCCTTTAAAAAGTGTTGCATGTACCTGATAAAATGTAAGCTTGAAAATATGAGTAGATGAATTTCTCTTGATGAGAAATAACCTTTTTCATCATTTAAAACTCTATACAAAAATAATTACAGGTATGGGTTTTTTAGAAGTGGGAAAAGTTTACCATTTACATTATTTTCTTTTCATCTGTATTCCAGATAAATGAGTAAGAATTAAGTTCATTTAGTTTAAACATTTAGGAAAATTGCTTTTCTTAACTTGAGAGTAAGGTCATTAATAGTTTAATACATTTTCTATTTTATTTGTTTAATTCATTTAAATTTTAACTTCTGATTCTGTTATTCACACCATGCATGGCAATATCAGAAGAGATGTATTCTAGGATGAATCTTAAAATAGAGTGGTATATGTAACAACTTGCTCAACACACCTTAAAGTGAATTATGAATATTACCTTATGGCACGCTGTTGAACTGCATAACAGAAGTTAAGAAATCAATTAATGTATTTCTCAGTAAAACAACCTGGAAACGCTTGAGTATGGTGAGAATGTTACCAGCTACAAAGCTGAATACTGGACTGACTTTTCAAATAACTCTTTTTACAAAGAGAAAATGATAGAGTGACGGAAGGTCAGGAAGCTCCTCCAGGGGATTGCTGTATCAGAGGCACCAGTACAGTAATGAATTGTTAGGACAGCATTGTAAACATTAGCATGCTAAAGATTTGGGTGATTTACTGAAGCATTTGTTAGACATTCGAAAAATTCATAACCATGGTATACAGAGAAAAAAAATCTACTTGGCAAAGCTGTTGATTTTTTTTGTCACTGTAAATGTGGCAAACCAAAGGGAAAAGATCTTCCTGTGGAAACAAAAATGTTAATGTTACCTCATAGAGACCCTAGGCCATTCTCCTAGTCTTACCTGGTGCAAAAGGAATTTTACAATAAAGAGCATTTATGGTGACAACAAATATTAGATTGTGGCAAATAGTATCTTTTAATTTTAATACACCCACCCCTTCTACTCTCTACTCTCTCAGTGAGCTTCTTGTATGGGCAGCTGCCCTGCTCTTCATCCATTTGCTTGCAGCAGTATTTGAACTCCTCTCTGATGGGTTGGGGTGGCTGCTGTCATGGGCTGAGAAGCAAAGTACCAAAGCTGGCTTACTGACTGGTTGCTCCAGCAGCCTGCAAGAAATGGATGGATGAGTTGTGTGGCTCTTCTGAGGAGCACAGCTGGGGCTTGAAATCCTGAGAACATGTTAAGAAACACTGCTTTCTGCATAGGAGAAGTAGGGATTTTGCCCACTACTGGATCCAACAGCTGTTCAATGAACTATCCAACAACCATCCCCTTTCTGAGGAAAAAAGGCAAACTATAACCCCATGTTTCTTGTGCCTATGGGATAGTAAAAGAGGGGTCTTTAATCAAAGTATATCTCAGAGAAATGCATAACACAGTAAAGATGAGAAATATGTTGCCTAAAAGACGCAAGGAGAAAAAAACTCCTGGGCAAATTAAGTAATAGGTAAGATAAGGGAAGGTTTTAATGAAACCTCTCAGGCTCTGGGAACACAAACCATGCGCGTGCCCCCTTACTCACGTGTTACATTTTTTGTAATGGTGTCCATCCTATTCCTGTTAGTCCACCCCTCGGCCTTTGCCCCATTCTGCCCCCTGACCCGCCCCTCGGGAATTGAGTCTGGGGGAGTTTTGGGATCCCCTCTTCCTCATCTTCATCTTCCTTGGACCATGTACAGTCCTTGGAAGCTTTCCAAAGTTCTGGGTTTGAAGGTTGCTTTGCCTGGGTGATATTTTGTTGTCCAGGCCAGGGTGCATAAATTCTTAAACAGAATGAAGGCCTACCTTGAAAAAGGTAGACTAATTTTAATACTGGAATTTAGGGGTAGTTGGTAGAGTTGAGTATGTGTAACTGTTGTGCTAAAGGGTGAGGGACATAAGAAATACAACTACTTCTAAAATCTACAAAAATTAAAAAATCAAAAAAACTCCAAGGCAACAAATATAATACAAGCATTACCTCTTTATATCTTAAAGCAAAACCAAATAACTCACCTTTCTCATGATTTGCCCTACTGCCACCAAGAAGCCTACGTGTTTGTATGACATAATTTATGAAAATAAATTTGAATAACTTTAAATACTACAGTCCAGATCACTAAAGGTGCAACCAAATCAATATGAGTACTACTCAGTAACAGATGTGTAGATTTAGATGTAGGATTAGATGTCTATTAAAAAGAGTCCTTTCAACAACTTGTTCTTTTTATTTAAAAAATATGCAGAAGTTCTAAATATGTAGGATCTTCAGCTCCCAGTGAATAAAAAGAAGGGCACAAATATTCTTCCATTTTTTTTTTGTTACAAAAGTACTGTTTTGTTACAAAACATCTTGACCATAGGTTTTTCTGAGGGGAAGTTATTTCACATGGAATGAACTGTAAGAAAACTATAAGTACATGCCTACTCAAAGAAATACTTTTTTCAGAATCCCAGAAATATCATAGACAACATTTTCAAAAGCATCAAATTATTTTTATTGTCATTATGTATAGTCAATGATTTGTCCAGTTTTACTGAAAGAATTCAAAGTATATGTAGACTGAAAAATATTCCATTGGAGCTGATAGTCTCTTACAAATGCAAATTTCATTATTAAAACAATGTGGAAGGATAGTTCTCAGTTTTGTGCTACACATATGTTAGTCCACTGAAAGTATGAGACAAAAAATATGTTTTTAATAGTTCTATAATCATGCTTAATTAAATAATACACAACATTTAAAAGCATCCTTGAGTGATTTGGTGAAGATTCAGATGACTATAACCAAAAGCTTTGATTGTTAGGTTTATTATTTATAATCATTTATGAAACATTACTTCCAGAAATACTGTTAGCAAGACTAAGTTTTCTTATGCATAGGCTACTATAATGACAACAAAAACCTACAATGGGCTTTATTTTGATATATCGGCTAGCCGTTTGTGGCACCTTTGCTTCTGAAATGCTCTTTTTAGTTAATTTTGGAGTATTTTGAAACCACGTTTACTGCTTCAAGTTGGAATTCCCTGATAAAATCAGGAATGTGTAGAGTAGGAAGATTTATGGTAGTATAACTCACTAAAGAGAGCGTTACATAGACATAAATGTTGTCAAAGTAGCTGCAGTTCCAGCTTAAGTAATGAGGAACTCCCAAACTGTCCAGGATTTATAGCATTTAGGATGCAATATTAGAAACTTTGCCTTATTAACAAATATATCTTCTTGGTCTGAAAAAAAATCAAAACCAAACACCAACCAAAACCCCTTTTGCTTCTCAGGGAGACTAAACAATGGCATGGTTGGCACAATTAACAGAAGATGGAAAAAAACCCCTAGAACTTTCTGGTTATTATTTTTTGCTAAAACTCCCATAAATTAGAAAAAACAGCTAAAAGGCTTTTCTGTGGTCATTAGTGACACTGTCTCAGCCCCACAGCCACGTGGCTCTGTCACACAGTAGGGTAATAACAAGTTAATGAGAAGGATGAGGCCATTCAGAAATCCATGCCAGTATGTACGAAAGTGAAGACCAGACACTGTAATTGATACTGCTCTATGTCCTACTGTACATCAATCCTTTCTAATTGTTTTCCACTATTGCTCTAGGAAAGTGGATATGACTATCTCAGTATTTTCAGTGTTATAAAACATAAAATAGACCTGGAAAGGAACTTGGGGTATCATAAAATCAAATTCTCTCCCCTAGGACAAAATCAGCCATAGCCAAGGTATTCCTAACTCATTTATTTTACCTGTTTTTAAAAATATGCCAATTATATGGATTTTAAAAGCTCCCTAGACAATGTATTACAAAGCTTAATTACCCTCACCAATAGGTAGAACTTTACCTTTTTTTACATCTAACATATATATCCCTCATTGCAAATTAAACCCATTACTTTTGGGCCAATGGAATAAAGAACAGTTAATTGTCTTCCTCTTTTCAATTGCTTTTTATTTACGTGAAGGCTGTTACCTTGTCTCAAGGTCTTTAAATTTTCCTGAACACAGAAGTAATATAAGAAAACAGAGCTATGGGGCACATTAAAAAGTAAATTGTTGAGCAAGTGGTGAAGCTATTTTGGAATAAGAGGTAAATTTTCTATGCATTCACTGTCCTTGACTAAACAGTTCTGTGGTATAAAGGGTTAGTAAATCAAAAATCATACATACGTATATATGTCAAGGCAGATTCAGTTGTATTTTAATAAAATACTGAATATATTATAGAAGTCTGTCCTCTCTGTAAAAATCTATCAGATCAAGGTAATTTGTGATGATGAAAGGATACACTGGTTGATTTTTTACTATTGCATTATTAGTTGTATTTCATATAGGGGAATCTAAGTTTATGAATGTTAATGTAGTGAGACAGGTAGAAAGGAGGGATCTTGTTCTGTTGTTCAGATGGGAATAATTCTTAAAATACAAATAGAAATTTGTTTGAATTTTCTGTATTAAAATATATTATCAGCAACCTTCTGTTTCTAGAAGCACTTTATCTGAGTAAAAATAATTCTCAGTTTATAAGGAACATCTTTAAATGTTTACGATATTTTTTAAAATAGAAATTAAAAAAAAAATAACCCAACCTAGAAAAGCTTTACTTGTTAACTGGCTCTTCAGAAAGCAATTGTTTTCAAATGTTGTTTCATTTCAGCTTTGAAATCATGTGTATGTGCAATATATTGTTTACATCCTCTTTCTATATATCCCTGAATAGCCATAGAAACAAAATATTCAAGAAAAAGCTTTCAAAAGTCATATCAGAAAAGCTGAGACAGTAACACAGATCTGAATAATAAATAAACTAAACAAATCTAAGCTAAGGTAGAAGAGTCATAATAACACCCCCTCCCCTTTTTTTTTTTTCTTAATTGTGATGAAAAATAACACAGTGTAGTTAGAAGTAGCATTGATAACACATGCGAATTTGTGTTTCAATCACTCGACAGAGAATGGTTTAATTTGATTGTCTTTTCTATTCTTAAAATTACAAAAATAGGGATTGGGACATTTGCCAGGTCACTAATATGATTCAGAAAACTGTTTTTTCCCCTGAAGTCATACTTTTACTTTGTAAATGTGGAGCAACTTTCATATTCACTGTATTTTCATGACCTTTTTTTATTTTCTTTATTTTTTATTAATAATCAGAATGGCTATAAAATCTTTTTCTTCACTGCTACCTTCAAGACTTTTCATATGGAGTTGATCATGCAGGTCTTACTAAAATCAATCAAACTAGGCACTCATTCCTTAAGTCATTCCTTCTTTTGTTGACTGCTTACAACTAAGTTTAGTAGGTGTTGTTACTGAAAAAAAGTACGGAGAAAACATGGATAAGAAAAACCCTTTCGTCTGATGGTAAGTAGAAAATTTAGCTCAAAGACAATAAAATATCAGCATGGTGTGAATATTCTTGGATTACTGTTGTGTGCAGTAGAAAGCATGACTGCATTTGACCTCAGATCCTACTTTTTGAATTGTCCTTTCCCAGTTTATTTATCCTTTTGTCTGTCTGGTGGAACTTCAATGCTTCCTAACGTAGCTTCATTGATTACCTATGAGGTAAAAATGATGGATCTTCTAAGCAATTGAACTTCTGCTCTGCTAAGGACACACAAGTTTCTCTTTGCCTAAATCACATCTGAGTTTGACTCCAAGACTTTTCATCCATAAAAAACTGCTTTCATTTGATCCATAGGCTGCTACAACTCCCCATCTTAACAAAGGAGAGCTATGTGTGAGGTACATGCTAAGACATGAACCTGCAATTCAAAGGAATTCTGAGTATGAATCCCGTGGCAGCACTTAAAAGCCTCTGTTCTCGAGAAGAAGAAATAAGAAGATTTGTGCCTTTCTTTAAACCAAGGTCTAAAGCAAAACGTTGGTGTCTCTCAAGAGGCTTCATTCTCATATAGTTACGGGAATTGATGGTTATAAAAAGTCAATGAGGACAGGAAGGAGGGCCACAGCATACACATCAGGGAAATATATACAGTGGTATTTGTATTCCTGGTGCCAATATTCAGTAAGAAGTAAAAAAAATAACACAGACCAAGCGTATATTTATTGTGCTGTTTCCAGACTTAATGCATAAATCAGGAGCACAGTACATCGATAAGGAATAGAAATTATTAAGGGTGTGATTGTAATCAGACAGGGAACTGTGAAAACACTACGTGATGCTTCATATTGGCTTGTCTTCAAAGGCATACCTATCAAGTCTGTTTCTGTTTGATGAGTCTAACCGCTGAGCCTGTATTCCTAACTTGGAATTCCGGTTGTGTTAGTTTTATTTCATTCATAACCTGCACAAGTTTGGCAGCTGAGTGAAAGATACATTAAAAATGTATCAACTTCTTCACATATATTACTCTGGGGCACTGTCTTTAGAGAAAATGTGTCTTGTCACCTAAACTGTGATGCAACTACACAAAGCCCTTGTTTTGTCATTTAGCACAGAAAATAATTGATTTAATCTAGTCTTTAAACAAAATATAATTATTAAACAAGAACTGGTGGAAGGCAAACAGGCACAGGACTAGGGAATATAAAGAAAAAAACATATCACATATACACAGTAGTTTTTATAACTTTTAAGCTAATTCAACTTCTGGTCACACATAGTTTTATCAGAACCAGAGCAAAGGTACATGGGCCACGAAGTTTGGAAAGGTTAAGAGTCAGGTGTACTCCGTGTTTTTTGTTTGATCTAATTTCGGTGTAATGCAATGTTGTCTTGTGGTAGGGTCCCTCAGAGCAAACAGAGTCAAAAGGGGTAAGAGTTATGCACAGAGATATCATTCACACGTGCCTGTATGGGAAATTTCCCTTCATAATGTTGGACAGCTTAGTACAGACGTAATTACAGCTCTCTTTCTGGAGCTGTACGAGGTGCAGGGGCTGCAGGGGGGTCTGTGAGGGGAGGCCGGGGCTGCCCTATGCAGGACACAGTCGGTTCCAACCGGCTCCAACCCACCTGTGGCAGGGCACGGCTGAGCCCACAGCCGAGGGGGGTGCCCCTCAGCAAGTGCACGAACAAGAAAGGACAGAAAATGCCACGGGGAGATACTGGGGGTGGAGGGAGGAGCAAAAAGAGTGAAAAGTAACATTGGGAACAACAAAGTGCGGAAAGGCGGAAGAGAAACAACAGTAACTCAGTGGTGGAAAGTGATGGAGCACAGAAAGGGAGAGTGGAGATGCAGAAGGAAACTGCTGCCTCCTAAGCACAATGCCTAGTGGTTGCCTCATGGAGGTAACTGAGTGTTACTTGCAGTGATATAAAGGGGGGAACAAGCGGTACTTGGGGTGATGAGGAGCCTGGGAAAAAGGGAGAACAATAATTGAACATTCATATTACTTAGCAATAAATGAAGATCGTTTCACAAAGTTGAATCTGTTTTGTCCACCATAGTAACTGGTACTTGTCTCCTGTCTTTGCTCCCTGTCTTCATGTCAATCCAGAAACCTTCTCATTCTTGTTCTGTTTTCTCTCCCTTCTCTCTCTCTCTCAGTGTTAGCCAAGGCTTACCCACCACAGGTACAAGCATTTTATCTGCACATAGTGCCAAGGAGGAGCAAGGCCAAGAAAATAAAGTCATTTGTGTGTAAATATTGATATATCTCTGTATGTTTATATATATATATATTTAAGGAAAAATGAGAATGTTAATCTCAGTCTATGTCTCTTAAATCAGTAGAACAGTTTTACAAACACTGCCACAAACAGGAATAATTTATTTATGTTTTATTTGAACCAATCGAAGAAAGCAGTAGCAAGTACTGTATCCAGGAAAAAAGATAAGTTGTTAGGAGGGAGGGGTTGTTTGTTTTCGTTTTGTGTTGGGGATTTTTTTTGTTGCTGTTTTTGGCGTTTTTTTACAGATAATGTAGATTAGCTGGTCTAGTATCATGGTATTAAAGACCTCATGAGAAATTACCTTTCACCTGTGTGATGATATCTTCTCAGCAAGTATTACTTCAGTTTGGATAATTCAAATATTTGCTTCTTTCCTGCTAGAAAGATGATATCTTCTGTTCCTGAGCCAATATATAGAACTAGGAACAAATTCAGAAAATTTATCACTTATTCAATATAAATTGGATTTATGTTAATTGTGGATGTCTTTAAGTCCAAAATTTGTCATAGTTCTAGCTGAAAGCCTACTTGCTAGTAAAGGAAAAAAGAAAAAAAGATAAACTTTGAAGCAATTGTAAAAGCAAATGAATATTTTTCAAATTTGTAAGTAAGTCCAACAAAGTACAAGAAAAGTAGTAGAAGCATAAGAGAGATTTAAACTAAGAAACCATACATAAAAGTTAGCTTTGATCAGGCATTTGACAAAATCTTTCTAGAGAGGCATAATCGTATGAACAATTATAGATATCTATTCATCCTGTAGCCAAGAACAAAAGAAATGTTATGCATTTAAGATCCCCATACTAACATAAAAAGAAAGGGTTGATCCAAATAACTGGAATACTGATCCATTTATTCATATTAATTTATATTTTCTGAATATCTAAAGTGTTATTATTTTCTATCCTAGAAAATGCAAGTTCTGTTCCCCTTATTTCATAAAAATATTTTAATCAAATTTATACTGTTTAACAGAAAGGTAGCATCATAGTGATAATGATGATATAAGGTCAACTTTATAGCAATTATTTCTAAGAAAATATTAATATATTACTCATTTGTTCATTCATTCAATTTAGCTTTAATACTTTTAGTTTCACTTTGCATCTATGAAGAAAAGCTGGGTATTTTATCATATTTTCCTTACCTAAACAAAAGTGCAGATGGTAAGACCCAGAGAGAGATTTTGTGTAAATGTTTTTCCACAGTTTTTTACATAGAATAGTAGTTTAGTTTCTAGTTATTAAAAAAAAAAAAGTTATTGCTTAGGTTATTACTCCAAAGACATGCATTATTTAGGCAGTACAACAGCAACTATGATTTTTATGTAAATTTTTCTTTTCACAAGAGGTGAAGCAAATTCAATAGAACAAATAACTGTGAAATACTGAACCAGAAGACACACAAAAATCATGTGCAAATGAAATTTATTTTAGATATGAAAGAGTGGATGTGATCAGAAAGAATGTTGAAGAAGTGCCCTGTTCAGAAAGATGTTAATGGTCAGGCATATAGTAGCCAGATGACAATTATATTTGATCGTGGTTCTTTGAGTCAATTCACCAAAGTTCAGGCAACTGTAGACTGTAGAACTGTTAAAACAAACACCAAATAGTTGCAAATGCACCAAATTCTGTCACACACTTCGTCAGCAAAGGAATGAAGCTTTACTTCTGAACCTGGTTTGGAGGCTTTGATTCTCACATTGAGAAGCATCAGCTGGAAGACAGCTTGGAGAAGCATACTTAGAGACAGAAAGTACTGTTTCTCCAGGATGAGTCTGACTTTTTGTTTACCCACAGAATTCAAAGCTAATACAGACCAAATAAAAATCTTGGAACATAATTTTGGAAAAAATGAAGCAACAAAAGTAAAAATTTCATTTTGGCCTAGGATGCAGCAGGACTCAGTCAGACGGCACCCATCAGGCCTGGCCTGATCTATGCCTGCATGAGTTTACATTTAAACATTAAATATGTTCCCCATCAGCTCAGAGCTGTTAACCAAAACTACCATTCAGTGGTGGGTAATTTCTCTGATGCTGCACTGCACTTGATCTTTGCTTCTTCAGCTACAGCTGACAGTTGAAGAAACACCTAATTTGCTGCAATCATGCTACAGAATTTCATGGAAACATGCAATTGTTCATAGTGGACAGGTAAAATCATTTGTAGCTAAAAATGAGGGAATAAACTTCTGCAACTGATGTTGGTGAGACTTACCTAGGGAATGGATGGCCAGTATCAAACCTAGCTGCCTAATACTACATTGAAAGTAGTTACCCCCTTAATACAGGCATTGACTGTTGGCCTTCTGATCATTTTATAATCAATCTAAATTAGAAGACTTCTTAATTTTATTTATGAAAACAAAAAAATTCAAAATCTAAAAAATTTTTGTAGGATGATTTTTTTTTCTGACTTAAGAGGTTAGTGACTGCTTCTAAAACAGTCAGGAGACACTGCACATTGCCTTGTAAGAGCAAATATACCTTCTTTAAGAACTCTTCTTGGGAACAGTTAGTCTGTAACCATCCTCGAATCTAGAATGCTGAGTGATCTGAGGCTGGATAGCAATGAAATAAAAAGGAGAGAAAAAATTATACTTTAAAAATAGAATTGGTACCAAAAATAATGGAAAAATACTCTTAAAGGACAAAAATGTATTCAGAGTACTTCATTTTAGATAAGAAACCACACAAATGTTAAGAAAAATAAAAATAAAAGAGTTCAAATATTTAAATTCTGAGATTATTGTAAATCAGTTTCCAAAGAAAATATATGAATTTAGAATATAAATTCCTTTAAATGCATATATAAGGTACAGAAGTATACATATTGATATAATAAATGTAGGCAAATTCTTGGACTATATTATCAAGTAAAAGGACAGTCAGTGGAAATGGAACACAATAATTTTTACTACGATAAGATGATAGTTTGAGAGAGCATTGATCCAAATCCATAACCATTACATAAAATTTGTATTCAAAAACACATTGTGGATTCAATTAAAAAAAAACTTTTAATGTTTAATTAATTAAACTTTTGTGGCACTATAATTTATAATGAGAGCTGAGATAATCTTAATTTCCCAAGGGTCTGAGATGATCTGAATCTAAACTAAATATGCAAGTTTCAAGTAACTTTTCTTTTAATAGCTACTTGTTTTAAAATATGAAGGTAGAGCCTCAACAACAGTTTTTTGCAAGGTCTCTATAAGAATAGTACACCCTGCTAAATTCTGAAGGAGTTCAAACAGAGTATTTTTCCAGTGATTTCCAGCTCTTCAAAGAATAAACCTTTCCTGGCCTGAAAGCTCTCTGTATAATAAACTAGCCAGTTTTTGAGGGAGCCTCTGGCATTGGAATATGGTTATAAGAGGTCACCTTCATAATATGGAAATTTTCAAAATTCAAAATCAGTTTGAGCGGCAAGAAAGTCTTCTAAAAATCCCTTACCTTATTAAATCTGTGAGTAGAAATTCTCCCCTTCACAGTAACCCACTCAGGGATAAGGAATATTGTCATGGTGATGAGGTAGAAATAGTTTCCCCAAGGCATTCTCAGCAACATTCTTTATGCAGTGTGAATTTTCTGGAAAAAATTCTCAGTTAGAATAAGGACTGTCCCATATTTATACACCTAAGAATTTTTAAAAATACAACAGTATCTGGAAATTAATATTGAAAATCCACAGAGGTGGCAGAAGAATAAGCTTAAATATAATTTAAAAGCATAAGTTCTCCCATCAAGTCAAATATTTGGGACTTGTACAATGGTTTTTTAAGAGTACCTAACTAAAAAAAAAGTAAAATAAATTGTCTATACCCTCCCACGTCTCTTCAACACTCACAAGCTGTAAAGGTGAAGTTTACCACACAGAATATTCAAAAGATTTAGTCAACTGGAAAACATATCTTGATACACTGGAGAGATCCCTAATCTCTCTTGAGCTGTTAAAGCTACAAAAGTGAAAAATTCTAATAAGAAGAGATACTTGCATTTAATAAGAATTTACTAATTTTAATCCTAGCTACCTCCCTTCTCCCTTGTGTTAGCCTATTCATTTCTGCTAATATCCATATTATTGTACACCAAACCCATAAATATAAAAATGTTATTCAAATATGTCAGAAATGTTCTGCTGGGAAGTCTGTGGGGCATTAAGACATTCAGGGTAAAATAAAGAAAAGTCAAAAAAGATAATACAGTGTTAATTATATTCTTTATCTCTCTGTTAATGTGGAAGAAACCGAGGAAGTTCCCATATTGGAAACCTTTACAGAGAACTCAGAGAAGGTGTAGAAATAAAGTGCCTCTGGAAGTGAAATGCTAAAATAGAAACTAGAAAGCAAATTTATAAAATGAAAAACAAATCCCAAGGACATCTCAGCTGATATTCTCTCATCACTAGCCTCTCCCTCTTTCATCCTTATTAATTTATAAGATTGGGGGGTACTGTCAAACTACACAAAATTGTGCTCAGTATTTGCTTATTACCCATAAATCCTTTTTGTTTTTTTTTAATTTACTGAATCATTTTATGTAATCATTCTCTTTTGTAAAAGTCATCAAAAGCTTCAACTCAAAACGCTTTAAATATCTGAAACAATGGCTGAAGGAGGCAAATACTAAGTAAGTTTCAAGAGTTATATAGGAAGTGTGAAGCTCCTCACTCTCCTCTGAAAAAATAAGCACTCTCTTTCTGTTTTCCAACTTGCTACTTTTGTTTGCAGAGTTTCATTGTTAATGGATGTGCTGCTTTTGGCTGTGGTAGAAATATTTTTCTTCGCAGTGGTTGGTATGGGGCTGTGTTTTAGATTTATGCTGAACACAGGGTTGATAATACAGAGATGTTTTTGTTATCGCTGAGCAGTGCTTACACAGAGCCAAGGCCTTTTCTGCTTTTTGTACTTCCATGCTGCTAAGGAAGTCGGGGGTATATGGGAGGTTGGAAGGAGATACAGCTGGGACGAGTGACCCAAACTGACCAGAGGGATATTCCATGCCATATGACATCATGCTCGGTATATAAAGTGGGGGGAAGAAGAAGAAAGGGGGAGATGTGTGGAGTGATGGTGTTTGTCTTCCAAGTAAACATTGTACATGATGAGGCCCTGCTCTCCTGGAGATGGGTGAGCACCTGCCTTGACATGGGAAGCAGTCAATTAATTCCTTGTTTTGCATTGCTTGTGTGTGCAGCTTTTGTTTTCCCTATTAAACTGCCTTTATCTCAATCCATGAGTTTTGTACCTTTTACCCTTCCAATTCTCTCCCTGACCTTACTGGTGGGGGAGTGAGCAACCAGCTGCTTGGGGCTTGACTGCTGACTGAGGTTAAACCGAAACAATAGACCAGGCGGATTTTAGGAGTTAGGAGATGGTACTGAAACCTGTGGACTCAGGTAAGACAGTTCATATAAATTAGGTACTTTACACCAACATGCAGTAGTTTATCCTAGGGTCCTTACATAATTCTGGAAAGGCTCTAGAAAGTCTGTACTAGAGCACAGTACAGCTCTGCTAGTTCTTTCACAATATTTCAATAATCTGAAGTTCTCTCTCCTTTCCTTTCCTTGGACGCCGCTTTCTTGTTCTATATCTCCTACAATGTCAACAAAGTGAATCTCTTCATGTGTAGAGTAATGCTGGGATATATGGGCATGACCAAAAGAGAGATTATGGTTATTTCCCCCCAGAGATGTGAGAGAAGAAATTAATTAAAGTGATCTTTGTTTTCCCTTTTGTGCACAGTTTCAGACTTTGGAAGTAATCTCTTTCCATTGACAATAATTAACAACCTTAACAAGGATCCCTGGAGAGGGCTTTTCTAATTGAAAAGACTGTATATAAGTGGAAAGAAGGAAAGAAGGTCAGTTTGGGGTTTTGGGTGGCTTTTTTTTTTTTTTTAATGAAAGCATGCATAAATGGAATTCACTTGATGAGTTTTTCACTATGTCAGATGCAGGATCACAAATCATGGTGCTGTCTTCTAAAATGGATAAAACTCTTATTTAACTTACATCTGTAATGAAACCACATTACTGTGTAGCATGGAGTATCTTAAGATGATGATAAATCACCAGTGCTGAAGAGACAAAAGGGGTATAGTATAAGGGACAGGTTCTTTTCACAGACTCAGAAAACAAGGAGACCAAATTGAATAATTTCCTGAGCATACTAAAATACAGATCTATGTGACAGGGTCTCTGTGAAATGATACTGGTTTGGTTCCTAATCAATAGAGAGCATTGGTATCTGGTTGATTTATTAAACTCATTCTTGTGAAATCAGTTTTAATTTGCTGAGAATCTAATTGCATTTATTGTATGATGGTGTCAGGGTGCTTTGAGCCCTGGACAGGCCTTTGTAATAATTTACATCTGATTAAAAGAAAAAAAATAATATTTTAAGAACTCAAAATAAAACAATTCTTGAAATATGGGGAGAAATTATATCTCTGCTCTAGGAGGGCTCCTCAGCACAAGAGAGACATGCAGCTCCTGGAACAGGTCCAGTGGAGGGCAGCAAAGATGATTAGGGGACTGAGGTAAATAAATCTCTTACAAGGAAAGGCAGAGAGAGTTGGTCCTGTTCAGTCTTGAGAAGAGAGGTCTGAGAGGAAACCTCATCAATATCTTTAAGTATCTGAAGGGAGGGTGTCAAGAAGATGGAGTCAGGCTCTTCTTGGTGGTGCCAAACAAAAAGACAAGAGGCAATGGGCAGAAACTGATGCAGAGGAAGTTCCATCTGAATGTGAGAAAGAACTTCTTTACAGTGCTGGTTACTCCACACTGGAACATGTTGCCCAGAGGGGTTATGGAGATCTCCTTCACTGGAGATATTCAAGAACCACCTGGACACAATCCTGTACCATATGCTCTAGGATAACCCTACTTGAACAGGGAGGTTGGACCAGATGACCCAGTGCGGTCCCTTCCAATCTTAGCCATTCTGTATTCCTGTGATAGACATTGTTAAAAAATCATTGTTAAATTATTATTTTTTTTTACTGCAAAGACAGTAGGAAATTCTAGGTTGAAATATTTCCTGTAGAAAAGCTATTGCTATTTTGCCTTCTGATCATTGAATTTAACATAATGTTTTCAGGAGCCTTATGCTTACTTAGCCCATCTTTCACATATGTATTATTCCCAGTACTTTAAATTGTCTCTAAGCAGGATGAATCTGCCAAATCAAACATGAATTCATAAATATGTATATTTTTCCTTGTATCAGAACTGATTGGGATAGGGTTGACTTTGCCTGTAGCCCACACAATTCTGTACTTTTTATTTGAGGCTGAGATGATGTTGATAACACATTGGTGCTTTAGAAATTGCTGAGCAGTGCTTGTGCAGCATCTAGGTTGTCACACACACACTTGTACACACATACACACTCATAGGTGAGGACAAGGGGTAGTGGCAAAAGGCTGGGAGGGGACATAACTGGGACAGCTGAGCCAAACTGACCAAAAGCATGTTCCACATAACAATAAAAGCTAAGGGAAAGCATGAGAAAGGAGGGTCACAGGGGATTTCATTATTACGATGTCAGTCTTCTGAAGAAAATGCTACATGTACTGAGGCCCTTCTTACCTGATGATAGATAGTTTTGCTTTTGTGTACACCCTTTTCATCTTATGTTAGACTGTCTTTACCTCAACTCATGAGTTTTTCTTCTTATTTTCTCACCCTTCCCCACTGAAGATAGGGAGTTAGAGAGTGGCTTGGTGGGCATTCAGCTGCCAGCCAAGGTTAATCCAACATATGGGTCAAAAAACCAAACCAAATATCCCAAACCAATACCCACCTCTACTTCCTGCATGAAAACCACAGATTTAGGATTACCTATGATATAAAAAATGGAGCACTTTTAGGACATTATAAGACTAGGGGCCACAGACTGTCCACTGTTCACTAAACATGCAACCCTTAAAGCATCAGAAGTAGCCATTTATGGAGGGGGAAATCTACAGAAAACTGCTCAAGATATGAAAATTAAACATGAGACTTTAAAATCCCTGTCCCTTCCATTCTCTTATGCCATGGTTTAACCTGACAGGCAGCTAAACACCGCAAAGCTGCTCACTCATTCCCCCATCCCCCTGTGGGATGAGGAGAAAATTGGAAGGAACAAAAAGTAGAACTCATGAGTTGAGGTAAAGATGGTTTAACAGGACACAAAAGGAAGGTAATTAATTACAACGATAAAGTAATTAGAACATATGAAACTAGTAAAGCACAATGCAATTGCCCATCCCCCACCAACTGATGCCCAGCCCATTCCCAGGACCTAGGTCAGCTTTTGCCTTAGGTTTATATGCTGAGCATGACATCAAATGGTATGGAACATACCTTTGGCCACCTTAGGTCTGCTGTCCTACTATGTCCCCTCACAACTTCTTGTGTACCTTCAGCCTCCTCACTCGTGACATGGTGTGAGAAGCTGAACAGTCCTTAATTTAGTGCAAGCTCTGCTCAGTAACAATAGAAATGTTGTGTTATCAACATTATTCTTACCCTAATTCCAAAACACAGCACTGTACCAATGACTAGGAAGAAAATTAACTATATCTCAGCTGAAACCAGGACATCTGGTCATATAACAGCTGTAATGTCTTCAGGGAAACCAAATTTGTTTGTCAGTCGGTTTATCAACTGCAGATGAGACTGATTGCATAATCTCTTCCCACCTGTATCAAACAAACTAACCAAACTTTTCAATTATTTAATCATTTCATTCAAGTCTTGTTAAATCTGATTTTCAATGAATCTTAAGTCCTCATCAATGCATAGAAAACATATTATAAATATTTTTTTAATTATTACAAAAGTAAACAGTATATACTTAATTTCAGCACAAAAATATACAGAAAAGCCTACATGCATTCATATAAATTATGTTAAGGAATACACTATTTTATATTTTCACAACATGTAAAGTGTCTGTACTGTTTGATTTTAGGTCCAAGGTACCTACAGTTTAATTCCTTGAATGCTAGAGACTGAATACACTCAGTACAATAAACATATCTCAAAATTTCTTGTTATGCATACTCATTCACGCAGTTATTCTTCTTGTAAACATTTCATAAGTTTTGACTCACGTTCTTTAATTTTTTTCATTTTTTTAATGGAAAATATACTGTGACATAGTGTAAGTAGCTACAGCTTTTGCCCAGCCTTCCTTTTATTTATAAGAATAGCACTGTCTGACATATCCTTCCTACAAATTACTTTGATATGGGTTACACGTCACACTTGTCACTGAAATCAATCATCCAGAGTTCTATCCTGGTGTTACAATATGTGTGGACATCATGTGTAGAGTCAGAGTAAGAGGGTACCAAAGACACTTCAGTGACATTTCTACCCTGAACCTTTTTAAATAAAAAAAAAGCCCCAAAAATTACTAACAAGTAAAAATATTTCCACAAAAATATCAAAAATATTGAAGTAAAAAGATTCTCTAAAGAAACTGTGAAGAAATTAATGCAATAGAAAGTAAAGAATTCAGATTTTTTTCCAATTCAATTATCTGCTGTCTTCCATGTATTTAATTTTAAAATCAGTTTTATTATAGCGTTGTTTTGCTGACATTTTGGTTGTGGGGGTTTTCTTGTGTTTTTTATCTAACAAGATTTCACGCTAAAATCTCCCCACTTTTTTAAATCGTCATTTTGCACAGTATTATCATAAATCTTTAACTAGGTATTAGCTCAGACTTGGGCTCTTTAACTTCTGACATCCAACCTGTTCAAAGTTAGGTGGATTCTTTTGCATAATGGCTCAAACACATCTTTCCTATAGGTCTACCTCACTTGTGCATCATTTCTCATCTTGATTATCCAAAACATTGTTTCCACTTACCTTCTGTAAAGTCCTAGGTCAAAGCTGCAAGCTGCCCAGGAATTTTACTTATATTTAAGGCTCCAAAATAATTCACCACCTAATTTTTTGTAAAGCCTTTTAGTTCTTTAATACCTTGAATTTGCATAAAGTGGACATGCTACATGTGTTTCCTAAGAGACTTCTTTTAATTTAAAGAGAAAATAGGCATTTTGACAAAAGGTTCCAGGAGCAACGTACAACCAAGCAGAAGAATCATTTTACAGAGTGCCGAACACACACCAATCTACACCAGTTAAGAAAAATGCAACAGGTTTTAAGTTACCCTCAAGAGATTACAGAAAGAGTAAAGGAAGAAAAGAGAGCAAGAAAGAAGGACTAAAGAAAGAGATTAGAATAAGAGAGAATTGTATTGGTACCACCAAAAGGTCACACGTTGATAGCACGTCCCAAGAAAAATGCAAAATAGAGCCCCTGTGCACCTCTATTTATATGGTCTGGCTGGTGTGGCCACCCCTCCCAGGTGGGACATCCGGTTCACTGACCACTCAAGGCCCTCTGGGCCAGAGTGACGGGTGGTGCAGCCAATCAGAGGCTCCAGGGGGCGTGGTGTGGGCGGGCTAGCAGGCAGACATTTTTTGATTGACAGCTGTCAGCCACAGGGCTCCTGTGCCCTGTGTATTCTGTGTGGCCATTAGGCTGAAGGTCATATGGCTCCTGATACTGGAGGCCTGGCCATAAGGCCTCCAACCTGGCTCTTCCCCAACACACACAGAGTTGGTTGATTCGACCCAATAATTAATGCAGTGAGATTAATCCAGTATCTCATACCTTCATGAAATGCAATCATGCCTTTCTGATAGCCAGCCAAAAACCTAATACAAAGCTTTTTTCTTAGTCTGTCACTTTAGTTGTATAACTCTTCTTCTACACTGTTCTATTGGCTGCTTTTCTGACAGAGGAATAGAAATAGACTTATCTTCAGAGTCAAGGATCTTACAGATTATATCAGCTCCCAATTATTATTTAATATTAAGAGAATAAGTCTTGTTTATGACTAGCAGTTGAGTCTAGCTTCATGAACTTAGGAAAAAAAAAAGAAACAATTATAATTATTATGAGACAAACTACATGAATTCCAAGAGGAGGTGGGAAATTACTCTAACCTACTTTGCTGACGTTTTAACAAATGATTCCCATGAGCACCTGCCAACACATCACATAGACTAACACAGTAATGGGTTTGGCTTTCCTTCTGACTAATTCAGTTTTCATGAAATGGGAATTAAGTCATAAGAAATATGCAAGTTCTTTGATAAGTAAAAATAGTTTAATCTTCACCTACTTTTAAATCAACTGTGTCAATACATGACCTATAAGATAATGTTTGCTGAAAAATGCTTCATTTTTCTAAATATACTCTTTGAAAAGGAAACTCTTCCTCCCTACTGCCATCTTACAGAGAAAGAGTTCCTTGAAGTATTGTTCTAGTTTTTTTTTCCTATCCATTATATCTTTTATATTAATATTATATATTTAGTCACTTATTTAAAAAAATAATTCTGCTTTCTTTTTCCCTTTACATAGCTAATAGCCTAACATAAAGACTATGACGGTCTTTATGTCATAAAAGAAAAAGCCAATTACAGTCCTCTTTCAAGCACTCCATTTCTGATCTCTCAGTCCTATTCCTCAAAAGAGAACAAATATCTAAAAGAACAGACTAAAATGCAGAACAATTTTAAATGAAAAAGAATTCAACATATATCATGGCATATCATATTTTTCCATGATCTCATTCCCTGCTGTTAAAGAATTTTCTCTGCCTTAGGTTTCCTGCAGAACTGTCTTAAACATCTGATTCCAGGAAAAAAATGAGTGGTACAGCAATAGGGACAGCTCAAGCTGTGTGTGCCAGAGAATCACAGAATGGTTCCGCTGGAAGGTACCTTTATGATCATCTGTTTCCAACCCACCTGCCATGGGCAGGGGCACCTTTCACTAGACCAGGTTGCTCAGATCTCCATCCAACCTGGCCTTGGACACTTCCAGGGATGGGATATCCACAACTTCTCTGGGAAACCTGTTCCAGTGTCTCACCACCCTCACAGTAAAGAATTTCTTCCTAATACCTAATCTAAATCTAACCTAAATCTACTCTCTTTCAGTTTGAAGTCATTCCCCCTTGTCAAATTATTTTGAACTATAGTCAGAATCACCTATATATCTGAAAACACGAGTAGTAGCTGGAATATAGGTTTGCAGTATATATGAAGATATTGTAATATATGTGAAGATCTGAAATCTGTGTGATTATTTTTACTTCAGGTAATCTCTACAACATTGGGAGCTGAAAAGTGAGCAGTTTCAGAAGCTTAGGAGGAGTAGAAGAAAACAGGAAATATTTCTCAATGGTGATCTATGTATAACAAGGAATCATGAGGGATTTTGTTTTAGTAAAAATAAACAGAAGGTGAAAAGAGGAAATAAAGGCAACATAAACAAAAATGACAAAATGAGAAATACAGAAGCAGCTTGTTCCAAACATGGCCTGTCTTGTCAAATTCAAAAATTAATCAGTTAACATGGATTGAAAACACAGTGTAAGAGAAAAAAAAAACAAACCACAAAATACTATAAGGTGCAGAGATAATGCTATAACCATGTTAGATGACAAAAGAAATGTCTAGAAAAACTCTTAGCACAAAGTGGAGTGTGCAAAGTCATTATCAGAACCTGAGACACAAAAACAAGAATTTTATCAATGTTGGGCATTATCAATATCTATAACCAAGGAACTGTTTGATGCTGCAGAAGTCTTAAAAATTCAGTTCTAAAACAAAGGCCCTGATACATAAGGCACAGCAGAATCTGTTCACATCCACTATTTTATTTTTATTGCATCTTCTGTGTTTCCTTCCACTTTCTTTGACTTCATTGATCTTATCTCTGTTATTCTGAGAATTGTATTACTCAAATAGCTGGACCTGAACATTTTACAGCTGGCATATGGCCAGCATAGGTGAATAACATAAGATGTAGAAACATGTTCTATTTTCATTAAATAGCAAAACTATCACTGTTTTCAACAGAAACAAGGTTTTGGTCACAGATAGATTTGCCTTATCAGTATTATTTCTGTGTATAAAAATCATCAGAGTGTGACATAACAGTATCTGTTAACAATCAGCGATACTTTACAATAACTGATTAAAGAATGACACTTTTTTCTCTCCTTTCCTATATTGCATAATCAATCAAAAATAAGTATCTTTGAAATTCATGGTTTGTTGGGAAAATGATTTCTTTTTTTTAAAGTGCTTTTATTATCTATTCTGGAAGTTTCCTTTAGAAACCACAAAATAAATGCCTGCTGCTCCATTAAGAAATCTCCACTTGTATTCTGCAGGCATCAGTTTTGTTTTACTCTCAAATTCCTAGTGGGGTTTAAAATTAAAATGAATGTTTCTGTTTACTTTCTAGTATATCCAAAAGCCTAATCAGTGATGTCAACACATCTCAGTGTTTCTCTATTCATGACTGATATAGGCAGTAGAGGAAGCATTGGGCACTGTTCAGTAGGCCAGTCTCTGGAGGATATTTTTTATGTTGTCAGCTGTGAACCAACTGAACTGTAATAAATAGTACAATTACTGGAAATAAGACAGCACACTGACAAGACTGAAATAATATTAAGCAGGACACTTGGCAAATACATAATCTTTTACCCAAAATGAATAGAATATGAATCAAAATGGGAATACAGCAGTATACCCAGAAATTAAAGACATTCTTGGTCTCTGAATCCCATTTTAGCTTTTTGTTTTCTAAAGCCCTTTATCTCACTAACAGTGCAGTGTTCTACCTTCCATGAGTGCCCTTGTACTCATATATTCCTGAATGTCTTCTTTTGTTAAGTTACAGCATTCATAAATGTTGGTCAGTTATCACTTAAAACTTTTCTTAAGATAATCTTTCATATGTATTTCTCCACGTGAAGCTGTCACTCCATCATTTAATCTTGATAGCTCCCTATATGGACCATTATGTTCCTCCATTCACATTGCTTATGAAGCAGCTGTTTTATATGAATCTCTTTTGTTCTCATAGTCATCGCTGTCACTAGCACAGCTGTCTTAGTTGTATGCTGCCTTTGTTGATTTCAAGTTAGTGAGTCTATTTGCATCAGTTGATAATCTGGATCTAAACCTTTGTGATCAACATAGGACAAATATTTCCTGGGGAGAAACAAATAACAGGCACTTTAGCATAAGCCTTTCTTTTAAAATACAATATAAAACATAATTTATTGATGGATTTCATTTGGAAAACAGAAAAGAAAAAGAAAATCTTCTACCTCTTCTTCTACATAGCAAATTTAAAGCATGAATCCCTAGAGAATTTGACTATTTTATATGTATATAAGAAATATTGTAAATTAAATTTTATTTCATTGTTTTATAAGATAAGCATTTACATTCCCACCATCCATAAAACACTAGACATTGCAAGTGTACCTGCCACTTCAAATAAATTCCAATGTTAGTTCTGGGAGATATGGTTTTTTTCCCCACAAATCTTAAGGTTAGAGATCTTTCAATTTACTGATACAAGTTTCCTAAAAATTCTGCATGAATTCATACTGGACATCAGAATCAGTTTGTGGCATCATTTCCTGAGATGTATTTTACAACATTCTCATGACACTAACAGAACTTACAAGGTCAGAATATTATTCAACTGTCATGATGGTTGAGAAAAACAGCCCCCATTGATGAACCCTTTAAAAGTAGCTAAGAGCCAAACAGAGAATTCAATTAATGCAGCATGCTTTTGATCAGTGTACTTGCTGGACATTAAGTCTTTAATACTGTCATTAGTACATTCATTTTCAACCCTGTTAAGGAAGTCTTACAAAAATTGTCTTAAATTTTACTTTAGTGGATTACAAATCAAAATTTTTGAAAAAAGTAAAGTATAGCAGAGGACTACCTGGTTTTTAATGCTGAAGCATACTGATATTCTAATCAGATTTCATAGATAACTTCTCTTAAAGCATGGAATAACAGCACAAAGAACCTCATTACTCTTATACATTAAGTAACTGATGAATATTTTATACTTTATAGTAAGAAAAATATTTATAAAGGTATATCTAAAGATTAAAATATATTCAACCAATATTAAACAAATTATAAACTAATATCTACTAGGAGCAGATATTTATTCTGAAAGAACACGCTGTATTACAATACAAAATAAATCACTAATGTTTTTTAGAAAAGGTATTCAGCATAACTGGGTTCTCAGTATAAGTCATATCTGTCAGATCACCTCTGACAGAAGAAAATACCATAGTTCTCAAACAGCAGAAAAGGAAGTTAGGAAATGAAAGTTAATAGGAAAATACAGGCAGCATTATTGATTCTTAGTGGAATTTTATAACCCCAAAAATTAAATATTCTCATTTTCCATTTTCAAAATAGATCTCTCCTAATTTAAGCCAGAAATGAAACATATTAGAGGAGGAAATCAAGGTTAAGTTGTTATTGCGAATCTCTCTTTCAGGTCCAGTTTCCATCCACATATTTTTCTCATCACAGTCACTTGTCGGATATCAATTCTAAAATTACTATGGTAGCAATTATTAAATCTGATCTGGTTTTACTTGTTTTTTGCACAGAATAAATGCAAATTCTTCTAATAAATAGAACTATTGCCCTGATTAATCTGCAGTGCCTTTGATTTGTGGCATGCTTTTCTTGATGGCCACGTAAGCAGAATTAAACAAAAGAGTTCTGATTGTTGCACACAGAAATCTTGTTTCCTTGTTATGATTTCTTTTTCTTTTTACTCTTTTTTGTTACCTTTGCATCTGGATTAAATCTATTTCATCTGATCATAAAAATGTTCTGATTAGAAGAATGCTGTATCTTATCAAAACTGGAATCAAATCAGCAGATGATGTAACCAAGAGAGAAATAATTCTACCTATGTCTTTGTCACCCAGAGATAAACCAATACAATGCTTAGCTGGGAGACTAGTATACAATCAACTGCGATTAGTTGCATAATTATGACTTTGATCCTCCAGATTAATGCTAGGATTACTTTACTTACTAACTCTTGCTGTTAAGGCAGTAACTCTAAGAAATAACCTTGAAAAAAAATCTCTTGTCTTCTAGACGCAATGCTGTTGATTTACACTGGTAATAAGTTTTTATCTTTAAAAAAAGAGGAAGTTTATGCTATTTGCACCAAGATTTCAGGAATGATAATAAACAGTTGCTTTTAAATATTAGTATGTGATTTAAAAATCTCACCATATTAAAACATAAAATGCTAAATTAAGCTATTTTTTTAAGTCTTTATTGTGGAAATACTGAAAACTCACTTCCCTTGTATGCATGCTTGGCAGAGATTTGAGGCTGAGCCAGCGGAAATTTTTTCTAATATTTCTTAAAGAGATAACATTGCCTATATGGATTTCCCTTTTTTTTTTTTTTTTTTTTTTTTTGTGTTTTTTTTTTTTTTTTTTTTTTGAGTTTCCAATAACAGGGCAGTGATCTGGATTGAATATCTGAAAGATAAATTGGTTTTATCATAAAAAAATAAACTCTGGATGTCTAAATGGAGAAATTAATCATGTGAATTGCAGATTGTTTTAAATTCTGATATGGACAATTACTGTTTGTATGATCAACTTAAATCTGCAACCAGAATTCTACTTTTCACATGTATTTATGCTTGATATTTCTGAATGATGTTACAAGATTTTTAGAATATCTCATTACTCCAAACTACTAGAATTACTCATTTTGCACTTGAGAATAGTCATCTACATAAATGCAGGATAAGGACAAGTAGCAGTTTCATAAAATTTAATATGAGGAAATAATCCAGCTCCACATAAATCAAACTTTTATTCTACCACAAAAGAAAAACCATCAACGTGTTGGCAGATAATTTTGTAGACCCAACTATCTACAAGGTATGGAAAGGGAGTCTTCTGTTTTACCCTACATTCCTGGGGTCTATACTGAGGAACTGCATCCAGATCTGGACACTGCACTCCCCAAAAGAGCTCAGTTCACAGAGCAAATTGAGAGTTATTTAAATTAGCAGTTATATAGAAACAAAATGTATGAGAGTGGGTTAGAAAAGAACTTGTTTAATTTCTAAAATGTAAGACTGAGTACAGAAATGTTGATGCTCTCCCAGTTCACCAAAGGCTTCTTCTAGGGGCAAGGGAATAAAATGTTATGTCCATATTAAATGGGTTTCAAACAGAGCAAGGTAGATTCAGGTTACAGTCTAAAAATAGCTTCCTGATGGTAACAATAATGAAACACTGGAACTTGTTTTTATTAAGTTTAATATGAGTAGACTGTGGATGCTTTTAAACAAAGGTTAAGTAAACATCTATTGGGAAGTTCATAGCTAGAGCTAATAGTGCCTGAGATTCAGAAGGCTGACTAGGTTACATTCCGGTCCTCTGTCATTCTATGCAAGCCATACAGAAACCTACATGGAAGAACAGAATTTTGCCTAAAACTGTATTTAAGACAGACTGGAGGCCTAGGGGGGGAAACCAAAACCAATCTAAAAGATGTATTGACATATTCTGTATGTCATGCCTCACATTTTGTTATCAGATTGTTACACTTCTGCCAGTGAAAACTCTTAGTATTGGTGACTTGTTTGAAACATGTGTTTATATTTATATAATAGGAACATTATGATAAAATAAGAAAAAAATGTAACCTTATGAGCTACGGCAAAAAAAACAACTTCCATTGGCACAGAGATTAATGGTTAAATACTTATTTTTTGCTAGGTGTTTTTATGTTCCAGTAATCTTTTTAAATCATTCTATCCCATCTAGATATGAAAGTCTTTATTTTTCCATAGAAAATTGTTAGGAAATTACATTTTCCTTTTGCTTTATGCCTTTGAGGATTTGGCCCAATTTGCAAATACTTAGATATCTTTCCTACACAGTGGTAATACAGCCTAAGCACAAGTCAGGCCTATGCAACAGTAACTTTCAGATGTTTTTGAAATGCTTCAGCACTGAGCTAGAGTTTATTTCAGATATAAAATAGATAGAACAGGTGCTATCAAACAGTTTTATTTCCTTTATGACATAAAGCCTCCATCCCAGGAATGAAAGCCTAGGTCTTTCCAAACAGTAAACTTGCTGAGAAATGGTTTGAAGAGCTTTAGAATGATAACCTCAAGGCATAAAGGAGACAGTGCCATAGAGAGAAATAGGGAAAATCTAACCAAACTTAATGGGGAAACAAAATGGGGAAATGCTGTATTTTAGCTGGGCTGAAGGGAAGTTTCCCTACCATAAACTTTTTGCTTATAATGGGAACTTTAAAGAACAATAAAACAAACTTCACAATGAACAGTATTTACTTTTAAAAAAATCATCTAAATGTTATAATTCAAAATGTTTAGAGCAATAAAAGTAATTTTTCTTACATTAATTTTGTTTTGCTATTTACTTACACCCTAACAGAAATGTATAGAATAAGAAATTAGATCATCAGTTCTTACTGTTATTCTTGATCTGTTGGATTAGAAGGAAATAAAACTAAATGGAAGGATATCTTGTGCTTTTCTGGGTCTAAAATTGCACTTTTCTACCCTGGATGAGAGTCACCTGCCAGATGACATCAAATGAACCACCTGATGTGTGGTTTTGCTACTTGGAAGTGTATATATTTTGGGTTGTCTGTGCAGACAACCTAATTGTACTGAGATTGCATGACCAGGTTTTGGTAGAAGTGGGGACTATGGGGTGGCATCTGTAAGAAGCTGACAGTGTGCCTTGCAGTATGCTGTGACTCTATGAGATGCCTGTGTTGGAATATGCTCCTGGTAGGACCTGTGGCCCTGTGGAGAGAGGAGCCTATACCGGAGCAGGTTTGCTGGCAGGACTTGTGACCGCACAGGGGACCCATGCTGGAGCAGTCTGTTTCTGAAGAGCGAGAGGCCATGGAAGGGACTCATGCTGGAACAGTGCATTAACTGCTGCCTGTGGGAAGGTGTGCTGGTTTAAAGATAAACTGGCAGGGGAAATGAACCCAACTCAAAAGAGAGATTATAAATCAGAATAACAATTTAATAAAATAATACAATAAGTACGATTATACAGACAAACAATTGGTTTTAACCCACAAAACCTAAATGTGTAACCCAGCACCCTGGGGCATGAACAGAGTGGTGTTCTTTGGGCCCCCTGAGTCCAAAGTAAAGGGAGAGGGGGGAAACCTGTTGGTGAGAGTGCTGTTGCAGTCTGGTCAAGAGTGGTGGTTGCAGTCTGGTTGAAAAGTGGTGGTTGCAGTCCAGTCGAGAGTGGTGGTCTGCAGTCTGGTTGAGAGCGGTGATCTGCAGTCTTCCTCTGGATCCCATGAGTGGTTAAAAAAGTTCCAAGACTCCAAGATTATATATTCTCCAGTTCAGGCAGGAATGCCCAGTACTTCCCTCAGGGTGGGGAGTTCCACAATAGGTGTGAGGACAAGAGCACTCTCCTATCTCACAGGCCTCTTAACACCTAGTTTATAACCGGAGGAGTCAGGCTGCTCTGGGCAGAGGGTGTAAATGGTCTATTGATACCAGTTTCTGGGAAATGGCGTGGAAGGCTATAGAATACACAGTTTTGGGTTACACCCATCCAGTGATGAACTGGTCCCAGCTGTTCTAACCAGGACAGAAGGACTCACATTGGAGAAGTTCATGGATGACTGTCTTCCATGGGAGAGACCTCATGCTACAGCAGGGGAAGAGTGTGAGGAGGCTTTCCTCTGAGGAAGAAGGAGCAGCAGAGACAATGTGTGATGAACTGACTGCAACTCTCATTCTCTGTTCCCCTGCACCACATGGGGGTTGGAGGTAGAGAAAATTGAGAGTAATGTTAAGCCCAAGAAGAAGGGAGGGGAGGAGAAAGGTGTTTTTAAGATTTGGTTTTATTTCTCATTACCCCAATTTTCTATCGGCAATAATTCAATTCATTTCCCCAGTTAAGTCTGTTTTGCCCATGGCAGTGATATCTCTGTCTCCTTATCTTGACCCATGAGCCTTCTGTTATATTTTCTCTTCACTATCCAGCTGAGAAGGGGTGTGATAGGGTGCTTTTGGTGGGCACCAGGCACCCAGCCAAGGTCAACGCACCATAGTAATATAAGAAAGCTTTGGTTTTGGTCAGGATTCTAGTCAAGGATCTATTTAACTTAAGCAAAACCAGCAAGTTTACCAAAGTAAGGGACTACTGTGTCACTCCTTCAAAAATATTTAAGTGCCTATGACATTTATTAAATATCTGGATTTTGATTTTTTTAAAAACCAAAACAACTAACCAAATATTGAACAAAAGAAACAAAAAAAAGAGGTTTTATAAACATTTATTTCAAGAAAACAAAACAAATAAAATATAGAGCATAGCTGGAGAAGGCAGAAAACAGTTGTCTTTGAGAGAAAGGGAAGCAGTCTTTCACATTGAGTAAAGATTTTAATGCTGTATTAGATGAAAGAGGAAAAGATGGGATAAGAATCAAATCTGAAAAAAAAACCAAATCACTGAAGAATTATCATTTATTTTATCATTTCCAGGCAAACAATTGAAATAGTTAAGTTATGCAAGATAGGCAAGACAATGAAAATGAATACAGGGATCCATATTCATCCTATCTAATTTTGGGTGCATAAACAATGTACAAAGTTAAGAACTTGCATACCTAAGGTTCTGAACAAAATCAGTGTAAAAAAATAAACTCCTACAGATGGTGCTTCACCTCATTCCAAATCTTAAAATACTTCATGAAAATTCTATCTCTTGCAAGCTATAGTGAATAACTGAGTCAACCAAAATTATCTCAGTATAATGAAAAAAGAAGGCCTGCATCCAAATCAATAAGAGCCAAAGAGAAACTCTAAGAATAGGATATTTGGAACATCTTTATCAAAAGGGATGAACAGAAATAATTCCCAAGGAAGGAAGAAAAAATAATTAAGCTTTAGTGAGATGAACAGCTGCTGTATATGACTTTCAGCTGTACAGGTATACTAGATCTAAGCATGCAGATTTACAGAGATGTGGACCTATTTATTCAAGACAATTGGCCTTTAAGTAATTAGTTGGAGTATTCAAAGCTTTTTGAAGTTTTCTGGGATTTCTTTGAACTGCTTAAGATGTCTCACACCTTCAATTATAAAGTCTGAAAATGTGAGAAAAATATGATCCCAAATAATAGGGAAAACACTTGTCAATATTTTATATTCCAAATTTATGTTAGTTTATCATATAAAACTTAGTCACTAATTTATATTCCTTGAAAAAAATACAAAACCAGAACTTGGGATATTGAATCCAAAATTTAATCTTCAGCTATAAATATTTTTTAAAGGAATTGTTTGTCTTGGTTTGTTTGTGTTTTTTTTTTCCTTCATAGTTATAGTTGATAATGGTATTGGATCTGCTTTTGATTCTTTTCAGTTTACAACAAATCCAGCAGAGTAATTGGACTGTTCTGTAGATATCTAGGGCTGCCTAATTTCTTCCCCTTATTCTAGTTCTGGCAAAGAGTAGAATATTTTATAGACTGCTCTACTGTTATAGGTTTCCAAGAGAAAGTCTTCATTGTATTTCTGGTTTTTTTCTAAAATGTAAGACAATTAATTTTTTAAACATATGAAATGTTTCTTAAAGAGGAACAATCTTCCTCTCCACTTCCTTTGTACTACTAGAATATAATTACTAAAGAATACTTTTATAATACCTATATTGGGTTTGCGTGACCAGGTTTTGGTAGTGCAGAGGGATACAGGAGTGAATTCTGTAAGAAGCCTGAAGAAGCTTCCTCCTTATCCATCAAAGCCAATGCCAGCCAGCTCCTGGATGGACCAAGACTGAGCCTATCAGGAATGATAGTAACACCTCTGTGATATTAAAGAAGGACAAAAAAATTTATTGGGTAGATGCAATTGTGGCCAGAGAAGAGCAAAGTGAGAATATGTGAGAGGAACAACTATGCAGACACCAAGGTCAGTGTAGAAGGAGGGTGAGGAGGTGTTCCAGGTGCCAGTGATTCCCCTGCAGCTGTGCTGAAGAACCTGCACTCCATAGAGAACCATAGTGGAGCAGAGATCCACCTGCAACCCATGGAGGAGATCCAAGCCAGATCAGGTGCATGGCTGAAAGAGGGTTTTGAACCTGCAGGTAACCCATGCTGGAGCAGGTTCCTGGCAGGGACCTGTAGACCCACGGAGAGCAAAGCCCACACTGGAGTAGCTTTCCTGGTAGGACTTGTGACCCTGTGGGGGACCCACATTGGAGCAGTTTGTGAAGAACTGTTGCCTGTGGGATGGGTTCACATTAGAGAAATTTGTGAAGGTCTGTCTCCTGTGGGAGGGACCCCACACTAGATGAGGTGAAGGACTCTTCTCCCTGAGAAGGAGCAGGAATAACCTGCGGTGAACTGACCATAACCCCCATTCCCTGTTTCCCTGCACCACTGTGGGGGGAGGAAGTAGATCTGAGAAGAAGGGAATGTGTTTTTAGGATTTGTTTTTACTTCTCATTATCCTGCTCTGATTTTGTTAGTAATAAATTCAGTTCATATGTCCAAGTTGAGTCTGTCTTGCCCATGACAGTATTTGGTTTGCGATCTCTCCCAGTCCTTAACTCATGAACTTTTCATTATATTTTCTCTCCCCTCTCCACTTGTGAAGGGGAGTAATAGAGCAGCTTTGGTGGGTGCCTGACATCCAGCCAGGGTCAACCCACTACAGTACTTTTCATTACAACATGTGTATTATCATAGAAGTATATTCTGGGTTATTTTACAAATTTACATATAATGTTACCAGTTTGCCAGCTAAGAAAGAGGGGAAACTTAAGAGGAAACTTAAGCCCAATGGTATCGAATGGTATTTTATGGCAGAACAGCAGTTTCCCCAAACAAAAAAAAAAAAGAAAAAAGAAAAAAAAAAGAAGTTTTAGTGCTTAGTCTTAACTTGACACAATAGTTAACACAGTATAGGCATGTCAATTTCTATTACATGTGCTTTTTTCAGTCCTCTGTCTTTTTATTTTACCTGGTTTCATATAGAAGAGGATAAGACTATTCCCAAGTATATGATATTATAATAAATCATATCTTTCCAGTGATTTTGATTTAAGAAAATAATTTTCTGTTTGCAGTGATTTCACCTTTTTTAAAATATACATTCCATTATGATTTACTTTTACACTGGTGTGTTGTAACATTTTTACCAACACTGACAACTTGATCACCGACTTTTTACGTGACTGTGACTTAGCCTGTATGGCTCCCAATGCAGTAAAATTTTGAAAAGTCCATTAAGAATTTTTGAAAAATACTCTTACATTTTATGAAGACACAAATAACTCAGTACTTTTATATATACATACAATATTTCAAATTTAATATTTCATATTACAAACAATATTTCTGACATTTCTGGCAGATGATGAAAAAAAAGAATTGTAGTGGAGTATATGACAAGGTTTGGTACCCAACAACAAAACAAGCAACTTTCTTTGATGGCACTGTTGAATAAAAGAAACAGTGAACTAAACTTCATTCCTTACATGAGTACAACTGTCACCAAGGATCTTGTTCTGTACAGAAGGGGGATATTTGGCCCTTAGTGGCTGTGAGCAAAGTATTGTGTTGCAGGGATGCTCAACAAGCATGGAAATGACAGCTAGATGATGAATATAAGAATAGACTGGAAGTGACAGTGAGTTTGACTATAACTTTTTTTGCAGAAATGAGCTAAAAGTAACATCTCAAGTATTGTCACTCTCCTTGTCACTAGCAGCTATTTTAATAAATCCAGAATAATCAGTGATCTGTAGGTCAAATGTTTCTGTGGAGAATAAAAATGAAATTATTTCCTGAAGCTGAACATGATATCCAATTTACAGTATTAATAAAAAAAACCAATTGATCTTAATGCAGAAGTTTGAGCATGGAACTTCTCAAGGAATAATACTCATTGATGCTATCCATCATTTCTTGCTAGCTGTGAGCAGACTCTTGATTTCATTTTGGAAGAAGAAAAAGGAAATATTGCAGCTATATATGTACATAAGTATTGGAAGAGAATCAGAACTCAAGTAGCTTTAGACTGTGCCACTCACATCGTTCTGTCTGGAAGTAGAAATGTTTTTAACATTTGTTGTTCCTGAAAATGTCTAAAGCAAAAGGTATTATGAGTACTTTAGATATCTTTGTTACTTTGTAATTCAGATGTTGTATAATCTTAAATTAGGACAGTTGAACTTCAAGCAGTGGATCAATAATTTTAGTCCTGTTTAAATCCACTGTACTGATAGTCAAATTTAAGAATTTTTTTTTTTTGTGAGATCATGTGACAATTTCATAAAAATAATTTCCTCTTTGGAAGTTAAGTATAGATAGTATGCCCACAAGTTGCCCAAGATACCTAATATGGTTGAGCATCTGTACCCATAATATTCCTTTCATTGCAGTTTGCAACTAAGCAAAACTAATTATTGCCAAGAGAAAAAGCAATGTAAATTTGGACGGGAACAAAAGTCTCAGACTTCTAGTTTCTAGGTCTCACACCTCTAAGGAGATCTATGAAATTAAAATTTGCCCGGGGACATTTTGAACGCTGGTCATATTTCTTAAAAACAAGATCCATTACCTACTTAAAGATAACTAGGGAAGTCTACTTTCAGAAGGTTAATATTTCAGAGAGGGCCTTTGAGAATGAGTAATTTTTATTGTTTTTCTAATTCTTGAACTGTAAATTCCTCCTTGTAATTCAGCTCTACTAAAAGTATAGGATAGATAAAAAGCACTCTGAGGCAATGTGGGACTTGAGTTCCTTGTGGGGAAGGATAGACAATAAAGAGGACTTATCTTCTTCCTTAAGGAGGAGGTACTTAAAGTCCTTTCTAAGACTGACCATAAGGCTAACACTTGATAAATATTCTTGTATTTTTGTCTCTGTATTAATAGAACTGCTTTTGCACCTTTTTTTAGCATATCCTCTTATTTCTTGCAATTACAATAAATGCTGAGAAAAATATTTTCACATTTCAGGCATACAGAACTGATGTAGATACCTGCAAAAAGTGAACAGAATTTAGACTGTTAATATCCATTACCAATACATAAGAAAAGAGACAGAAAAACAAACCAAAACCCCCAAAACAACCGACAAAAAATCCTAAACAAGCAAACAAACAAACAAACAAAAAAAACCCCAACAAAATACTACCAGCAAAACAAACCTAGATACTGAGTTTCCAAACTGTTTTCAGGAAGTAATCTCAGCAGCAAAATAATTTCCTACATTAATTTTGAATGTTGAGTCTTTTTGCTTTTTTAATAAACATTGAAGAATTCTGGTAACTTATTTTTCCAGCTCTTTCCTACGATACTGCAATGTGTGCTCTTTAATAAAAGAGCTCTGGAATAATATTCCACTAGGCAAATTTAATAAAGCTCTAGGGTGCATTCTGAAATCCTTCCTTTGGTATGCGAATAAATGCAAGCTGTTTCTATAAAATGCTAAAAACACAAACCTGGAGTCACACTGGATTTGAATGGCTGCTGCTGAGAACAGTATTTTACTTCAAAAATTATAATACAATTTGTACAATAGAGAACACTATGGTTACTTATTAGCTAGTAAAGGATCACTTTGCTTTGTAATATGCCACCTCAGAAAATATATCTCTTTTTTCACTGGTACAGTTTCCACAAATTCATAAAAATAACAGTGTTTTTAAATAATAAGTAAAATCATGAAACTCCAAATACAACCCAAAAATATAATATCCTTTTTTGGATAATTTGTAAAACTCATAGAATCAACATTAAGATTGGAAAAGACCACCAAGATCATTGAGTCCAACTTCTGACCAAACACCATCTTGTCAATGAGGCCATGGCACTAAGTGCCACGTCCAGTCATAACTTGAATACTTCTAGGGATGATGACTCCACCCCCTCCAGGTCAGTCCTCTTCCATGATTAACAACCCTTTCTGTGAAGAAAGTCTTCTTGATGTTCAACTTGAGCCTCTCCTACTGTAGCTTAAGACTGTGTCCTCTTTTCCTGCCTCTAGTTGCCTGGAAGAAGAGTCTAACTCCCATCTGGCTACAACCTCCTTTCAGGTACTTGTAGAGAGCAATAAGGTGTCCCTTGATCCTCCTTTTCTCTAGACTAAACAACTCCGGCTCCCTCAGCCGCTCCTCATAGGACTTACCCTCTAGACCCCTTCTACAGCTTCATTGTCCTCCTCACCAGTGCCAAGTACAGAGGGACAAACATGTTCCTAGTCCTGCTGGCCACACTAATGTTGATACAGGCCAGGATGCCAATGGTCTTCTTGGCCACCTGGGCACACTGCTGGCTCACGTTTAGCAGGATGTTGACCAGCATCCACAGGTCCTTTTCAACTGGACTTCTTCCCAGCCAATCCTCTCCCAGTCTGTAGTGCTGCATGGGGCTGTTGTGATCCAAGTGCAGGACCCAGTACTTTGCCATATTGAACCTTGTCCAGATTGCCTCAACCCATTGACCCAGCCAGTCCAGATCCTTCCTACACTTCACAAGATCAACGTTCCCGTCCAGCTTGCTGTCATCTGCAAACTGACTTAGGGTGCACTCAGTCCCCTTGTCCAGATCATCAATAACAATATAAACAGGATTGGCCTCAATAATGAGCGTTGGGGAACCCCACTACTGACTGGTCACCAACTGGATGTGACTTCATTCACCACCACCTCTAGGCTTGGCCATGCAAGCCCTTTATCCCAGCGAAGAGTGCGTCCACCCAAGCCATGGGCTGCCATTATCAAAGGCTTTACTGAAGTTGTGCTGGTTTAAAGGTAAACCTGCAGGAGAAATGAACCCAACTCAAAAGAGACTATAAATCAGAGTTACAATTTAATAACAATACAATAAATGCAATTATACTGACAAACAGTTAGTTTTAACCCACAAAACCCAGATGTATAACCCAGCACCCTGGGGCAGGAACAGAGTGATGTTCATTGGCCCCTGTGCTGAGCGACACGTGGTTCCCCCTGAGTCCAAAGTAAAAGGAAAGGAAAACCTGTTGGTGAGAGTACTGGTCACAGTCTGGTCAAGAGTGGTGATTGCAGTCCAGTTGAGGTTCTGGTCCTCCTCTGGACCCCATGAGTGGGGCCCAGAAGTCCAAAGACCCCAGGATTATATACACTCAAGTTCCCATGGGAATGCCCAGTACCTCCCCCAGGGCAGGGAGTTCCACAATGGGTGATTGTGAGTCGTGAGGTATTTTTGGAATCCTTGGTGGCCCGTTAGCAGACATGACCCCTCAGGCTGGGTGTGGAGGTGCTAATGATTCCCCAGAGGGGAGTTACACACCTGAGTCATTGGTGTGAGGATAGGAACATCCTCCGATTTCACAGGCTTCTTAACAGCCAGCTTATAGCCTGAGGGGTCAGACGTGCTCTGGACAGCTGCTGCAAATGGTCTGTTGTTAACAGTTCCTGGGAAATGATATAGAGGATGTAGAATATACAGTTTGGGTTACACCAACACAGTGATGAACTGGTCCTGGCTGCTCTGACTAGGATAGAAGTCCAGACTACAAGTCTATGGCACTGGATGGGACTCACCCATCCAGGGTGGGTACTGAATCTCCCTAAAGCTCTTTAAATCTCCTGTGGTTGGTCTGGCAATGCCCTTGCCATGTTAGCCTCTCTCAGCAAAAGCTGCTGGGTCCTGCCAGGTCTCTCCAGTCCTTCTTGTCTTGCCCTGACTTCAGGAATCTTCTGTCTAACTCGTTCAGGTGTTTTGACCCAGAATTTACGATAGTCACCGCTGCTGTCACTGCTGTCACTGTGTACTCGCTGACTTTTAATGACTTTATGCGTTTAATGTATGCACTAGGATGCATCTAATGAATCTTAACTTTTAAATGATTGAATCTGTAATCTTTACAGCATTTTTATCCATTTCAATTTACAAATGTTTAATCATTTAAAAATATATTTATGGTAATAGCTTGGAAATATTCAATTGAGCAGTATTTTTTATTATCCACCTAAAATACATAAATTTTCTTTTCTTTATCTAATATTGATATTTAGTTCATTATTGGTAGTTATTACTTATAAGCAAAAAATAGAGACATACTTTAAAAAAATCAAATTAATCTCAGTTGACAGGAAAATTAATTTAAATCAGCATGAAAAAATCTATAGATGATTTAATGAGAAATAAGTGATTTTTAAAATGTCTGTTTCATAGTTCAGATTTTTATAAGGAAGTTTATAAAGGAAAAAATTGTGGTTTAGAAATTCATACTGACCCATATGATAGATTTCCAACTGAAAATATAATGTCAGAAAAGCAGAAACTTAATATAGATATCTACAGCTGTTCTACTCACTCAAGATTTCCCTTATTTTAGATAGATATTTGCACTTTTAGGATGCAGTTTATCTGATCTCTTTCGTACATCTGTTCAGGGTGAAAAGGATCACATCACAACATTGCTTAGTTCTGTCTATAACTATTAAGCCAGTCTGTATGTTTAAATTCCAGTCATAGGAATATGAAACAGAGATTAGTGGTTTTATGACCATCTACCTTTTAACAAAGTTGGTTACCTAATTTTTTTACTCAGAAAAGCAATTTTTCCATCTTCTGAATCTAAAGCTAAAATCCTCCCCTTTTTTTTTCCAGTCAGCAAACAAGGTAATTAACACAATCTTTCTAAAACTTTGTCTAAGAGAGAAAAGAATTAAGTGCTTCTATCTTTATGAAATACAGAGGAGCAGGATAGCAGTTTAATTACATTCAAAAGGTACAGTCGGTGCACTAACAAAATCTCTATTAATAATACTTTCTCTTACAGCTACAATAAAAGTAGTAATTTCACATTGTGCAATTATCTTTTTTGTTTTTAGTAATAATGAGGAAAAACAAGGACAGCTTTGGAAAGACTAAATTAAAGTCAAAACACAGTTGCTAGAAAATACTGAATATACATATGAGAATATATTCACATCACCACTTTGGAGACAAGAACAGTCATCTCATATGTTAGGACTACTCTAAAATAAAATTATTTGAGATTACATTTTAATTGGTTAGGAATCCTCAAAGGGTTTCTCTGTTGGCTTTCCTGTGGGAGTAGCAAACTCCAGGTAAGTGGCAGTCATCAATTGCTGTCAAGAGTAATGTCTTCCATTACAACTGCAGCACTCATAAGAAGATGTGTGTATTTTTTTCTGTAAAATCCTGACAAGTTACATTTATTTTCTACCTTTGTTAAAAAGCTTAGCTTAGGTTGCTACTCAATAGTTCAGTAAAGAGAGTATATGTAATTCTGTGGCAAAACTTACAGTGATTTGACAGTGTATTTAGCTCTGTGTTAAATAGAAGTACTTTTTCATCAATGCTCTGTAAACAGTGTTTGTGCTGATAGCACACGGCATCCTTAACAAATGTGGTATTTAAATAGATCTTAACATATGTAAGGAACATTTAATTGTTATTGCAAAATGAAGAAAAATAGCAACCTAACTAGTCATAATTGTTAAGTATATTCTTTGATGTTGAACACCTGAAGAAAAACCAAACTTTTAATAGTTGTAGTAGAGCAATTAAAACACTAGTGATTAAATCTGATTTTGCAATGAAACTGTAAGAGCTTCAAGTTACAAACAAAGGCAATTCTCATGGGAAGGTAAAGTAGAAACTGTTGAAATATGCAGTGTTAGTCTTTCTGTTTCTAAGTGTTTTGTTCTCATTATCATTTTTAGTAATGCTTCATTACCTTGAACAAGCACTTGGAAATGTATCAGAATAAAATTCATTATAACTTCCACTGTCTGTCCCTCCCCTTGTATTTTTATGAATTTGTAAGGTTTGATAAATAGGTCAGAAGTGTAAATGATACTACTAGCACATAGCATAGATTTTGTTTGGTGAAGCAGTAAGTACTGTCCCAGCTCTATAAGCTTTTATGCATATATGAATGAGTAGATAAGTATGTCCACTATCTAGACACAACTGTGATGAGAAGTTTCAAGCATTAAAAAATAATGTATTTTACTAAAATTATTAATTAACACATTATGCTACTGGTTTATTTTTGCATAATAATAATGATTATTTTCAAAACTTTGTCTTTAGCACTTGTATCATAAGTAAGCTCTAAACTTACAGTACTATGGAGTTGAAGCTATTTAGTTATCATTGATGTCTACAGTCCTTGGTGACTCTTAGTTGCTGAGGCCCAGGAGATTGGTCTAGGGAGCTCATTGTTTAAAGATGTCAGAACTGAAGTGAGCTTGTCTTTCTTCTCTGATTCTCCTGGCTTATACCTATGTTACTGTACTGTTTTGCCCCTCACAAAGGGGTCTATGAGGGGGTTTTATTTGCACCTGATAATGCTTTCACCATTTTTTAATGGAATATGTATTTTTTATATAAATCTTTCTTATGTATTTGAATATAGGATGTATGCAGAATGCCTTGCCTATTTGTAGTCTCTTCTTTTGCTTATCTCATCCTTTTACTAACTGTTATTGATTGAATCCGTACTATGTGCATGACTTTCATTGCCCCTTTGGTGCTCACACAGATCATATACTTATGCAAAATGTTCATACATTGTCTTTAGCTATGCCGTAACAGTTTAACAGAATGCTTATACGCTGTTACTGTTTACACTACTTTATACTGCTTTACTATGCTTCCCTTCAGTTATGTCCTGGTTAATGTATTTAAAATTTACAGGCCTTTATTTTGACTATGAACTCTCTCACCTAGAAAAATCATAGTAATAACAAAAATACAGACTGAAGCTTTTTCATATTTACCTTTCACTAGCAAAATTGTGCCACATTTCTGCAATTATTTTGAGTACCATTAGCCCTCTACCATTACAGGCCTGATTCACAGAACCATTGAATCATAGAATCAACCAAGTTGGAAAAGACCTCAAGAACATCAAGTCCAACCCTTGATCCAACACCGCCGTGGTTACTAGATCATGGTACTAAGTGCCACATCCAGTCTCATCTTAAAAACCTCCAGGGATGGTGAATCCACCACCTCCCTGGGCAGCCCATTCCAATGTCAGATTGTTCTCTCTGTAAAAAATTTCTTCCTAATATCCAACCTAAACTTCCCCTGGCAGAGTTTAAGACCATGCCCTCTTGTCCTACTGCTGGTTGCCTGGGAGAAGAGACTGACACCCACCTGTCTACAACCTCCTTTCAGGGAGTTGTAGAGTGACGAGGTCTCCCTTGAGCCTCCTCTTCTCCAAGCTGAACAACCCCAGCTCCCTCAGCCTTTCCTCACAGGAATTCTGCTTGAGACCCTTCACCAGCCTCACTGGTCTTCTCTGGACCTGCTCCAACACCTCAATATCCTTCCTGAACTGAGGGGTCCAGAACTGGACACAGTACTCAAGGTGTAGCCTCACTAGTGCAGAGTACAGGGGAAGAATCACTTTCTTTGGTCCTGCTGGCCACACTGTTCCTGTTACAGTTTGTCAATCCAAACTCCCAGCTCCCTTTCTGCCTGGCTGCTCTCCAGCCACTCTGTCCCCAGCCTGTAGGGCTGCAGGGGGTTGTTGTGGCCAAAGTGCAGGATCCGGCATTTGGTCTTGTTGCATCTCATGACCATTGGATTCGTCCCATCTCTCCAGCTTGTCCAGGTCCCTCTGCAGAGCCCTCCTGCCTTCCAGCTGATCAACGCTCCCCCCCCAGCTTGGTGTCATCTGCAAATTTGCACTCAATCCCTGCATCCAGGTCATCAAGAAAGATATTAAATAGAACTGGGCCCAACACTGATCCCTGGGGGACACCAATTGGATGCAGCACCGTTCACCACCGCTCTCCAGGCCTGACCCTCCAGTCAGTTCTTAATCCAGAAGGCAGTGCCCCTGTCCAAGCCATGGGCTGCCAGCTTTTTCAGGAGTATGTTATGGGAGACGGTGTCAAAGTCTTTGCTGAAGACCAGATAGACCACATCCACAACCTTCCCCTCATTCACTCATGAGCTCATTAAGGTTAGTCAATTTTTTAAGTTGTTTAACAGTAATCACACTATGCAGGTTAGTGAGTCTTGTTATAAAGTTAAGCATTTGCTTAGGTACTTTGATGAATTTTGAGGCCACATCTACCCTTTGCAATAGAGCACAGTAGTGGCATCTTCACACTTTTTTGATCTGTCAGCCTCTGGGATGAGAAGTGGCATATTTCTTCTGCCTCAGAATGTAAGTTCTGTAGTCAGTGTGAAAAATTACATCAATGCTTACAATGCGTTTGTAAGCCCAGCTTCAATCCCTGCATAGATTTGAAATGGTTAAATGTGCCATCTGGTGTCTCAGAACTGAGATGGAGTATATTCTTTCTCTTGAAATAGTTTGATCTATCTGCTTTATTTTGTTTTCAGTGGAAAAAGGTTACCTGAAACAAGTTTCACTAGAAATGTAGTGCAGCTTTCTAGCACAACAAAATCCTTGGCTATGCTAGGGTAATAGGCCTTTTTCTGGCCAAGCAAGAAGAACTTCTACAGGCAAGTGTGGTAAAATGAAACAACAGGTCAGACATCTTAAAAATCTATCTAAACTAGCTGTATTTTACAGTCAGCTAGAACTGAGTCTTTGTTTCCCTCAGTTTTAAGCTTAGCATAAGTTAGCTGTAAAACTGTGGACACTAAAAGGAGCAAGTCTAAAAAATGACAGACAAATTTCTTATGCTATGTGTTCAGAGTATGGGAGATGGTAACTTATTTTTCCTGCAAACCATTTCCTTGAAAACAGTCATGAATGTAGTACAATTGTTCTTGTTAATTACATCAATATAAGAAGTAAGGTTTGTGATCTGCATATCAAATATTTATATGCTGCTATAAAATCTACTTGAAAGAAGTACAGACTGCTCATCAATGTTAGTCTTCTGCTTGTCCATTGCACAGATTGGCAATGATCATTAAAGACAAAAGAGTCAATGAAGTATGAGAATCCCACTGAAGATGTATTTGGAATGTATAGGAATAGTCATAGCTTTCCAGTACCATCTTTCTGTCTCTTTGGCAATAATTTAAGTCTTGCAAAGGACTAAAATAAACAACAAAAATAACATCCTCATTTGTTTGTGCATTAACTTAATAGTTTGGTAAAGCTGTGTGTTTATTCGGTTAAAAGACTAGCTGCTTAGAGATTGTTTTTACACTGTAATACTAAACATTTGTGTACATCTCTTCACATTCAGTTCTGGTGTGGGCTAGGGCTCTAAGAATAATGAAGAATGTTGTTATTTTCTGTCAGAATTGTCATCTATAAAAGCATGTTTATCACAACATGATGACATTTTCATACTATTTTACTCCTACAATGTTATCAGTGAAAACTTTAGGAACTCGATGAGAAACATTCCTTTCTTTGCTTGTTTATTTCCAGTAGAGAATAAATTACTATGGGAAAGGTTGTGCTGATATGTTTTGAAGGCAGTTATATCTTGCTATGCAATTCTATCTGTTCTAGTTTGGATGTTTCAATTTCTCAGACCTGAAGTCTTGATAAAGTTCTAAGAGAGCTAGAGAAATTGATTGAATATCTGCAAGGGCAAAATCTAAAAGAAGTAATCCAGGATATGTAATAGAAAGTAGAGTTTATTTCCATGTCATACATGTCTCTAAGTAACTGAAGATTACAAGAATATGCATGAAAAGTAAGTTTGAGTAACACAAATTTTAAAATGCAAATAATTACATTTTTAATACACCAAATGTAACTGTAAACTGATAGTGAAATTTCTGTGGAACGTCTGAGATTCTACAATACTTCAACAGTTATTTTGAGTTAGATTTTTTTTTCTGCTGAAGGATTTTTGTCCTCCTTTGCTTGTTTAGTGTCCAGCTAAACTTATTGTTGCTTGTTGTTATTTCAATGACCAATTTGTTAGCCTTTAATTAATATTGTAATATACCATTTCTGTTACAGGCTTATTATTCCTAAGGCTTATTAAGTAGAGTTTATTATATGCTTTTAACACAGAAACTTCTCAAGTATCTGTACATCATCATGACTGAGAAAAAGAATAAATTTAGGGGGAATAGTACAGAAATAAATTAAATATTCTTCAACTTAGAACTAGGAAAAGACAGTTAACAAAGGATAGTCAAAAGCTTAACAACTCTTATACAGCATGAGCTTTTGACACTGCACAAAATTTGTTATGTCTATATATTGTTTTGCATGATAAATTTTGTATTGAGTATGTAAAACCACACTGAACATAAAAATATATTAAAATGTGCCCACATTTTTTAATAGTCTGAGGTAGTGAGGGAGACCAACAGGAATGAAAGTAATCATAGGAAAGGAGATAATGGGAAAAGGAGAAAATATACGGTGGTATTGTAATGATGCAGAGAAGAAATAAAAAGAGGAGAAGGCAGAAACCATTAGAAAGTTGCATCCTGAATTATTCAGAGCTGTACCTTTAGCTGTACCTTATTATTATGATAGCTATGAATAGAGGAAGTCTGAAATGAATCTGCAAATGGTTACGATTTTAATAACTACAGTAGTTGGTCACTGCATCATCGAACTCATTTACCTCATGCCCAGAGTGATTACTGAATGCACAAATCTAATAACCAATCAACAGTGAAAAATATCACTTAGAAGAAAACCTGGAGATTTATTTTTATTTATTTATTTTTATTACATCATTTATCTGCTGACTGTAAGAAGGTGAGTTTATTAGTGAAGATACAGATGCAGGTTCATGCTTAGAAAAGCCTTTGGTCCCTTGGAGCACCTTTGGTCCTCAAATAAGTATTTTTATTCTTAATTCCATATAGTTTAAATATTGAAGGAGGTAATTTCAGTAGGACATAAAAACATAACAAGTGAATACTCAACAGCTACAGAACTGTATGTACAGTACCCAACATTTGGTAGGGTGGGTGGGGAACAACATCTAAACACAGATGAAGCTTTAGAAACAGGTATATCATGTATGAACCAAGAAAACATACTGGGACAATCCAGGGCTGAACTTAGTGAAGAAAAAGAAAAGAGGAGTATAAAGCTTACACATGGTGTGACATGGATAATACTAATCATATACAATAGATGAGCAGTCTGGAGTGGTATAATTTCAGCTAGTTCTAGAAAGAAAGAAACAAAAAATGTTTGGAACAACTTTAAATAAGCTTCTTTCTGTACTTAGAAATGCAATAATTCACATGTTTAAGGATCCCTAAGAATGGTAAAAAACACCTACAAATAGCTATGTACTAATAAAAAGATACAAACTATAACAGTAGTGCAAACCCTTACTACTAATGTGAGTGAGATCCAGTACAAAGAAAGAATACATTATTGTTGTTTCAATACTTTTTAAAATATTCCGTGATACATGCACAATGTATCTTTTTAGTTACCAGGGCCTAAATCTCCAAGGTGTACTCATATATGATAATAAAAATTATTCACCAGCATAATTTTATCAAGTTATATAGGAAAACTTTAATTAAATTTTATTTAGTACTATATAGCTTACAAAATGTGTTTTTTCTCTTTATTAGTAATTAGACTCACTTATAATTGTCTTTGGCTCTTACAAAGCAGTCCACAGGAATTTCTTAGACAAAATACATAGGAATAAATAAAGAATGGCCAGAAGTTAAAGCATTTAAGTTTCAATGTTATGTTTGAAGCAAATAACCTGGGATTTTGCTATCTTAATTTCTTCTGTTCTTTTTCATTAGTCTCACATTTCCTATTTCTTTCCTATTCTTATACTTTCTCCACCTCTGAGACACATTTTTGCTTTCAAAATGTTCAGTTTTTCAAAGTTTGTAGAAACCTAATAAAAGAAACTTATAAGTTTAAGTTCCATTGGACCATCTTAACAAGACTGATAGTGTATCCTTCTCAGGTCATATTTTTGTTTAATTAATAAAAAAACAGACCTTCATTTTCTTACTTCTCTAATAAAGATATAATCAGGCTATCAATTACTGAGCACAATGACAGTTGTGTTTCATACACAATTTTTCACATGCAATGAAAATCAGAGGTATTGCAAGTCATTACAATTATTTTGCAAAATAAGTTTTGGTGATGAAAAACTACCTAACCATAACAACAACCATGAAGACTAGCCTTTGTCTCCTTTAAAACCAGAATTGATTTTTACTTAAATTCTAGCAAATGTTCAGACCACCTATCACGTATTAGTAGTCCCACTGGTTTTGATGATACTATTAATGCGCTCAAGGATTTTAAAGAACTGCTTAGTGGTTTTTGAGCAACTTTTGCTCTACTTTATAGTAAATAATAAAAACTGGGCTTTCTTCCTCTGGCATGAGTCTTGACATCATTCCTTGAAGGGACAGAACACATTTCTGCTTGCAAATGCTTGAGATTTTGCTCTAGTATGTCATGGAAGCCTCCGTGTATCCACCAGTAGTGGAAGGATGGGCACAGACTGTGTCCTGCACTTTTATGTCCCCTTATTTCAAACAGCTTTATAGTGACATACCAGTGTACCTTTTGAATGGATGCTTCCTGTTGACTGGTGCACCCGGGGATGATGTTGTGCACCAGCAGTAAGACATAAAAATTAATGTTATTTTCAACCCAATGTAACTTCTTTTTGAGAGAGAATGAGTGTGGTAATAGAGATGTTATGTTCAGAAAATCACTCTGACATGTACGTAAATTAACAGAAAACAATTTGTGCAAAATCACGGCACCTCACTTCATTTTTAGGAAGAAAATAGATCTCTAAAAGCAGTAGTAAATGTGATCTCAAAGTTTGTGTCTTTTCTATCATTCCCTCCCTTTCAAATCACCACGTTCCATCACTCCAGCCCACTCTTTGCATACTCCTCATTCATTTCCTCCTACTACATTTGTTGTTACCTTTTTAGGTTTTCTGTGTTAGGTTATTGACAAGTGCAGAATGAGAGAGAGGACTTGAGATTTTGTGTTTGATGAAAGTTAAAAGAGAAGATGTGTGTGAGAGGAGCGTGCTGGTTTTTTCAAGGTCACAGACAGCTCTCAGAGGTCTTGTGCACAAACCCTGTCTGCTGATGTCAAAGACAAGGCATGGGGCTCAAGGGGAGATTTGCATCTCAGAGTTTGTGTGCCATTTGCCTGAAGGTACTTTCCTCATCAGAAGATATGCCAAGTGGCCTAGAACGAAAGTGTTTAATTGCTTCTAGAAAAGGTATTCCACAAATGAACACAGATACACTAAAAAAAAAAAAAAAAAGATGCTTTTTGAAGTGAGCATTCAGTATCTTTCTCAGCAGCATGCTATGATGAAGGGACAAGAAACAGAATCAGATATGTATAGTGTATGGGACAACAGTCTCAAAAGAAAAAACTGTGCCTGCCTTTGTGTTCTTAAATACATACACACGCTGCATTTTGTTTAAACTGAAAAACTTATAAGAATTCAAAGACTGATCATTAATGTGCTATTAGATATTAAAAAGATGTACTTAAATTAGCAACTCTGAGTAGCAGAAATCACATAATCTAGCATATTAATGGTTTTGTTAGTTTAGAAAACTTCATTATTTTCATGCAGAGAGAGAATAGATATGAATTAACAGTAACTTAAGTTTAGAAATTCTACACATAGCAGCACTAAATTTTTTGCAAAATAAGGATAGGGTAAGTAGCAGTAAAATAATCTCATGGAAGCTGGAGTCTATCATAAATAATAGCTGCAAGTATAATATTGCTTAGAATAAAAATATATATTCTGTGAGATTAATAGTGAGGAAAATATACATCAGAAGCATGCTTTCATCTTGGACTATCACAGTCATGAAAGTTATGGGTATGCAACAAATGCATTATAATTTATGCAGTGGTAAATACTCTTATACCTGAAACTTTAAAACCTGCCAGGTTTCAGATGAACTTTTTTACCTAAGGGCATCTACTAAATATGTATGTTTCTTCCTCCAGTGAATGCAATCTACAGTGCAAATAACCAAATACTGCTATTGAACTGTATTTACTTTTACCTAGTTTGATTAATTTTACATGTGGAGAAGACTCACAGCCTAGAAATTTACCTCTTAAAGAGGCATTGACAGAAGCAAGCCGTCCACCATTACTAGACCAAGAATGAAATATATCATTAATTTAATTTTATACAGACACCTCTGTACTGATTTGACAGGAATAGAAACTATGCAGACTGCAAAAATAGTCTAGTAAAGCCTTCAAGCAATAAGAATGAAGTTCTGAAGATCATATGTTGAATGGTAACTTAAAATTTCTTAAATCAAATTAAGCTCCCATAAAACTCTACCTTTCCCAGTTACATCTATGTATTCTGGTAATATTTAAAGGCTGTATTTATCTTTTTTGTTGTTGTTGATTTAGTTTTATTGAACTTCAAATGTAGTTTGTCAGTAACTGTAACAAAGACGCTAACAAAACTTGTGTGTAATGTGGTGAAAAAAATCCAGTTATATTAGATACTGAGAAAGTAACATGATTAATCTGAAGAATTCTCCAGATTTAGCAAGGGAAAATAAAACAAACAAAAATAATAAAAAAATAAAACCTCCACACCCCTGAAAAAGAAATCTATTCAAAATTGGACCTTGATAATAATATACACAAATATACTCATTAACATAATATATCTAATACCATACATTTCTCTTAAAATTTAAGAAGTCCAGTCATTACACAATAGTTTCCATGAATCCAGATGCCATTATATGATGAGGCAAATCTAAGCTTTCTAGCTACAAATAACTTTAGATGGAAGTAAATCCTCAGAAATTACTTGCTGACTTTCCTGGGACTTTATTTTCAACATCTATTCCAAATAACAAGTTTATTTTGCAAATTACTCTACAATAACAAAGTTGTGTCACAATTTCTTTCTGAGGTTTGGTTATTTTCATTGTGTGTTTGCTGTACGGAGAGACTTTGTATGTAGATATTATTTGACACTGATTGATGAATGAAAGCAGGCATTCACAAACGCGTGCAATTGTATGTTTAAATTTATTTAAAGTGCCTGCCTTTGACAGCAATAAAGCTCATTATTGTTGAGACATATATTTTCTAACAGTAACGTTCATGCTAGGCTTGTACTATACAGTCAGCGCACTGTTACAAAACACGTTAACAGGAATGATTCTTCAATGTTGGTGACTTTTCCTAGAAAGGTAAAATCCATCAAAATGAACCTAATAAAAAAAAAAAGTTCCTTATATATTGCTGAATGAATGCAAAAAATCTGTCACCTTTTCACTGCTTTGTACAAACTGCGGTGTAGTGGCAGTGATAAAAGTGCTTATTTCAACAGAAGAAAAACTCACTTATTAATTTTCTTTTATGATTATTATTTGAAAGTCACTACAAATCTGCCTAATACCAGTTGTAAACTTCGAGCTATATTTGACTTTTAAAAGCTAAGATACGAAAAACTTTAGCACTGTAAGATATAAAGCAAATTTCAACCAATGTACTTGATTATTAGTATTGTAACAAACGTGGGTAGTGCCCTTCCCAAATCTTTGTTCGTGAAGCCTAGCCATGAAAATGAATGAACTTGATTATTAACTTAGTCAGGTCTTAATATTTATATGTGTGATTCTGAGCACTGATTATGTACTATTACCTTTAAACCATGTCTAACATGTATTCTATTTCAGCATAAAGGTCATCAATAAAGGTCATTTCCCTAATATTAAAGCCTAACAAATATGCCAGCTTCAATTTTTAAGTTTTACCCTAACTTGAAATGTTATAAGCTTTTCAGCATCAAATAGTTCATATACGATGTGATGGAAGAGGCCAGACTAATTCTAAAACAAAGCTATTGAATTTTTCCTCATTAATTAGGATAGTAAATTTTTAAATACTATCTAATTTTGAAACACCTGTGGAAAAGGATTTTAAAAAAAGATTTCTTCCTTCAGGTTTTGGAATTAGGCATAGTGCAAAATATTGCTTCTCATAAAGAGATAGTTCTATTAATTTATTTATGGAAGGAGTCAAAGTTGTAGTTAGAATACAGTAAATTACTAGCACTGTTGAATCTTGCTTCAGTGAGGCAGAGCATGTAATACTTCCATATGTTTCAATAGCAATGTTGCTTTTGACAAACAAGAAGCTTTCCTGAAACAGTGAAAAATCATTTGGGCATTTGTGGTATGAGTGTGAGAAGTTTCTTCTCTCAGCCTTGTTTGTTGCAGACTAAATTTTAATACTCATAGTACACTTTATTTAAGCTGGTTTGTAATGGCCTTAACAGCCAGCAAGCAGACAGCTATTTCCAAATTTCAGAAGAAATCTCCTATGTCCTTAAGTCATCACAAAGATCTAACTGCAGAGAAATGGATATCTCATCCAGTGTATATACTTTAAGCCATTCCCCTATATTGAAAATGTCCTAAAGTCATGCTAGCAGGGTGCCAAATCATTTGGAGTGCCATGTGACACAAAGAAAATGGGAAAATCTGGTGCATTTCATGCAATGACAAAACAATACTGACTTTCACTGACATTAATTGTTCATTGCTTGTCATGTTATTTTACTATGCTTTCATCTCCTCTATGTCAGAGTTCATGGTTATTAAACAACAACAAAAAAATCCCTCAAGTATTTGACTTTCATTACACTATGCCATTAAAAGCAACTTTTGCCCAGGAAAAAATAAGAAACAAAATCATTTATTAAGCAGTCTAAGTGATGCTACTAATGACAGCAGATACAGTTGTGTATCTGTTACTTAAGACTAACTTCAGCAAGTCCAAGTGACCACAGACAAACATCAAACTCACAAAATTACTAATTTTTCACTAAATTGAAAGCTTTGGGTAATACCAATCTTACAATGCAATTTTGCTGTACAAAAGCACATCCTAACTGGTGCCCTCCTGTGCTGTAGCTGCATTAGCCATCTAGCAACTGACTGCAGTTGCTCACAGCAGCTGCTTTCAAATACTTTCTTCCAGTGATGGTTAGGCAGGTTCCAGTTGTAATTGAATCCTTGGCCAGAAATACTACATTTTGAGTATGTCCTGTTTTTTCCCCTCTTAGACTTGAAAATTCCCCCTTTGCATTGTGAAATGTAAACTGCCAATATTTATTAAAAGGGATTTAATAAAGATTAATGATGTTCCTGCCCACAGGAAGGGGGTTGGACTAGACAATTTTTAAAGGCCCCTTCCAACCAAAACCATGATTTTAGGACTTTACCATGCTTTGGATACATCTGACTCTTTCTGCATATTATTTTAATCTGGCTGTATTTTCATACAGACATTTAATGCTTTCTTTAAATGGTTAGGTTCATCTTCAAAGGCAGAGGTTTTCTCCTAGGTGAGCTCAGCTTCATGCTTTTGTACATTTTTTTTTCTTCCTCCTTATGCTACTCCAATTTTACACTATCATCAGTCAGAAAGAAAAACTTAGTTACTGATGAAGTATTTTTCATAAACCCTGTACTAGAGACAGAGATATAACTTGAAAATAAGCTGAAAAGAATAGTGCAAAAAAAACAGTACAGTGGTCCTCACTAACAGCAATTTTCCCTTTATCAGCCTGATTGTAATCTCCTGACAGTGTTTGGAAAATGCAAAAAACCCTACTACTCAGTAGGCAATATGCCCAATCATGTGGAGTAAATCCATTCCTAAAACTACTCACTTTATTGTTGGATTTAATACATTATTGATTGAAGCACCATATTTTGACAAGCTCTCATGATGGTATATTTAAAGAAAAGATCTGCCAACTGCTACAGCACATTTATTTTAGGGCCAACACAAAGCAGTTTATTTTAATGTCCATAACTACAGCTGCTGAAGTGAGAGAGAAAAATTATTCAAGTATTCAGGACTCTTTCTAAAGATCATACAGAAGCTGAGGCACTTGCCCAGGATAGGCACAGTAAAATGCAAGTGCACCAGCCCTCTTCATTATTCTGCAGGGAAGCACTATGACTGCCTTAAGTTCTGGGCACTGCAAAAGGAAACATGCACCTAACCTCGTGTCCTTCTCCCACAGAGCGTATAAGGCCAGTTCAACTACTATGTGATAAAAGCAGATGGCTGAAAAGAACTGTTCTTTGGGCTGAACTGATGATCAAACTACTAATTGGATTAAGCTGGAGAAGGAACTAAATATGGCTCTTCAAGTCAAGAGGTCAAAAAAATCCACACTGTGAACTCAGTAAAGTCACTTAACCTTTCTGAGCCTCAGATTTTCCAATTACTTCCGCTGTCATTTGTTCTGTACATTTAATATAACAGTAAAGGATGTCAGAGTTTTAAATAATTAATGTTATCAAACTTTTGAACTCATCAAGGAGGAAAAAGGTCAATCAATCAGAATGATATAGGATGATATTCCCAGCACATTGTGAAGTCTGGGGTTTTTTTCCATAGAGGGAGGTTATCAAATAATAACTTGTTATTGTAAGGATATATTACTGTTAGAGGATCCTGCTGGAAATGCTTCCTGTGCAAACCCTATGCGTTTTAAATGTACAGCTGAAAGTTCTACACTGAAATAATTCCAATTTTCTCACTGTATCAGCAACACTATTTTTATTCAAGTGGTAAAAGTTTGGTTAGTCTACACTACTAGCTGGTTTGTGCTTTGGTTTATTATAATGTGTTATACACAAAAAACCCAAACCCATGTAAATAGCAAGAGGAAAATCATAAAAGAGAATTAAATACTCTTGGTAACTGTGTTTATTTATAATATTTGAAAAATTACCTCACTGCATTTTGTGTGTAGAGTTTCCTATTCTGGGCACTATTCTTCCTCAGTTTTGTCACTCAAATGGTAACTATATGATTTCATATATTATTTATACATAATTTTCAAGGAAAATATTTGTGTAAATTGTGCTTTTTCTTAATTAAAGTTGTAAACATGAAAGATAATGAATAAACCTGGATGATCAATTCTGAATGCTTTTCCAGAAGATATTTTGAATGGATTTAAGACTCAAGAGAAAAAGAAAAAAATCTTAAGAGAAAGTCAGCAAGCAGAAATGAAAACAAACATATTTTTAATGATATTTTTATATTTGCTTGGCTTTTTTTAAAGTATTTTCATTATAGTCTTTGAGAAAAACATTGATCAAAAGGGAAATAGGAATGTAGAACAGAAAAAGGGTAGAAAATATTATTTTACTATTATTTGTTTGCCATTTTCTTTTTTTTTCCCTGAACAGCCATGTAAGGAGTGATACCATTCCATTAAAAAAGAGTCTCAGTAACAACATAATCATAGTAATTCTCTTTCAGTAAGTACATTGCATATAATATCCCTAATGGAACTAATAATCAACAAACATATATATTTTTAAATCCTAGAGTGTTACATAACATCTGATCCAAAAGAAAGAAAACCCCCCAAACTGGTAACATTTGGGATTTTTGCTTTATTTAGAAATTTAATCAGTGGAATGTCTGTGACTACATGCAGCAGGTCAAAGTAACATTAACTCCTATAAACATTTATTATGTTATTTTGCAATGAATATGAGTCACTCATCATTAAGTCAGATATCTTTGTGCAGAAAATAACTCCTGCCACTATATTCCTTGAAGTTATAAAAGGAATCTGATGTCTCTGCTGTGAGAGCATGAATTATTCCTCTCTGCCTTTGAAGGAGCATGAATATTAAAGCAATTTTAATAACTCTAAAATATTTTCAAAACTATTTGAGAGCTCAAATTTAATCATTAAAACTGAGGTTTCTGACCCACATATATTCCCATCAAACCGAGTGGTATCGGACTCTCAATATTAAAACGAAAATAGTTACGTCAAGAGCAAGCATTCAAACACTTTAGAAATCTTAAGTATCCATCTGGGGCCTGATTCAAGATAATGAAAGCTCTACTGGACACCGATGTTTCTTTAAAGCAAGTCACACATCAGTTTGCACTAGTTGCATCAACTTTGCATCTCTATTTTAGGCAAAAAAAAAATAAAATAAAAAAAAAAGCAAGCAAACACCAACAATTATACTACATCCTCACAAAACCACTGATGTTACTCAGCCAAGGAACCTGTCTATAAAAAATGGAATACTCCCCAAAAAAAGTTATATCCTGCTAAAAGTAAGTTTACTGGAATTGAACAGTTGCTCTCCAAATTAAAGGAACAGGAACAGCTGACATGCATTGGTTAACCACTACAGCTTTTCCACAGTAGCGATAGAAAACAGGCAAAATAATTGTACATATATGCCAACACTTGTGTGTATATGACTTTCACTGGATATTTCCAAAATGTTTGCACCCGGAAGAAAAACACTCCAGTGGAAAAGACTGTTAGAAGGACCATTAGGACATGCAGAAGAGATAGCATTGGCCATTTGTCTCCCCAGCCAAGCAGAAGACAGCGATGTCTCTGATCTGCTTACAAATATGTCAGAGACAGGAGGCTGATGGATGATTTCCTAGATCCACCTTTGCGCCACAGACTGTGGAGGTCTTTTTGTAAAGTTCAATTTCATTAGTACTCTTTATTCTGGCTTTAAGGTAGGAAATGGTGTAGTTGAGGGACATTGGGTGCTGATTAACAGCCAAACCAGGATTATATAACCCAGGGAGAAAGTTTTCAATTGCTTATGATGTTTTAAAACAAAACCAGTAATTACTTTGTTGTTTTTGTATATACTGGATCTAATTTATGGTAGTATAGCTGGTAATTTGCAAACTATTATCTTCTATTAAAGTATATTATTTCTGAATAGGTGAATAATTTTCAAGTAAAATGCTTAATCTAAAGCTGAATCTAAATCTTAAAAACCTCAAAACAAGTAATACATTTCCCCCATTTTTTTCAAATATGCTTTTTATCCATGCTATCATGCCTTACCTATTAATCCCCAGAAGTTCAGTATCTTCAAAACAGACACAAACAACTGGAAAGTAGCCCGATTTTCCCATTTACTTTGAGGATGCAGAAACAAGTGCTTCAAGAAAAATCCTCATTAAACAGATGTTTGTTTCATTTCCAGTAGCAGTATACACCACACTCCTTCATCTCAGAATTGAGTGCTATGCAATTTACTATAATTTAGGGAATAAATGACCATTTCCTTTGAAAAACTTCAATTTGAACTGAAACTTGCATTCAATGTGAACATGACAACTAAGAGCCTGGACAGATTCTGATGTGTTTGCACAGTGAGTTGTTTACAAATTCCGAGTAGTGTCTATTTATATCAGTGAGGTTGCTTCATCTCTTTTCTTGAAAGTTAAAACTAAAGCATATTTTTAAATATGTTTTGTTGAGCATACTTTTTCATCCTCTATAAGATATACTATAGCATGTAAAAGGGCTGCCTCAAGAGATCCAGGCTACAGTATGTTAATGAAAGATTGTCTACATCTATTTTAAGGCAGACTACATTATTTTTTAAATTTGTTTCTCCACTTTTACTAGCAATATTTTGTTGTAACAGTACCTCTACTGGAAAAAAAAAAAATTCACTAAAAGAATAGTTTACTGCATTATTCAAAAGAATCAGGGAACAGGTCCAATAGAGACTAAGCCTGAAGAAAAAAAAAAAAGTGGAAAGAACTTCCTGTTTAGTATTTCAGTAAACGATTTATAACAATTTAAAATTATTTTTAGACTAGTTTGTAGATGCAGGCAACTGCCACTTTACTTACATTTTAAGTTTTGAATCAACAAAAGTTGAAAGTTATGTTGAAATTAATTCATTAGCAAAATAAAACACTCTCAGGTTTTTGAGGTAACAAAGAAGGTTATAGTTTCATCTAACAACTTCCTCAGTAAAAATCCATAAATTTTGGGGTTTGAGCCATATAACTTATTAAAATAACATTATCTTGTAAATTTGCATGTGTATTGTCACATATACAAAAGAATGTGAAAATAATACATAATTCAACATAATTCAAAGTAATTCAGTAAAACATAACTCAAATTTTACTAAGCCCTATATCTTAATGTTACTTTTTTGATCTCTTGATCTTAATGAAGTTATTTTATTGCCTATTAAGTTGAGAAGTAAGCAAGGACTCCCTTACATTAACTCCCTACTTTGTTATTGGGAAAGTCAGTGGCTCTCCACTAAAAAAAGTAGCAAAATCATCATGATCCTTGTCATTATTGTTATCATAGGAAGCTAAATACATTTGTTATGATTCATTGAGAACTGCTGATGTTATATAACAATGAGAATCAGTAGTTTGTGTTAACTCTTATTAATACAGATAATGCCCCATTGCTACAGGCCTCCTGCCTATAGTGGACAATACTGTGATATATTTGCAGATACTGCTGCTTGCAATTGCTTTTTGTTTGACTAAATTCTGAAAGGGAAAAAAGAAAAGTGATAAAATCCTCAGGCAGAAAGAAAAGAAAAATTTCATTTATATATAAAATATAAATATAAAGCCCATGTTGGATTAAATATTTGATCTGACCACAAATAAATACTATATTAGATAAATGATGGATAATTTTCTCTCCTACATTAATCTCTGGGGAACATTGGTACTATAAAGAATTTTAACCATTCTTCTACTCTAGAGTTTCTTATTTTCTCTAAACATGTGTAGACAATAGCTAGAATGATACCGAAAACGTAATAATGGTAAAAATTAATCACACTCAGAAATTTGCTATATGCAAAAGAGAAACTAAGAATTTATTGTTAGTCCAATTAATGTTTTAAATTAATTAATTTTCATTAAAATAGAGTAAATTCATTTTGAAGGTCCACTTAGTGACATTAACATTCTAAATTGCTGCAAAAAAGTCTCAAGAATACAAAAGTTAAAAATGTTACACCAAAACCAAACCAAATAAAAAAATCCCTTGCAGGTCCTGATTTGCTCAGATGTGACACTCCCCAATACCCCCAGCCCCAGACACACGGGGCTATGGTTTGTTAGCAGTGACTGTGGTGGGGAGGGGTGTCACCCCTCTGCTATCCCCGGAGATGAAGATGGAGCAGAGGAGGCAACAGCAGCAACCCCCAGTTCAGACCATAGAGAGGCTGAGCCCCTGCACTGCAGGATCAGTGCACAGCCAGGGGCCTCCTAACAGCAAAGTCATATTTGCTTAAAAAATTGGCACTGCACTGTTTTGTTATAAAATGTGAAATTAGAAAGATAGATAAACTCTCTTCTTACCTGAATAGCAATATTAATCTGCCTCCATTCTACAAGATAAAATTAGTACCTCTAATACTTATGAATTGTAATTTCATTTTCTCCTAGTCTTGCTTCTTACCAAAGTTTCCATCATTCAATGAATCACTAACTGTTGATACATTGATCTTCAAATCTACCTGGGCATAAAAATAACATGAAAAACTGTAACTTTCATTAGTTGAATTAATCTGATAATTATCTAGTGTCAATTTGTTTGCTTTTGTTCATTGTGTTCTCTATCTCTAGTTAAAGACAGGTAGGAAAAAATATTAGCTTGATTTTAAAAACATCTGCCATATTTCCATGATGTTGCTAGGGAAGGTTTTTATATAAATTTATTTCCAGGTTTCATTTCCTGGAGGACTGAACCCACAGGAGATAATGGAAACCTGGAGAAGGCTGCACTATCCCCTAACTATTGTGCACAGATTCAGGCTCACACAGCCAGAAAGAGAGGTTGTGGAGAAGCCATATGACCTTCTTCATGTGACCTAATTGTTAAAGACCCCAAAAAAAGACTATCGGTACAAAATGTACTTCAGTCAGCTTTGACCAGCTCGGACAGTTAGGACAGGATGTATGCTTCTCCTTCTGTGCTCCTCATGGCACCAATAGCTTGTGTAAGATCTGTGGGATCATCCCCATTAAACACAGGTCATTGACATTCAGCCTAGTGATGGTTACTGTGTTTTATGAAGCAGGCTTTACAGTATTGTTGCAAAAGAGAGTGCTAGTTACCTCTATATTGTTATTGAATCTGGTGTATAGACACAAATATATAGAAAAAAAGAAAAAAAAATGAAATTTCTTACTTTGTAAAGAAAAGACCACTCCTTTCTTAGAAGTCAACCGATAGCTTCATTTTTATTTGCCTGAACTATGTAAGGAAACAATTAAATTTAATAACCCCATTCTGATTTTCTAATTAAGTAAAAGAATCTTTATGCCGTCAATATCCTAGGGTTTCTAACTATGTCTATTTTAGGTTTTTATACTGTATCATTTATGATGATGACTAAACAGATAATCTCTATGATTCATTAATTTCAATGCCTGAAAATGAGGTATATATTCAAACACCATGAATGTCTTAGTGACTACTCTACTGGTATCCCAGAAGCCAGTGGACTCATATGTCTCCAGTAGTTAAGACTCAGTGCAGCTGCTTTTCATTATATCTTTTTCCTGTGCTATTATGTTCAATGCTGATAAGAAATCACTCTCTGCATTTACTGAGAAGAAGCTAACAGTCTTCTGCAATGCAGCTCACAATTATTAGCAGTAGCATGCTCATTCTGCCTAACAACAAGTGTCTCATTTATTCCCACACGGCTGGCAATTGTAGTTGACATAAATAGGAATTGCCTCTACTTTAAATGTCAGCTGAAGGGGGGCTTAGAAGAGCACAGATATCCATTACTGTACTAAGAATATCAACAAAAAACAAGTATCTGATGCTGGGAAAAAAGGCTAATTTTTAATTAGTGCCTCATGAAAGCAATTAGAATGCCTACTGGGGAAAAATGTAGAAAAGCTCAGTTTTGTTGTTTCATTTTTTCATGTATTTATTCTTTGTAGAAAAATTATGCAAAACATCTGTTGCATTGTGATACACAACAGAAAGAATAGTATGAGAGAAGGAAATATGGAACATTTCCATTTATATATTTTTAGGTGTTACTTAATTTAAAAGTCCCTTTCAAAAAGCGTTATTCTCCCTGATACTTTCATCAGTGATCCCTTAATTTGCAAACGATAGTCAATCTACAGGAAATGTATTGATGCAAATTTAATGAATGAAATCTCTCGGCCTTTAAATTGAAGGAGAGAAAAAAAAATCTCTTCACTCCCTTTTACCTGGGTCAGTTTGTATTCCCTTAGTATCTTTAACAACTGACACTATGGGACAGATCTCTTTTAGGTATAGATCACCATTAGCTAAGGAGAATTTCTGTAGTGTTTATTTGATTGGGTAAGAGAACCATAATATTGACCTGTTCAGTTTACTTCTATGTAACGCAAAAATTCTTGTTTAAAGAAGCAGATTATTCAATTTACAGTATAAAAAAATGTGTGTTAATAAATCCATAGAAAAAAAAGCAGTTTTTCATGGATTCCTTGTAAAACTGCAGCATTAAGCTGTAAGCTTTACAGGTTGGGGACTTTTGGCTCTATTCTCTAGTCTGCTGCACTTCTGAACATTTCAAAGAAGGGAATATTAAAGAGAAAATATTACTTTATTGATTTTTGAAGTCTTTTACATTTACTTTGAGCCTATAGAAATGCCTTTATGAAATGAGGGAAATAATAAAAAATTAAGCTTTCTGTTTCCTGTGTTCTGTGCAATTTCTAAACCAATTTTTCTTTGGAGGTGATGGGCCGAAAGCTTTTTATGCTTTTATGAAGGAATTATCAAGAAGCAGACAAGTCATCTCAATACTACAGAGTTATAACATTACTTTCAGTTCTCATATCTCAGACACACTCTTTGGAACTTTTGAAAAATGTAACAGATTTAATAAAGGACTATAAAATATAAAGTATGTAGCATTCAGAAAAAAAGAATAGTGAAAATGGTAGGCACTGGTTTGTAGCTCTTCAATACAAAAGATATAGTAGATAAATGAATCAATAGAGCACCAAATATTTATGTGTGTGTATAAAATAAATATTTCGGAAAGCCTATTTAGAGAGCTGTTTAGATGAATTTACACAATGGGCCTGTTAAAGAGTAAGTTAAAATTAAACAAAAATTCAAACTAAAAATAGCATTATGAAATATAGATTGTAGCTTTAAATGTCTGGGCTCTTTTCTAGTATCTTCTTATGTTATTACATCAAGAGATTCATAAAGCAGTATTGATTTTTGAGGGCAAGAACAGGTGGTACGACTGGAATTACCCATTGAAAAATATGAATTTTTGGATTTCTCTTTGAGAGTTCTAGCATATCTGCTCAATCAATACTTTCGTATGAATTGCAAGATCTGTTCATTGGAAAACTCAGAAATTTTTCTTTTATTGAAGATTCTAGGTTAGCAGTAATCTAAAACAATAACAACACAAAAAATAGCCAGATAACATTATGTTTTCCTTTGCTTTCACAAGGGAAATAAAGGAAAATAATTTTACAGAACAACATAGTAAATCATAGGTCAGAATAAATAATCATACTGAATTGATCAGAAAAGTATCTCTAAATTTCTCACATGAGAAACATTTAAAAAAAATACTACAACTTTTTTTTACCTACACATTTTGTGCTTGAAAGTGATATAAGAATTCCGGACAGCTGTATCATCTACTTTTAATATCACTCATCTTCCAACAACTTTCTACTACTTGTGTTCCAACATCATTTCCAGATGGGATAGACAAATTGTTTTCCCATTTACTAGCAAAATTTGTCATCAGAAGCAGCTTGTTAACAACCACAGTTAAGGTAAACACATACATATCTGCATATAATCTTGGTAAGCAAGTGAAAATATCTTATGTAGGGAAATAAAAAAGGGCTTGTAGAAGCAAAATTATCTTTAGGCATTTGGTCTGGAAATTTTTGGATCAAGACCTAAAGCTAAACAAACAAATACAGAAAAATTAATATTACCTTTAAGTATAGTCATAGGGTTAGATCACGAGTTGGATGGGACCGCAGAAAGTCTCTACTTCAACCTCCTGCTCAAAGCAAGGTCAGCTATGAGGTCAGATCAGATTTCTCAAGGCTTTGATGCTGGGTCTTGAAAACCAGGGATGGAGACTGCACAGCTTTTAAGTGCAACCTGCTCTAGTGCTCTGCTGTCACCATAGGGGAAAAGCTTTTCTTCCTAGCCAATCCGAACTTCTCTCTTTTTAATTTATGCCCATTGTCTGTCATCTTCCTGTCAGAGCCTGGCTCTGTCTTCTTAATGTTATGTAAAACCATCTCTTTTCCAGGTTAAATGAACCTGACGTTTAGACTGAACCTCAGTAGAGTGGCTATAAAAAATAACCGCTTAGTTCATTATACAGACACATATGGCAAATGTATAGGCATAAGTCCAGGTGTGTATCCCTCTTGCTTCCTAATTTAAAGCTTTATTTTCTCAGTTAACAAACAGGCAACAGATGGAATTTAGCCATCCTTTTCAGTAACATTTGGATGTTGTTAAAAAAAAAATAAGAAAGAAAAACAACACAAATAAATATATAACAACACGAATAAACATACCTAAATAGAAAAGTGTAAGGAAGCTTACCAGTGCTCACTGAGGGATAAAAACCATATCTGTTGGCTTTTAAAATTAGATGAGAGTCCATCCCTTTCTAGCAACACAGCCCTGTGAAGGAATTATGGTACATGTGACAGGATTCATACATTCTTTCATAGCATCATACCTTTGATGTCTAGAGTAGGCATCTCCAAAGAGCAAGTATTTCTGTGTGCTCTTTACAAAAAAATAGGTACCCCTATGATATTATTCATTCAAACTGTCTTAGAGATCTACCTTACAGAGGTCAGCTAAATCCCAGCTAGGGAGTATATAACATATATAGGGGACAGTAAGACAATTCATCTACATATATAGATAGGAGGCTATGACATGGCATAGGCTCAAAAGGAGCCTATAGGAAGCAAATCTCGAGCCCAGATATAAAGTGTACCACCTGGTTTTACATCTACTCACATAAATATGATTCTATGAAATATGACAGTGGGCAATACACTGTACATTTTTCATTCTTAAAAATTAGCTTTAAATAGGAAAAAAATTCTATTTAATTATGAATGTTAATTGGATAGAGGTCTGGAATGTGTATCATGCAACTAAGACAGGGGCATTTATATCATCTCATTTTCTCCCCAAATCTAACTCTTTGTAACTGTCAAATGTTAGCAGATATGTTAATAAGACAGCAAATACAATTATGTCATCCTTAAAAACCTGACAGCACTTCTATTTCTATAAGTTAACAGTGATTTATATTTCCTTTTTTTCTATTGGAACCTAACATATATAATTCACAGGACTGATGTTGCATGCTCCTTTATGTTAGACAAAACATGATTTCCATATATATTTGGATATAAAAAAAATATTTCATTAAAAAATAATGTGTTCTTCTATTCAAGACTGGAACCACCTCACTTTCTGGCATAGAAGCTGAATCACTGACTAAACACTGAATCTGCATCCAGATGAAAATAGTTTTTTCCTTCTCTGAATGAAAAAGCCTACCAAAATATTTAGATGTAACTCAATATTAGCTTCTGAAGAATGAGAAGTATGACACACATACTGTTAATAGGCCACAAATTACATTAATTTTTCACAAGCTGAGTCTATTGTCTGTAATGGTAATTAGTAAGTGATCTCCATGTCTTTGTCTTGGTCCAGAAGCTTTTCCATTTTATCCTTTCAAATGGTCCCACTGAAGAGGGTGGGTGAGCAAATGAGTCTCTGGTAGGGGTTTCTTCTTGCATGCAACCAAGGTCAACCTATCACATCTTGACAAGGAGACCAAGAGAGCCCCCTTCCTCCTCCCAGATGAAGTCTGGCAGTGCCTCCCAGTCAGCTGCCAGACCCACAGAATACAGGATATGCTGAATTGGAAGGGACCCACAAGGATTATTGAGTCCAACTCTTAACCCTGCACAAGATCATCCCAAAGAGTCACACCATGTGCCTGAGAGTATCATCCAAACACTTCTTGAACTCTGTCAGGCTTGATGCTGTGAATACTTCCTTGGGGAGCCTGTTCCAGCGCCCAACCACCCTCTGGGTGAAGAACTTTTTTCTAATATCCAACTTAAACCTCCCCTGAACCAACTTCAGGCCATTCCCTCAGGTCCTGTCACTGGTCACCTCAGTGCCTGCCCCTCCTCTTCCCTTCATGAGGAAGTTGTAGACTGTGATGAGGTCTCCCCTCAGTCTCCTCCAGGCTGAACAGACCAAGTGACCACAGCTGCTCCTTATACGGCTTCCCCTGAATGTCCTTCACCATCTTTGTTGCCCTCCTTTGGACACTCTCTAATAGCTTGGTGTCTTTTTTATATTGCAGTGACCAAAACTGCACACAATATTCAAGGTGAGGCCACACTAGTGCAGAACAGAGCAGGACAATCATCTCCCTCGACCAGCTGGAGCCTGATGCTAAGCCTGATGCCCCCCAGGACAGAGTTGACCCTCCTGGCTGCCAGGGCACTGCTGACTCAGTCTGGGACCAGGACCCCCAGGTCCCTTTTCCTGGCACTGCTTTCCAGATTCTCATTACCCAGTCTGTATGTACCTCCAGGGTTGTTCCATCCCAGATGTGGAATCCGACATTTTCCCTTGCTGAACTTCATATGGTTGGTGATTGCCCAGTCCTCTGATTTGTTGAGGTCTCTCCGCAGGGCCTCCTTGCCTTCGAGGGAGTCAAAAGCTCCTGCAAGTTTTGTGTTGTCTGCAAACTTGTTTAGTATCCCTTCCAGTCCTTCATCCAAGTAATTTATGAAGATGTTGAAGAGCACAGGGCCTAAGATGGAGCCCTGTAGAACCCTACTAGTGACAGGTCACCACTCTGATGTTACTCCATTCACTATTACCCTCTGTGCTCGACCCATGAGCCAATTGCTCACCCACCCACCACAGGATGTGTTTTTCCAGCTGTGTGATGGACATTTTGTCCAGAAGAATCCTGTGAGAGACAGTATCAAGAGCTTTACTGAAATCCAAAAGGATTACATCAACTGGCTTCCCTTGATCAGCTAGGTGGCTTACCTTGTCATCAAAGAAATCAGGTTTGATAAGCTACTTGTTGACCTGATGGATCTGCCTATTTCTACCAATATTATTCCTTGTTATTGGAAGGATCGAGGAAATTACCACCTGTGCTCCAGATCCCACTACCAGTCATCCCAGAGCCCTGAAGTCTGTCTTGGTTGCCCTCAGACTTCTCTTTGTTCTTTCATCACTGCTGGAGACCAATAGCAGATAGTAATCAGAGGGCCTTATTAGACTGGAGAGTTTTCCAGTAATATCCCTTACCAAAGCCCCTGGGAGACATAAGACTCCCCTATGAGTTGGGTCCAGTCTGCATATTGGGCTCTCTATTCCACTTAGAAGAGAGTCTCCTATTACAACTACTCTTCCTGTTGACAAAGGACATCTTGATGCGGGGTACACGTGGTGTTGTTTTAGGAGGCCCCACTACCCCAGAAGGATCTTTGCCCATCTCATCACTTGTCTGGCCTTCTAGCTGCAGAGCCTCATACCTGTTGTGGAAAGTACCAGTCTTACTTATCAAATTCTGAGAAGGAGTAGAAACCTTTCTCCTGGTATGTGCAGTGACCTACTTCCAGCCTTCATCTTTAACAGACTCTTGACCAACACAAAGGGCTGTGGTTTGTCAGGCAGTGACAGGCTGGGAGTGTCACATCCTCATCAGCAGGCCACCCCCAGAACTGAAGCTGGATCAGGGAGGCAACAGCCACTGGCCACAGCACAGGGGTTAAATCAGCGACACCCAGCTCTGGCCAAGGACAAATGGATCTCCTGCGCTCCTGAGTCAGCGCACAGCCAGGGCACCCCCCAACTAAGAGAAGAAACTGTATTTACTGGGTTACAGCTTATTTTGCCTCACACGAACAATTTATTTTTCACAGTCCTTGTGCTTTTCTCCTTACCATTTCTATTTCTATTACATCCTTTCTAAAAGGTTGTAACTGTGATGGGTTGGTGAGACCATAACAGTAACATACACTATACCACATACAAAAGAGGTGAACTATCACAGCATCAAACTGCTCGGTGAAATAATGACACACTAAGATGTAGTTCCTATTACTTTCGTAGTATTTTCTGAAATTCTGCTTACTTTCTGGCCTTCTTGCAAATTTTGACCCTGAGAGACCTATCTATAATAGACAGAGGAATACATGTCGTGTTACTAAGACACTGAACACATTTTCATTTCATCAAGTATTTTTTCCTCATCTAAATGTCTTTATGCTAACTCCAATTGTCACCAGACATGTTATTACCTAGTTACTCAGTTGTCATGGAATCATTCTACATTTTTTCATAGCTACCTCTAGTTTTTCTACGCTGAACAGTTTTGTACCAGTTGCAAACTTTACATTTTCTACATAATTTTCAAATCATTTATGAGTGATAACTTTTCACCACTGTGCAACCATTTTTCTATTCAGCCCTCTATATTCCGCTTAACCAACTAAGAATCTATTCAATAACCATTTCTTATGTTGTTAATCCTCCTTAATGAGGTTATTTTTCTTTCTTTTTTACTTTTAATTATTAAATATTTATTGATCCATATTATCATTTACTTCTACAGGACTACTAATAGATTTGTGAAGCATGACTTTCCTTCACAAAAGCTGTATGGATCTTCTCATTAGATCATGTTTATTCATGCATCTACTGATACTATTCTTTATTATAGCATCTATTATCTTGCCTTGTAGTACTGTCAGATTTATTAATCTGCACTTCCTAGAATCATTGCTAGAGGCCTTTCTAAAAACTGGTGTCAGTTTAAGTTCTCAGCCTACATTCTTTTGGCACTGAGACTAATCATAGTCAATCTTTCAGCAATTTCATAAGTGAGTTTCTCTGCTAAACCTGGATGAATATCATGTGTTCCTACCTATTTAGTGTTTGGCATAGCAATTTTTCCTAAAACCTCTTCTCTTGACAGTTCAACTTAAGACCATTCCACAATTTATCTACCCAAAAACAAACAAACAAACAAAAAAACCTGTTGGTTTGGAATTTTCCCTGTCCAAGGTAAACGATAATGCCAAAAATAAAATTATTATATTCTGAAATAACAATTTCATAAGCGATTTACTGTGCTTAAGTTTTTTAAGTTGCTCTATAACTTCCTCCTTGGAAGCTATCACTTTGTTAAGGCCACAGTATAACATTCCATGAAAAGTGCCCTTGGAAGAATGATTATCCTGTGTGGTGAAAACAAAGACAGATGCAAAAAATTAATTTAACTCCTCTTCTGTTTTACCATTGTCTCTAATTGCTCCTCTCATTCCTTATTCCAATACATCCAGTGTCCTGTGTCTTCTGCCTTTTTATGTGCTGCATAAGGTTTTAGTATTTATATTGATACACCTACCAGTTCACTGTGAAGTGCATGCCATGGAAAAGGTGCAGAGAAGTCTTGATGTTCCTCAGCAGAATACGTGTTGTGCCTTCTCAATGCATTGTCACCTAGATCCTTCCAAGGAGGGTAAAACACTACCAAGCAATACAGATAGCATTTTATAAACTCTGCTACATGGATGTAAGTAACTGTGTGGAACAAAGCAGAAAAAACTTTGTTGCTGAACAAAAACCTTGTGGATATAAATGTAAAAAAAATTCCTTAACCACTAAGGATCGTTGTCTGAAGGGGAGATATATACTTCAATGTTCCTTTTCCCCTAAGCCCTTGCTAGCTGATTCATTCAAAGTGTATTCTGTGGGGACATGGTAAAACCTTCTTAATGCTTTCTTACTGACTTCTTACAACCTGTCTCCTTCTTAAAGAATACAGCAAGGTGAAGGGAAGAGTGGAGGCTGATGAAAGATGAATGCTGAAGTAATTAATATTCAGTCCCCTCATCTTACAGTCAACACCGTGATCCCTGGACTGCTGTCTCACTATGAAACATGGAGTCAGAAGAAATCTGCCTCTTCACTTGCAATGAGTCCTGATAGGCAGCACAGATGGTGGAGTCTGTAGATATGTATATCCGTAAATATGATGTCTGCCTTTGTCAGGGGAATGTCATAGCTGTGTTCTGAGTCAGTGTCCCGGGAGCTTGGCCTCAACAGCCCTGAGCTTGGTGTTACTGGTTGAAAACCTGTGTCAGTGCCAGCAACTGCTGCCTCCTCTGATGCAGCTTCAGCTCTGGGAGTGGCTCCACTGGAGAGGGTGTGACATCCCTGGACACAGACACTGACTGCAAACCATAGCCCTTTGTGCACATGGGGATGGTGGAAATGGAGGCCATGGCCTGGCTGCAGCTGGCAGCCTGGGAGAATGAAGGTAATTTTGACAAGGAAATGCAAACATAGGGATGAATGGGCCCTAGACAGGGGGAAAACCCAGCACAGACACCTCACTCCCCTGGCAAAGGTCTCAGGACGCAGCAGCTGTTTTGTGCAACAGTTCATCCCATTTTGTTACCGAGGTTTTCCCTGTGCTAGACAATTAGGACTCTTCAAATATGAAAATGTTAACAGGATCAATAAACATCTGTTATCCTTGTATATCTGGTGTGCTCCCTTTTGCCCATAACTGGATACTGAGTGTAACAAAATCCCTACCCTAATCAGCTCTGCCTTTTATTCACTTGAATACAGGGTCTGATGTTAGGGAAAAAAAAGGTCTGTGCAAGTTGCAGGATGGGAAGGATAGCCTGATGATACACCTACACTACAAGGCGAGAGGCTGAGATTAGTTCTGGAAAAATATCTTTGTGAATAGTGTGGCTTCAATATGTGTATAAATACCACTGTTTGTTATGTGACATTTGCTTTATGCAGAGAAACTCTATCAATTCTAGGGGAATCTGCTTTTAATCTAAAAGCAATAGATACAGGATATTAATTTCTGCTGGCTTCATAGTTCTCTTCTTATATATCTCCTTTCTCAGATATTAATTACTGAGTATGAAATAAGGAACAGATAGGCTCATGGCACTGTGAAAAATTAATTTCATAGATTGCCATGAAATTCAGTTGAAGATGTGAAGTTAATTGAAGTCTGTTGACAGGTTCAAGCTATAAAGAAAATAAGAATTTTGTAAGAGAGAAAAACCGGGCAAAGACTAAGTCTTAAAGATATAATTGCAACTTTTAAATTAGGAATATACACCAGAGTGAAAATCTTTTAGATGAATCCTTTAGCTGCTTGCTTCAAAACACAGCTGGACAGAGTTCCAAGCAGTCTGACCTAAGTTGATCCTTCTCTCAGTGTGGAATTGTACCAGATAAGCACTAGTAGTCTCTTCTAGTCTATATAATTGTACTGGTTTATACTGTTATCAAAACATTATTTTTTCTTTCTTTGTATCTAAACAATGTTTAGAGAAATGCAGATAGGATGTTATTGGGTCATGAAGTGAGGTTCCTCTTGCTAGAAACAAACATTGCTACCAGTTTTGTTGACAACCCTCTGTAAAATAGAAAGAATAGGTCATTCCAGAACAAGACTTCTATATTGTCTAAGAATTCAAATTAAAAAATACCCCCCCCCAAAAAAAAAAATAAAAAAACCCATAGATCACCTGTAAAAATAGTCATTTAATAGTTTTTTTTAAGACAAGGTCCTTTAACTTTTTTAACCTAAACTTGTAACTGGTGAGCCAAACACTTTTCTGTAAATGATAATTCTTTAATCTTTATTATCAAATCACCCACTGGACATCCCTTTCTTGACATAAGAGATTTTGAACAGATTCAATTATATTACCACAATAATTACTATATTAGTAAGACAAATATAATTTCATAAAACTCAATGTGGTTCTTCTGAAGACAATATGGACTGTAAATTGGAATTTTTGATTGTCATAATCAGTTCGTAAGTGGAGTTGAAAAAGTGTTCTTGGCCATTTGTATGATGAATGTCAAGCACAGAATCTGTTGTGTCCAATGAGCATTTTAATCTTTTCTTTAATGGTCAGTGTTAACCATATTATAAATATATATATGTAGATATATGTGATGAAATTTATTGTCAGTCCTCTGAATGACTAAACAACCAAAGCCTTATGTCATGATAAATTGTGGAATATAGAGCAGAAAACTCAAAAGACAGTGGAAGGTTTTCAATATCAACAGTATTCCTGTTAATTTAATGTATTTACTTCTACTAAAATGAAAATAAATCCAAAATATATAAGGTGAAACAGAGATTTTAATAACATATAACAACTTTAAGATAAGTATTCCAGATTGCAGCAAAATGAACAATAAGTGTATTTTAAGTTTCTTCTGGACAGAAGGTAAATGTAGTCAAAGAACATGACTTGGAAAAATGGATAAAAATATTGGAGGAGGAGGTAAAGGCCGTAATCCTCTTCTCCAAACTTTTAACTCTCTCTTCATGGTTTTTAAAATATAATTATCAAATTAAAAGAACAGTTACTATGGAATAGATAAAATTTGGTATCTCTAAGATCTACATTGAAAAAGAACCTCAGAAAATAGTATTTTTCTATTTCAATTCTTAGTAGAGTTGATGATATGGATTACATATATCTCCCAAACTTAACATTTGATCAAGATTTCCAAAGAAAAAAGAGACCTCCCAGCACAGAAAGTATCCAGCTCCAAAAAACATTTGGTGTAAGACCTAGTGACTACTACTTGCATCTCTATGGGCACATTGAAAATTTCCCTTTGGCAACAAGAAAGAGGAAGTGCCACAGAAATTGCAATACTTTACAAAGCTAATTATTTTTGTGTCATTGAGGTCATTGTAGTAGCAATACCAGTCAGTATTCATTGTCTTACTAGTACTGATGTAAAGAAATATGGGGAAATTAGTCCTGCTGGATTGGAAGTCCCAGACTAAAGTGGAAACAGTGTAAGTGCTGCATTAAACAAGATTCAGTAATGTTGCTTCCACAATCAAAAGGAGTTTTTCCACAACATTGGTGGGTAATCCACTGAGTGTGACAAACCTTAAGAGAGGGGGAAAAGCCTATTTAAATTTACATCCATCTATAAAGAAAAAAAAATCTTAAACTGTGTATCTGAGTATGGTGTACACACAAGCATGTGCCCTTCAGAAGACAAAAGCACTGAGTATATTAGTTCACTCTATTTATGTCAAACATTTACATTTAGATCTTGCCCAGACGTTTTCAGACTACAACAAAGTGTTATGTTTGAACTATTGCAGACCCAGTTTCTTGAGATTTATGTATATTCTGGCAAACACTTAGTCATAGTAGTGCTTGTGGGGGCTGTTTTAATACATATTTTAAAACAAAGTTTAAATATCCCTTTGGGTAAAATGAAAGACATAGATTAAAGCAAAATCATTGAACTCATTGCCCTTAACTTATCCTTTTATGTAAAAAAGAGGAATATAAAGGTCTATATTGAATGTAAATGTGAAAAAAATCACATTTTAAAACCTTTGGCTACTAAACTTTAAGTCCCTAATGTCTAACTTTTCTAATCACAATTTCATCGTCAGTTATCTGTGGGTAAGATAAAAAGGCATTTAGTTTTTCTCTTGTATCATCTTTTCCATCCTGCTATTTCAAGAGTTACAGAATTAGACAGATTACAGCATTTATTGTTAGAAGTCTGATATATTCCTCTCAAATTATATGTATATAAATATTAATTAGCATTTATTCTGTTCAGTGCCCACAGCAATACTGGCCCTTATCAAAATCACAACAAATTGTGACTATGGAATATAGCAGTTTACTTTTATAATGTAAAGAAATCCTGAGACAGACACTTTTCCTTATTCTTATTTTTGATATATTTTAAGCAATGGCATTTTTCTTTATACTTTAAACAGTTAAAAAAGCAAATAAATTTAAATTTTATAAAATATCAATTGTTATTTTCCATTTCATATTCTTTCATATTCTTCTACTGGTGGGGTACTGCTGGGGCAAAACAGATCCCTGTAGAACTTATTCTACAAAAATAATAGTGTGCACAATGCAGAACAGCACATTCTTACTTCAGTGATGTTAGCATATTCACCATGAAAACATCCTTACATTTGAGGAAGTTCTATAGAGTTTAAGCAAATAATGCATCTGCTAAATGTCCTGAATTGCATTAGGAATGGAGGTCAATGAAATTATTCAAAAAGACGTTAGTATTTTTTTTGTCAATCATTGAATATGTTATTTTTAAAATATGTTTTCCTCATTAATTGAATACTTCTGAGATGAAAATATTTGACGTTTTTCCTGATTTATTGTGGCTTAAGGCATTTAGAAATCTTTGGTAAGCACATTCCATGAGAATTTATTTCAACCCGTTTTTAATGTTATTCTGCATAAAGCTGTAATCTGTTCTGAGTTGCTTGTTTAATTACAATTTGTAGAGAGAAAGTAAAATTTGATGCTAGACTTCAGAATTATGATGCATTCTAATTAGCTGGAAAATTAATACCATTCTTCATAGTGGAAAAATAGAAAGGCAGCAACATTTAGTGAGAAATATAGCTGATTTGTTTCAAGTTTGATTAATACAGTTAGATGGGGGTTTTATACAGATCTCATCTAATTACTCTACAGTAACATTGGGTTTATTGTAATAAAATTATAATAGCATGGATTTTTGTAAACTTGATAAAACACAATTTGTTTGGTTTCTTGTGTCGTGATTTACATGAAATGAATGTTCTCTCATTCTCTACTATGCATTGTTTGATATTGAGAAGTTCTGCAAGTAAAAATGAAGACACACATATACCTTTTTCTTATTCAGCAGGACAAATAGAAAGCTTTAAAAATGTTTTGAACAATAATTCAGTTCTGCCAAAAAGGGAAAATATCAATGGTTTGGCAGGGTTCCATGTAGGGACTTTTTCTGTTTACCAGATTTATGAATGGTCTGGAAAAGGAGGTAAATGGTCAGGTCTTGGTACAAACTTATTTGAAAAAATATGTTCAAGGCCATGCTGGAAAGAACAGCAAAACACTTAATAAAATTTGGAGAGGGAAGAGGGATGAAGGGATAACAATGAAAAGCATCACAACCACCAAAACCAACAAAGAAATTCCAAACTAATAGATGAAATTAAAATTAGATAAATGCAAGTAATTAACATGGGTAAATAAAACCCTTGTTTCACTATTGCCATTCTGAGTAAAATTTTAGTTTATGGTACAACCCTGAAAACATCAAGCTTAGGGCTTGGTGCAAGTCAGAATAGAGATCAGTTCTTCCACAGTCCAAATAGGGTTGTAGAAGAGACAGATATATATCTGGCAAATCTTTTGGCCCTGCTGTTCTTTTTATATAAAATATGAAAAGTGATGATAAATGCCTACTCATGAACTCAAATATTGGAATGCTATCTGTAACTGGAAGATTTGAGTTCAATTTCTTTCTCTGTTTGTCTGAAAATCAAACTTGGATTTTCTTCCTCCCAGGAGAATGTATAAACCACAAAATTGCTATATAGGGATACTCTTAATCTGTTTTATTGATACTATTTACTTTAAATAAATACACAGACACTCAGTTAACCATCTGATGTCATAGAAGGTAAATGACTGAACCTGTAGTCTAGTGAATCATCCTTTTGATATTTTTGACAGTGACTTTAAAGACCATATACAAAATAAAATTCTGTAGAGGAGAGAGAGAGATTTGTCACACTCCAGTGCATGTTCTAAATCTTATGATACCCACTCATGTAAAGAGGTTTAAATATCTCTTAGGATGGTGGTCAAGATTTAAATTTGGGGTTTCTCTTCCCTGTACAGCCAGATACAGGGAAGTATTAAAAAATCATTACAAAAGTCAGTAATCATATAGAAATCAGGAAAAAAATATATCCACAGGTCACTGTTTAAATTAAAGGATAGATCAGGTCACCTCTTTTTTCTCATTTGCTACTTGTTTCTAATTCAATTTGAACTTCACTTACTGAAATGAAGTACTATATTACTGTGAAAATTACAACCTTCTAAATGTTTTGTATCAATCATTCTGTAGTCAGCTATTCAGAGTAATGTGTGTGCTTTGATGTTTCTGCTTTTGATACAACAATTTAGAAGTGGTAATGTTGTTTCCTTAATTCTTTATGTTAAAAAAATCTTGTGTTGCTTTTCTCTAATGTAATATTCCTATTGTCAATTGAAGAAAATGTAATTTTGAGTTTGATATCAAAAATAAGATACTGCTGAATGAATAACCACAGCTGGGAATGCTGCAATGACCTCTCACCAGTGACATTTCCATTTGAGAAAGTCTTCTTAAGTCCCCAGATCTTGGTTCTTAATCTCCTTCATATATACACCTTTCTGTGCAATCTTGCTAGCCGTTCCTTAATGTAATTTTCTTCCCTCAGAGTGGTATGTCTCTGGCTTTTAGGGATTATATTGCAGTCTGAATCCTACCCAGTTTATCCAAAATAATTCCTCAAGGCTAAGTTTCATCATTGTTTCTGACTTAAATGTAAATAAATCAGATATTCTTTTGGTCTCATTACTTAATGGTAATGGTCTCATTTGAACTTGAATTGTCATATTAAGTCCCTAAACTTGCATATTAACCAGTAAAAGCAGTCTCTTCTGCTAAGTGGGTCCTCATTTACTTCAGTGGAGCTCTGCTATAGACTAAAGCATTAGTTAATGAGGAATCACTTGCTAGACTGCTCTCAACTGACACATAATTAAAATTTGATTAGACAAAATTTGATTCCAAAAGAAACCCTGCAAGATAATGATAATCTTGAGTTTTCACTGAATGGTAAGTACTGAAAATTTGAAGTATCAGCTCTAAAAACAATCTAGGAACCTGAAGTGAAACTTATACTTTTAAATTTTTACCCCATTCCTCAAAAGTTATCAGAAGAAATGTCTAAATATTTAAGATGTCTCATTTCCCTTAAGTAACTCCCCCAAATAGATAAAGTTTAGCTTTTGTTTATGATCAAAGTCTCCTATTATTAGCAGTATTGAAAGTTTAACAGTGTTTTGGAATCAAGGCATTTTTTACTGAAGGAGAATGCATCATTACATTTTTAAGAGGATGTCAAATGATAGAGGACAAATTAGTTGGCAAGTCTTAAAAAATGAAGAAAGGTGTCAGCTAAGGAAACCTATAGTGCTTACTTTACTGCTGAAGATTAAATGATTTAGGAAATGGATGAACTGGGTTTAAATCCTGTCTAGGGAAGACTTAAAGTCTTATTTCCTCACTTTCAAATAAATACTTTAGGCAGAAGTTGATATGCTAGATTGAAAAGTTTATGAATATAGTAGACTTGCTCTTGAAGCTATTTTAAATGGCAAAAAAAAGAAACTACACATTTGATGAAACGGTAGAAGTGCAAATATGAATGTCTGTCTAATCTGGGATGAGAGCACCTGAATGAGGCTGATGTATAAACACTTATTCTACAGGCTTTATACTGTGAGTTGCATACAGTAAAAAACCCACCAAATCAAGTGGATTGCTCAGGTACACTACAAGATGTGATGTCTGGGAATTTTAGCCCCATCTGACTGGAAAGGCAATTGCAATTCCTTGTTTTATATCAAGAGTGAATGCTTTAACTACAAAACTGTTCAACATAGTGGATCGGGAGAGGAGGTTGATACTTCTGCTTTGATTCAGAAGAAACAATTACCACATGATGTGCTTAAAATAAAAAGGGAGAAGAGTATAGTTGTTTAACTAAAAAAAAATTGGGAATAAAATTTGAAAGGAGATATGAATATTTTCGGATGCTGACACAATGGTTGCCACTTAGAGTTAAAAATTTTTAGAATAAGAATACTTTTTACAATAGTCATAATCAAAAAGCATATCTAATAGTTTCCTTCTCATGGGCAATGATTGTACTGCCATTCTTATTATTGAGCATTAGTCTTTAGATTACAGTTAGGTAAATAGTAAAATAATTTCTTTTATACCTGTGAAATATTTCACTTTCTTTTGCCAGCATTTCTTTACCTCAAGTGTATATAATTTATGTATTTTAATTCTGTTATTAAAAATACAGTAATTTGTTTCACTGATGAACTGTAGAAAGAATGTGAAGTAATCTACCACACAGGAAGAATGCTGTCATTTAGACCTTTAGTTCTGAATCAATGACCTTAATTCTACAAGGTCTTATTCAATATCAACCCATTTACTAAAACAGAATTTCGTGGAAAACAAATGAGAATATCACTGGCCTTTTTCTATTTCTGCAAATTTCAACAAGGATACTTCATTAGTGTTTGGAATCTTACTAATTTTAAAGATCAAACTTATTTTCTCTTAAAAGTAAAATCAGAGTAGGAATATCTCTTCCTGATATCTCATGTCTCCATTTATAGTTTTGGTCAAAGAAATTAAGATATTAAAGAAGAATGTATTTTTTCTTCAAATTTCTCATATTTTCAGATAGAAAAGGAAGTTATGCTTCTGCTACTGAATAGCATTAAGTTGTCCCATTGAAAAACGTTAATTTGAAGCAAATTGCATTGAAGGTTATACTCCCTAACTGGTAACACATACAAAGATGTATTGAGCCATGTTCTTTTTACCATAATACAACTATTTTGGGTTAATAATACACAATTTCAGATCTTAAAGTCAATTTACAATTTTCTTGACTTATTTAAAGGCCAAGTTCTACTACAGTCATGACCTGACACTAAAGTTTGCTTCTAAAAATATTGTATCCTTGATTAAAAAACGTTCCCTGGCAGCAAGACAAGCTAAGATGATTCTGCTTTTTTAATCTTCATTATTTTTTAAAAATCTAATTTAAAAAATAGTATGTATCATTTGAGTACAAACACTTCTAGACCAAAAAGAAGCTTTAAAAGGTGCCTTCTAGGTCTACAGAGGTAGCTGTTGTCAAAGAAGGTTTCTGAGAGTATTCATCATTTGGCAACATTGCAAATTAGAACTTTAATTAACACAAGAGCATGCAACCACAATTTAGCTGTCTAAATCCTCAAAACTCATTTCTAGCCCTAGAGTTTCCTAAGTTCTCTACAGTAAAGTGAACACCTCAATTTCTGCTTTTGAGTATATGCAGAAATTGTCATAGGTTTTATGGTTAAACCGAGTGTTTAGTTCGCTTTCTGCCTCACATACCTTCAATAGAGATGTTGCCTGTTTTCTTTCCTAACTTCTAAACAGATGTCAGAGGAAGGTGTTCCTGCCCCAAAACCATATCTCAATGTGGGAGCTCTGCTTTAAATCTTTCTTTTTGCTTGATTGAAAATAGTGAATAGCAATAGGATGTGTCCTGCTCTTCAGAATGAGATATTCCCTGCTGGATTTTTCCTAGCTTCTTTTACTGGTTCTGCTGTGAGAAAGAATAATTCTCTTTTCACACTCTGTCTACACCAGTAAATAGCACAGAAGCACAGAAACAAGTGCTAGCAATCATCTATACTCGTTGCACCTGCGTTAGTGACAGGTCCGCAAAATAAAAGAAACGGTCCTGAAGACACAATGGTCACACTGTTTGGTAGTGCTGTGTCCTTCCACCTTATGTCTTGTTTCATGAGGTAAATTCATATTCTGATTTTGTTTCCAGGTGGCAATGAATTAATTTTATGGAATGGATCAACTTCTGCAGGAGTCACTTAAAGATTCTTCCTTACACTGGTGAGGGCAAGCTAGTGAAGTTATCCTACATCTTAGATGAGTTCTCTGAGTAATACTGGGCTCTGGTGAGACCACCTTCCTCTGATAAAAGGGGTGGTCTGCCTTTGGTGGAAATACCTACCTTCTTCTGCCCGAAATCCTTAGTGGACATAAATTTACCCCTTTAGATCAGCAGCCACTATTTTGTGTTGCTAAAAAAAAGCATCTTTTTCCCCACTGGCTGCTGGGAATCTGACTGATTTTTGTGCTTAGAAAGGCCACTGTCATGCTCAAATGAAGTCATCACCCCCATTGGAGCTGTAAACTTATAGAAATGCCAAGGAAACATGCACTGAGTTATCAACAAAGTAGGAAAATTGACAGCAGTGTTTACATTTTAAAGTTTATAACTTTCAATTTTTAAAATATTTTTTGGTTCATTCATGAATTAATAGTATTCTACATAGATTTCTTAGATCTGAGAATACAAACCTCCAAGAGCCTACCGATTTTCCTCTTTAGTATCATAATCTTAATTTTATAATATTTATCACACTATTTAAATATTACCTTCTTTACTAAAACTGTGGTTGCATTTAAGGACTTTTACCAACTTCTTGAGTGTTTAAAAACCTAAGTCCATAAAAAGGAACCTAAAGTAAGAGCTTGCGAAGAGCCACTGAGATGCCCTGCAAACCCAATGTTTTAAAGCGTTTGTGGTTTTCTATCTTGTCTTTTTTTTTTAACACAATGTTTATCTTAGCTCAATAGTATTTGGCATTAACCTAAAATGTTTTTAGCTTCTAAAACTAAATTCCTAATTACGTCTGAAGGAAATTAGAGTTTTAAACTGCTGACAATATCTCCGTCATCCATTCCTACTTACAGTAGCAACCACCAGTTTCTTCCAACATTTTGTTTTTTAATTCCTTTTAAACTCCATAGTAATCTTCTTTAAAGGCTTTTTTTTTCTTCTTGTGATTTGTCATAAAAGCCTCCTAAATTTTCCTAGTAAATACTGCTGGGGTATTTTTTCTTAGTTTTCTTTCATTTAGTAATTTTTTCTGGGCTGGAGACAGCAAAATAATTTTATAATTTACATTGAATGTAGACCTATATGAGTAGAATAAAATTCCTTCTTTTCTGTTCTTCTGTTTTCCCTTTCTTCATGCTTTGGTTATAGTTTGATAATTTTAGACAAAATGGAATATTGTGTTATATCTGTAGAAAATTGCAATAATACACTGACATTTCTTTTTAAGATGAGCATTTTGGTTTTCAGGGGGCTAAAATGTGGCTATAAGAAATAATTTTAAACCCACAGATTAGTTTGTACTTTTTCCACATATGCTCAAGTTCTCTGCATATCTCAGTGCAAGAAAAGAGAAGCAAATCGGTTTATATTTAGACAGCTAGCAATCCTATGCAATACTTGATCTGGGCAGAAATAACTAGTGTTTAAAATTGGCAAACATAAGGATATTGTGAATTACAAGGATATTGTGAACTAGGAGAATAAGGATATTGTTCACCTGCATGCCTACAATAAGCATTGGAGAGGCTCAGACATAACAAAGATACTGTAGAAATATTACTTTTATTAAAATTTTTGTAAATATTCTGTCAGTTTATTACTGATTTCCATAGTCCAATGTTTCCTCTCCTTCTCAATTAAGTGGTTTATATACTGATTAAGTGTTTATAGGGATGTTTATGACAAGTACCCATAAAAAATATTTCAGGGAATTGTCTGGCAATGGTCATTAAATTTTAATATAATCTGAAGATATTTTAATCTGTCCCTTGGGAACATCAAGCAGCAGGTTTAAAAAGACATCATTACTTGTTTTGTAGAAAGGAATATATCTCCTGAAGATAGTAAGGAATATTATGTGCACATAAGGATATCTTCTAAGAAGATATTGAGGTCATTCATCTCTCTCCTTATCAGCTACTCAGTAATCCAGGCATATAGAACATGCATGAGTCAGAGAAATGGAATCAATGCACATTACAGGTGCTTGCCTATATTTCAGTAAACCACAGAGCATGTGAGTGGTGGCATCATGAATAAGGGAGTAAGACTATGCTAGAGAATTTGGCACTTGACAGGATAAGAAAGTAGAAACAATAAGGTACAGGAAAAACTAGTAAATTGTTGGAAATTACTAGGAAAATATTGTTGATGTGAATAGGACCATAAGTAAAAATGACAGAAAAGAGACCTCTGAAAAACTTTCAAAGTGATCCTTATTGAGAACAAAGGAATTGACTATTTGAACTCTTAGTAATCTGGACGACAGAGAGATAATCCCATACCATAGTCCTTATCTGTGATGACTTTAATCTCATCGTTGCTAAAGTAAAAACAGAGAATATATTTCATTTCATAAAACTAAGGAAATTGGTGTTTTATTTCAGTAAAGATATAAAAGTTCTATTTCACTTCTTCCCATCCTTTTTATGAAATACTTAATTTACTGTTTTTCTGATAAATTACTTTCTCCTTTCATACAGTGACAAAGGTGGAAAAGACAAGAAAGGATATAATTTTTTTTTTGCATGAAATAAAGAAAAATATTTGGAGGCCAAAAAATTTAAAGTAATTTTAATGAATATTTATTATAGGATATTTGTTTCTTATTTTTAATAATGGTAACAAAATTTAGAACCTGACCTTTATCTGGAAATAGAAAACAAGTACACTAGGGTTAAAACTTTTCAATTGATTCAGTAAGCTTTCTAAATGTCAGTGTTAATCTCAATTTTTGTGCATTTTGAACTAGAGAATGTTACCAACTCTCTTTGTTTCTGGACATAGTCTCAAAAATATTAGCTGATTGTCAGAGATGTAAGATGTGTTTCCTAATGTGTTATCCATAAATGTTACATCCTTGGCTGCTGCTTTATTGGATTAATCTATTTTCTAGAGTAGAATAGACATGCTTCCTCCCCAACAAGTCCAGTACACTAAGAAACATAGAAGTTATATACTTTTTTTGTTATATATTTGTGTAATATACTTTGTTCTTACTAACACAATGTCTCACCAGACCATCAAGGCAAGTTCTGTGACAGAGATCTGTAACTGTGAATAAGTGTCTAATATGGTTCTTTTACCGATTTCACTCATAATCTGGTGCTTTCTAAATGACGGA